>NW_027527388.1:4442761-4736486 GCF_008692635.1 Crocuta crocuta | reverse complement strand
TACAAAATGACAGCAAAAACCAAATGCATGGCTTTGACAAACTGCTTCTAATAGCCTCTCACAATCTTATAATTTTATATAAATAAGTTCATCAAATAAACATGGAAATAGGTAACGGAAATTAAAAGGTACAAAAAGATCATTGTCCTGAACTGTAGCAATATCTGGTAAGTCTCACATGTAAGTGTGCCATAATTATAATTCCTAAAACAGAAGTTTTTTTTAAATGTTGAAAATGTCACCGAAAGTTTAAAAGTCAATTATTTTCCATTAGTATAGAAAGTAGCTATGAGGATGACTCTGTGATGTACTCACTTCTTAAATATTTTGCAGTTGCAGTCTTTACTGACAAAAAAATAATTCCAATATTTAGTAAATGTTCATATTTATTGTAGTTAGCATAACTTAGGAAGTTAACGTTTTTCTTTACCTTTTCTACCTTTCCACCATTGATGTCACTGGGGAGGAATTTCTTGCCAATTGTTCTTAAGTCTGTCTAAAATAAAAATATTATTATTAAAATATAATTATAGAGAAAAGTAAATCTAAATCTTACTCATAAACAAAAGATGAAGTTACTTAAGGTTAGTAGAATGAAGTTTAAGTATCTTTTAACTGATTGAGATCCGGATATATAACCGATTTTTTCAAATAACATAGTCCCATACGTACGTTGTTTAAAGTACACTGGTATATTGAATAGCAATATTTAAGGACTTAATTCTCATCGTATTCCTTTGGATAACTTTTTAACTTACTAAATCTTCTCTATTAAACCTAACACTTGCTTTTATATAAACTGTAGTCTTACTAAAAAAATTAATGCCCAATCCCAAACCACACGACTATTTTTAAATACATAAACAGAATGTATTTTTGATAACTGAATCCTATGTAACCTTGCTATGCAGAGCCATGAAAACACATTATTCTACAGGCTGTGATACCCAAAACAAAGCTACATAACATACAAATATCCTAGGGAACAACACAACTACAACAGCAAGAACAGTAAGACATTACTGTAATAAAAGTGTATTTCATTTGCTTAAATAAATTATAGAAATCCAAGTTAGTAAAGAAATGACTAACTCTATGAAAGTGCAGAAGTACATGTTTCTCAGCAAAACAAAGCAAAACATCAAAAGGAAAACATAAGGACTAACATAAACAAAGTTATAGCATTTCTATGATAAAAACAAAACTTCAACTTACAATTTACATAAAAAGCAGAATTTTAAAGGATATTGTCCTCTTTAGGCAGTGCAAACTAAAAGAATGGTAAGAAATTTGCTCAGCAGAACACTGTCAATACTCATGAAGAAGGCCTACTTATTTAAGTTAGACATTATCTTGGTGACTGGGAGTGTGAGGTTAGATCGACAACTAAATTTATATATTGTTTTGTTATTCCTTAAAATATAATAACAGTAGTTCTTCATCTCCTTAAGAGCAAAATAAAAGAAAATAGAGTGCATTTAATCACATAAGTTGTAAGGCAGAAATTCATGTTAGACTCAAGGGGAAAACACTAGATGATTAAAATTACTGTAACATAAAATGAATACATAGACGTAGGATGGTCTTCTTTGACCACGTACAGTAACAGTACAATAACATCATCTTATCTGAAATAACGGTTATGTGGTCAGCTTAAGAAACAAGCAAAAAATTACATAATTGCCCCAGATCTTTCCAGTCTTTTACCACCATAATTCATGTTTTATTTCTCAATGTAATGCACGGGTTACTCCTAAGCTAAAAACTCACCAAATGGAACTGCCAGGCAAACTAAGCCCTAAATCCAAACACTTGTCTAACAATGCATCAGCTCTATCATGTTTGCAGCCTCTATCCAATAACAGAGTGAAAGAATTATAAAGCATACCTCGAGTTGCATGCCTTTTCACCTTGAAAATACTGAGTGACAGATGGGCAAAAAATATTTTCTTATATTAGCCTCTCCTATATTAGGATTGTTTTGAAGATTAAATGTCAGTATACATGAAGCACTTAGTCAATAAACTGCAGAGTAAGCGCTTAATGAATATAAGGTTATCATGTTAATTTTAGTGAATATAAGACATGTACATTTTATTATCAACTGAATATGAATAACCATCAAGTCAGTAATACAACTAACAGTTCATAAAAACATAGGCATTATTTTGAAGTCAAAGGCTGAAATATCAAATATGTATAAAAAACAGAATACCTAAAAATTTTATAATACATCATGGTCCCTCATTTCTGGCCTTTAGCAGTAATTATGAAATTTAGTATAAACTAAAATGATAAGCAGAAATAAGCACGACACTAAAATCCTAAACTTTGATTCATTACCAACTGTAATTAACTAATAGGACCACGGACACTGTCACAAATTCTCTAAATCCAGGTAATTTATTCTTCCATGAAATGGAAAAAAGTCACTAATCCTATCTCACAAAGTTGTTATGGGGCTAAAAGGAGACAGTATATTCAAAGTTCACCTAACTTTTAAAGTGCTGTACACACATAATGAATATTATTTCATTATTCTTTTAGCAAGATGAAAATGACCTACCAAATCTTTAAACATCTTAAACTAAAAGTCAATTTGGAACTACTGCAAAGGCAATTTTATGATTCAGATGCCATTACATCAGGATCACTAGGAAAACTGGGTCCAAAAATACATTTACATTGGACATAAAAAATTATGCAGGAAAAATATTTAGTCTATAAACAGACATGTATGTGTGCACACATACAAAAGATTCTTGACTATTTACTCGAGTAAGTTCAATGGAGTATCTCTTTGGCAAATCATTTTATGTTATACAGAATCTTAAAAGAAATTTTTAAAAATCTATTTTTAATTTTTTACCAATACATAGTATTCAGTAACTTAAGACTGAGCTATCACTTAATTTAGTTCTAAATAATTCAGGTATTTTGATCCCCAAGCTGCATGTTGGATCTCAATGTTATTTCTTAATATTCTTACTCCCCATTCTACAGACTAAAAACTCAAGAACCTTCCTTTTCAACATAAAAATCTATACAAAAATGTGTTACATAGCTGCTCTTTTTGGAAGGGCCGGCTTTTACAAGGTTGGCCCTAGGCTGGCATCTGGAAACTTTGTACTTGAACCATCTTCTAACTGAAAATGTGCTTCACCGCCTAGACTATTTGTATGAACAATGTGAATTATGGTGAACACCTGCTTTTTGTGGGGAGGAGTCTAAAACTGTTTCATTTAGGCAGAGAGTACTTTCATAAGCCGTCCAATAAATACCTTGGGTGCTGGTCTCTAGTGGACTTCCCTGGGCAGAAACACTGTCCAGTTACCCTTGCTTTTCAAAAGTTAACATTATGCGACTTTGCTTTTACAAAAGACCTATGTGAGTATTCACTAAGTGAAAGAAATTTGAAGATTTTCTTTTTTACAGAAAAAGAAGAAAAAGAAAAACAGGGTTCAGCATTTGTCTTATAGTAATAAGCCTTTATGGAAACAGAATGCACCACAAACAGCGAGAGGGCCCCTGCCAAGCTTCTTTCCCAGGAACTACACTCAGCGTCTCAGTATCAAGCTGCAATAGCTTTGAACGGTGTTGTGAGCATGTTATTTATTTTGTACCTTCTTTAGCAAGATATGCCCTATGATATCAGAAAAGCCTAAAAGAGGTTACTTTTTGGGTCTGGGGACGCTCTAAAATTTTTCCATATAAATCAGTGGTAATTGCTTCTTCACTTTACACCATTTTGGCTTATAAAATTTTTATAGGAATGCTCTACTTTTGGATAGCAGGGAAAACCTGTACATATATTACTGCATTTTCACTGCTGGACAAAGGAACAAGCTCAGTGTGTCCCACAGAGGAGGAGGGGACAAAAGAAATCTGATACATGGATTATTCTCCTAATATGTAGCAAGTTATATGTAATAAGAATCAATAAGTCTTTTTCTACTACTGATTAATACTCCTTAATCACTCAAAAGATGAAAAAATTCAACAGAAATATTACAAATGTCTGATGTTATTTAAAGGTGATAAATAAGCTTCAAAAGTAGATTATCTGTAGGTGTAGACTTCATCCTAATTAAAAGTATTTTTTTTCCTATTATGTGGCATGATAGCTTGGGCTGGAATTTTCAACTATGTATTTTAGAGAAAATTATAAAGAAATTAATTCATAAAACAATGGTTATCATGTACCCTTATGTGCATCGGACAAATACTTCATCTGGATTTATTTTATTTAAAGTTTTACACCCAGGGGCGTCAGGGTGGCTCAGTCACTTAAATGTCAAACTCTTGATCTCTTGAGGTCATGACCTCAAAGTTCCTAAGATTGAGACCCATGTGGGAGTCGGCTTGGTATTCTCTCTCTACCACTCTCTCTGCCCCCTCCCGCTCACATATCTGTAGGCTGCTTGCTCTCAAAATAAATAAATGAACTTTAAAAAATAAAAATAAAATTTCACAACCAATTATAGATAGCTCATTGCTATTTACCTAACTATATAAATAAGAAAAGAAAAATAAGAAGAGCAGAAGACTGTCATGAAATCTCTTCTTCATCATCTGTAGAATTTTTTTTTTAACGAATAGAAGTCTTTCCATATTTTTTGAAAGTAGAACTTACTTATTAGGGTACAGGTCAAAAAAAGTTAAAGTGTATAGGGAATTTTTCTCTGTTTTAAATTTTTTAATGTTTACTTATTTTTGAGAGAAAAAGAGAGGACGGGCAGAGAGAGAGGGAGACACAGAATCCAAACCAGGCTCCAGACTCTGAGCTGTCAGCACAGAGCCTGATGCCGGGGTTAAATTCATGAACTGTGAGATAAGGACTTGAGCCAAAGTCAGAGGTTTAACCGACTGAGCCACCCAGGTGCCCTGGAAATATTTCCATTTGTAGTCATAGATAACATGCATAATTTCTAAAGCTTACTTTAAAAAGTTTTATAGTCTATTATTAAAAACCTACATTCTTAGCTCAGAACAAAAATGATCTTGTTAGTTTTATTGAATAAAATTTAAAGAAGTTGAAAAAAATGACAGAATTGAAACAAATTTTATCTGTTTAATCCATTTAATTATATATAAATTTAAATAATTTGAAAAGGAAAAGTTACACACAGTTTACATATTTATTATATCTTAAAAGTTCTTATCAGTTGCTGCCATTTCTGCTTTGTGTTATACCTCTTTTGCAGTGGTATGATGGAGTCGTCAGGTAGTAATTTGCTTATAAATCTTGTTGACTATGTATCATAATGTATAAATTTAACTGTATAAATTACAAATTTAATAGGTTGTTATTATAAAGGTAATATGAAAAAAAACTCTCACTTGGGTAACCGCAAGATTGAAAAGAAATTTTCATTTAACTTACATCTAAATTTCAAATAATTTTTATAACCCTTCAAAAAAATCCAAAAGCCAATCCCAATTATGAAAAAGATACAACTATTACAGTTAGGTGGAGGGAGAGAGATTGGAAAGAAATATATACACAACATTAACAGTAATTATAAATAGCCTTAATTTTCTTATTTTACTTTTGTATTCTAACGTGTTCTACAATATATTACTTTTATTAACAGGAAAAGTTATTTTGAAACAATAAATACAGCTGACAAAAAACTATAACCTACCTACAGTTCCTATATTAATGGTAATTTGTTTTAATAAATATGATTAGTTTTTCTACTAATATGTATCTACTGTAAATGTTATGAAATTTTATAACTGATCAATGGGAGGAAATTAGAGTTTTAATTGCAATTTTTCTTTTCATTGTATTCTGTATAATAGATGTTGCAAGAAACATGTATTTCTAAAAATTGGGCTGATAGGAGATTACCAAATTCAACAAACATCACTGCAACTTAAAATGTACAATAAAAATTAAAGATGCCCTCCGTTACTTATCTTAATATCCGGTTTATTCTATAAGAGGTTTCTCATGAACATAGCTTCCAGACTTAAAATGCTTATATAAGTTAATAAACAAAACCTACATTGAGAGCAATCAGGATGATGTCATTTATATTGACTTTGTCAGGAGAACTTGTGCAAGCTTCAATGCCTTCATCTGAAAGATACCTGTTAAAATAAAATAAATGGCTTAATATCTAAAGTAAAAATTAACCAAAATTATTTTCTTAAGTTAACATGCAGTTTTTTTCTGTACTATAAAATGCTTCTACTACAAATACTAGGGAAAGAGCCCTGGATATTCCCTATTTACAATCTCTGATAGAACAAGAATGGGCAATGCATAATTTCTATCTTTTGTATCCTTAAAGGGATGTAAAAAATTATCCAAATGCTTTCTGAGAAATTTAAATATCAAAATACTTCTTGGGGTGCCTGGGTGGTTTAGTCGGTTAAGCAGTTGACTTCAGCTAGGGTCACAATCTCAGTTTTGTGAGCTTAAGCCCCACATCAGTCTCGGCACTGACAATGCAGAGTCTGCTTTTGGATCCTCTGTCTCCTTCTCTCTCTCTGCCCTTCTCCCACACTTGCTCGCTCGCTCTCTCAAAAATATAAATAAATAAACATTTAAAAAATACTTCTTAATGAATGTATGAGCTATTACTATTATGCAAATTTAATATCTGACTTAAATATTTGTTAATACAAAAGTTCTTAGAGATTTGAGATGTGCTATAAAAACAGAACTAAAAATAACATAGACTTAAACTTAATCCCGGACAATTCCCTCTCTCTGCTACTTTCTCATTTTATCTTCTCAAGTCACCTTTCTTAGACATAATGTTTCCAAGAATGATTTAATATATATTATTAATTTAAAGTGGCATAAAGATAGGCAACTTTTTACCTTATGCCTTTTACTTTCTGTTGTCTTTTCAGTTTTTTA
The DNA here is from genome assembly GCF_008692635.1 of Crocuta crocuta. Lineage (NCBI taxonomy): Eukaryota > Metazoa > Chordata > Mammalia > Carnivora > Hyaenidae > Crocuta > Crocuta crocuta. The sequence goes on along the minus strand of NW_027527388.1, from coordinate 4,729,612 downwards.
AGTCATTGTCTTATTGCCTTTTGATCTTTTATCCAGTCCAAACCAACCACACATCTGTTGCGGATAATAATTAATTCTAGAGTAAAAAGATCATTGAAGCCAAGCGGGTGGGGAATCATCTCTACCCATTCATCCACGCCCAACTCAAGCTTTTTAATGAAGGCTTTGATAAATTCTAGAATTCAGGTATCATCTCCCAGAAGTCCACCTGTACAAATGCCCATTGACATCTCACAATTTTTATAAAGAGTATCAACTCCTTTAACCAAAGGGCTGGTGCCAGCACTGCCCTTGCAGATATTCTCCCACTAAAAAGATACAGGAGTGTTAGTCAGCCAGAACTAACTCGAGCTCATTCCTGATGGCCAGCAATTCCGCCATCAAGTCCCACATCAGACTGACTCTAAAACACTTGTCAATGTAAACTCTACCTGGAGACAACAACCAAAGAGCTTGTGCCTTTAAGAAACACAGAATGAACAATTTCTCAAAAGTGAAAGAGCAAGTGAAAAGAAACGTAAATTGAAGAATGCAAAAGAACAAGAGATTAAAGTTGATAAGCTTAAGAAAAAGACCAAAGGCTAAGTCAGGAAAATATACAGATGTAAGCAAGAATATATTAAAGAAATTATATAGTACTCATTTTAAGACCATGGCAGTGCTAAACTACAATGATGAATGGAGGCAAGTAGTTAACTGGGTTACAGAGAAAAAAGAGACGTGTTAAGTATGTAGATAAGTGAGGAAGAATGAATGGAGGGAAGCCAATAGTAACAGTACTTAAGTGACCAGGGAATACAAATGTTTGTAGTCAGCATAGATGGTTAAAACTCTGCTTTAATTCAAAATGGCTATTAATTTTCATTGTTCCTAGCCACTCACTACATGTCATTAATCATTTTATAAATTCAGTTCTGGAAATATTAAGTCCCTATTTACATGAAAAATATTATGTGCATCACTAATAAGATTAGAAAAATGATGAAAATTAAACATCTGCCTTCAAGGAGTTCACTGTCTCATATACAACACCACAGAATAAATATACAGTTAACATGCAAAGCCAAAATAATTATAAACGAAATGTTATAGTGGCTCAAAGTGGCTTGGGGATGGGAAAGAGTACAGAAAAGGGAATAGTATGAGCAACAACATAAAGGTAAAAATGTGTAAAGCACATTCTAGAGGCAAAAATCTGAAATATTCTCGCTAGACAATGGGGAAAAAATGAGAGATAAATATAGGTTGAGACCAATTATAGAAAACAATGGTACACAGAGAGATATAGGTGATATCTTAAATCCTGAATAAGTAATTAGAAAACCACAAATTCCAAATTTTGTATGTAATGTGGAAATAGTATACAATGACTACTGTATACTATTTACAATTGTAAATTACTATTTACTAATGACTAATAAAATACTTTGTTTTTCTAGAAAGGCAAGTCTTTAAAATTTAGAAGACCACAGGATGTCAGATGAACTGGAATAAATCTTTTAAAAATAATCAAAATCACCTCTTCAATTCTACAGATGAGGAAAAGAAGACCGAAAGATGTTAATAGAACTTACCTAAAACACAAATTTCAGTGATGCAAAGTTAAAAAAAGAATGCCTCCTGAGTCCCAGTTCATCAGTCTTCTCATTATAACACACCATTTTTATTTATCAACTACAATTGCTAATATTAGAAATACAGTATTCTCACTAACATAAGTCAATATCTATATAAATCAATTTCCTGAACAACTAGGCAATTTACCAATACACACACAAAAAGCACAACCAGGCAAATTCAATCAGTGAACTCCAAAATATATTAAAGAAGAATATGCCTAATTTCATAGTAAAAGATCAGAGAACTAATACTAATAATTAAAGATTCAAAAAATGTTATAACAATAAAAATACCTTAACCTACCTATATAAAAAGGGAGAATCTAACAAAAAATGTAAAGGCATAAGCCATAAGGAGGTGAAAATTTGACTTTATACATGTGGAAGTCAAATATCATGTGATTTCTTTCAAAAACCACCTTTAAAATTTTTTTTAAATGTTTATTCATTTTTGAGACAGAGAGAGACAAAGCTTGAGCGGGTTAGGGACAGAGAGAGAGGGAGACACAGAATCTGAAGTTGGCTCCAGACTCGGAGATGCCAGCACAGAGCCCGATGGAGGGCTCAGACCCACAAACCATGGGATCATGACCTGAGCTGAAGTCGGAAGCTTAACCGACTGAGCCACCCAGGTGCCCCTCAAATAATGCCTTTTAAAGGCCTCCTGAATGTAACAAATTCTAAAATGTGGTTCAGTTTCAGTTTCCATGTCTTACAAATCTCCCTTACTCATCCTTCATATTCTGAAAAACCAAAGGATTTGAGCCTTACCACTATACTCCTATCAAGAAACAAGTGACCCATTTACAGGTCTTCCCAGTAACACCTTGGTGATCCTTTTATAATATACATATATCCTTCTATATAAAAATACTGTATGAACCATTTTTACTAAAGGACTGAATCTAAATTAACCATAACTTGGGATTTACAAATTAATCTTTTTGTGTTTGTAAACATTTAAAACTCCAACACTATCAATGAATAAAACAAATAAAAAGTAATAAAACAAATAATAAAAGTCAAATGCCCAAATTGGCTTCAAGATGCACCACAGTAACGCAGTTAACCGAAAAAAACAAAACACAAAATTCACCAGCCTTAAGGCGGTCACTGGGAAAGAAAGGAAGTGAAAATTGGAGCAGGTGTGCCAGAGCTGATCCCTGTGCACATCTGCAAGATGGACCTGGAGGGAAGAGAATTATAATCAGTTCGCATGTACCATCTTTGAGCACGTAAAACCCAAAGGCACAGACCTTAAAGAAGAAACAAACCCCAGAGAGCTCCTGTTTACTAAAACAGCAAACACATAAATTTTTTCCATTCTAGTAGAGATTTTTGGAACAGTAACATTATAAAATCACTCATTACTATTCTGTACTAAAAATATATTGAAAAACACTTTATTGACAAACAAGGCATTAGAGGGCTAAATTTCTTCATTATACTCACAGAATAGACTAACATTTCCCACTAATTTAAACTTCAAATAATCCCATTTTAAATCAGTTTAATAAGTGCTCAAATTTAAAAAAAAAGATTTTAGAAACTGCTTCTTTTATTCACAAAGAGAAGGTATTAACATCCCATCTCACTCAGAGTCACTTAATTTGTAATCCTGAGCAACTCTTTTCACTTTAGAATTAAAAGCTTCAAAATTAATGTCCACCAATCTGGGGAAGAGGGAATTTCCTATTCCAAATATTGAATATATATTCAATAAGAAGGGTCACAAAGCCTAAGTGCTACTGCCAGAACCATCTTCATTTCACGTTCAGAACTCACTTGAGCATACAAAACAAACATGCCCAAACTATAGTTCAAGAATCTCAGTAGATAGAAAACTTTGATAAAACAAATATCATTTTAATCTTATTTATTTGATTGAGATAGTGGATTACCATTAATACTTCTTACTACCAGTGAGGGAAAAGACAGTCAGTTACCCTTTGATTCATTCTTTTGACAGTAGGTAAAATTCTGAGTCTAACTTATTCGCTGGCTATCCTAAACATTTAAATTTAATAAGGAGACCGAGACAAACTGAAGACTACATGCCCTAACTCGCCTCCAGTTGACTGTCTGGAGGAGGACAGGTAAAGCAATTATTGTCATATCTTCTCATTTTAGCTTTTAATTTTTTTGTAAAGCAATATATAAGCCAAACAAAGCACGTGGAACACATACTTTGTACTTACTGATCATATTAGTATATTAAAATTATCTGCTTATTTGTTCCTGTATAATTCCAAGTTGTCTGTCTTGCACATGCAAGTTTGTACCACAAGTGTCTCTGAAATGATATAATATTCATGGCTGACTTCCCGTTCAAGCAAAAGAATAAAAGAACTTTCTTTCAGATCACTTTGTATGATTCTTGGAAAGCAATGCACATAATTATGCATGTAATCAATATTCTTACCAGGTTTGTCTACATCAAAATAAAAAGTGTCAAATCATTTAGCTTGGCCTAAATATTTTACTAACTAGACATATGGAACTCATCCTTACTTCACGTTTCCAGACTACAGACTACTATATTTTTTAGGGAAGAGGAATGTTCTAATTAATTAGCAAGAAATACTAAAAAGCAAACACTCAAGTTTTCTTCCCTTCCACCCACCGTCATCCACTGAAGCAATGAATGCTCATTCAAGTTTGCACTGAGACCTGAATTCCTAAAGTAATCAAAGACAGAATCGATTACTGCACATTGAAATTAGGCTGATGACATAAGAAAATTCCTTAAAATGCCAATGAGCAAAACTAATAATAAAACATTGTTCCCAAATGGATAAGAACTCAATAAAAAAAAATAATGGGGGGAGCCTGGGTGGCTCAGTTGGTTAAGAGTTTGGCTCCTGATTTCGGCTCAGGTCATGATCTTGCAGTTCGTGGGATCAAGCCCCACCTTGGGCTCTGAGCTGAGAATGCAGAACCTGCTTGGAATTCTCTCTCCCTCTCTCTCTACCCCTACCCCATTCATGCGTTCTTTCTCTATCTCTCAAAGTAAATAAATAAACTTAAAAAAAATGGACATATCTGAACAATGAATGGTATAGAGTAGTCTTAACTGACCCGGAATAAACCCAAGTCAAATAGCCTCGTGTGGTTTTTATGGTCTTTGATCTATACATGATTATGTGCCACCACAGTGAGATTACTGGCTCAAATATTTGTCTAAATATCAAAATGGGAATATTAACAAATGAATTCCTGCTTAGACACAACAAAAATAAAGGTAAATAACTTACAATTACCTAAAGAGAATAAAACTTGAGATAATTTAAAAAATCACTTACATTAAAAGGTATATTTGGTCCTGTCAAATATGGAAGTTGATAACCTACTGCAAATTTTCAAAACATTTTATATCTATATATGTATGCATGCACATATATATGCGTACACGTGCACACACACATTTGTAAGCTCTTCACCCAAAATAGGGCTTGAAATCATGACCCTAAGATCAAGAGTCACATGTTCTACCAACTGAGCCAGCCAAGCACTCTGTCAAAACATTTTAAAATATTTTTTAAAACTGTCCAAATAAATGTCTCTCTATCCTTTCTGCCAGTCCTGTTTTCATCCCTACAGTGTAAGTGGATTGTAATATGCTTGCCAAAAAATTCAGTTTTTGCTATTATTCTTATATCCCAGAGACACTGAAATAACTTGCTAATTCCCTCCTCTACGGAGGAGAAAATGGCTTATAAATTCCTATTTATGAATATAATTTGGGAAAATAGAATGCAGGCATACCTTGTTTTACTGTACTTTGCTGTACTGAGCTTTGCAGATATTGTATTTTTTACAAATTGAAGGTCTGTGGCAACCCCGTGTCGAGCAAATCTATTGGCATCATTTTTTCCAATAGAATTTGTGCACTTCATATCTGTGTGTCACACTTTAGTAATTCTCACTTTTTCATTATTTTCATTATTTTTCATTATTATCATATTTTTTATGGTGATCTTTAATTGTACTACTGTAATTGTTTTGGGTGCCATGAACCACACCCATACAAGATGGTAAAGTTAATCCATAAGTGTGTGTGTTCTGACTGCTCCACCAACCATTGTTCTCTCATCTCTCCCTTCTTCTTAGGCCTTCCTATTCCCTGAGACACAATACTGAATTAAGTCAATTAATAACCCCACATTGACCTCTAAGTGTTCAAGGGAAAGAAGAGTCACACATCTTTCACTTTAAATCAAAAGCTAAAATGATGAAGTTTAGTGAGGAAGGCATATTGAAAGCTGAGACAGGCTGAAAGCGAGGCTGCTGCAGCGGCTAACTTGGGTAGCCAAGTTGTAAATGCAAAGAAACCATCCTTAAAAGGAGATTAGATGTGCTATTCCAGGGATCACACAAATGATAAGACAGTGACATAGCCTTACTGCCGACACTATACAGAGAAAGTTTTAATGGTTTTGATAGAAGACCAAACCAGTCACAACATTCCCTTAAGCCAAAACCTAATCCAATCCAAAACAAGGCCCCAACTCTCTTCAGTTCTATGAAGGCTGAGAGAAGTTAAGAAAGCCACAGAGTTAAAGTATGAAGCTAGCAGAGATTGGCTCATGAGGTTTAAGGGAAGAAGCCATCTCCATAACATAAAAGTGCAAGATGAAGCAGCAAGTGGGCAAGTAGAAGCTGCAACAAGTTATCCAGAAGATCTAGCTGAGATAATTAACGAAAGCAGCTACACTAAAACAGATTTTCAAAGTAGATGAAACGCCTGTCTATTGGAAGATGATGCCATCTAGGCCTTTCATAGCTAGAGAAGAGAAGTCAATGCCTGGCTTCAAAGGTTCAAGGAACAGACTGACACTCTTTTTATTGGCTAATATAGCTGGTGATTTTCAGTTGAAGCCAATATTCATTTACCATTCCAAAAATCCTAGGCACCCTTAAGAATTACATTAAATCTATTCTGCCTGTGCTCAACAAATAAAAACAAGAAAGCCTGGACCACAGCACATCTGTTTACAACATGGTTTACTAAATATTTTAAGCCCAATGCTAAAACTTACTGCTCAGTTAAAAAGATTCCTATCCAATTACTGCTCATTAACAATGCACCTGGTCATCCAAGAGCTCTCATGGAGATGTCCAACAAGACTAACGCTTTCATGCCTGCTAACACAACATCCATTTTGTGTCCATTCTGCAGTCAAGGAGTAATTTAGACTTTGATGTTTGTTATTTAAGAAATACATTTTTAAAAAACAGGAAAAGAAATACATCTTGTAAAGCTACAGCTGCCATAGATAGTGATTGCTCTGATGGATCTGGGAAACCTAAACTAAAGACCTTCTGGAAAGGATTCGCCATGCCAGGTACCATTAAGAACATTCCTGATTCATAGAACTGGTCACAATATCAACATTCACAGGAGTTTGGAGGAGGTTGATTCCAACCTTCATTGATGACTTTGAGGGGTTCAAGATTTCAGTGGAAGAAGTGACTGCACATGTGGTGGAGACAGCAAGAGAACTGCAATTAGAAGTGGAGCCTGAAGACAGGACTGACCCGTCTTTAATCTCATGATCAAAACTTTAACAGATCAGTTGATTCTTATGGATGAGGAAAGAAGTGGTGTCTTAGATGGAATTTGTTCCTGGTAAAGATACTGTGAAGATTATTAAAACAAAGGATTTAGAATATTACATAAACTTAGTTGATAAAGCAGCAGCAGGTTTAAGAGAACTGACTCCAATTGTGAAAGGAGTTCTGCTGTGGGTAAAATGCAATCAAACAGCATCACATGCTACAGAGAAATTGTTCATGATAGGAGGTCAACTGATGAGGCATATTTCATTGTCTTATTTTCAAAAATTGCCACAGCCACCCCAATCTTCAGCAACCACACTCGATCAGTCAGCAGCCATCAACATCTAGGCAAGATCTTCCACCAACAAAGATCACAACTTGCTGAAGGTCAGATGACAGCATCTGTTAGCAATAAAGTATTTTTATATTATGTGCATTTTTTAGACATAATGCCACTGTACGTTTAATAGATTATAGTGAAGACAACTTCTACATGCACTGGGAAACCAAAACATTAATTTGACTTGCTTTACGGTGATATTCATCTTACTGCGGTGATATGAAACCAAACCCACAATATCTCTGAGGTATGCCTGTGTTTAACCACATTGAGTAACAAGGTTAGTAAGATAACAAGGCTAACAAAAATTGGTACAAAATTTGCTTCAAATCCCTTGGTACAGATGAAATCAATATATTCATTACAGTTTATAGATACATTACAGTTAAAAAAATCACTGAAAAGAATACAAATTGATATGCCAGCAGTCAAGTTGAATGAACCCATGGAATTCTATGCCCAAATCCCTATAAAGCACAGTGAATAGGAGGAGCAAAACACTACTAACGATAATTCAGAAGAGGACGTACTATGACACACAAAAGATAAAAATGAAAAAAGAGGTTTTTTTTATCTCATTTCCATTAACAACCAAGTATGTCTTCTGTCACTATCACTTTTTTTCCTTCTTTAGGTAACATGGTCACCTACTATGCCAAAATAAATACCAGGGAATCCTTGGAGTCTTTATTCCAACAATTACAATAAGGACCTGAATCAACACTAGCTAAAAATTTAACTTTCTCTATGGTTTATGTATGAATGGATCAGATAAATAAAGTTATATATTATTTAAAGTACCACTAAGTACAATCACTTACTGTTGATCTTAATATAGTAAACTATTTTTAATATAAAACTTATTTTATTCAGAAACAAACTGTTTTTAAAAGTTCTGTTTTTAGTTTTTATGGTTTCTTTACATACACAAATGTCCACCATTTCCATTAAGCTTATCTATGACATTCAATATTTTCCACAGGTACATACTTACATGCGCTCACTATACCTCAGAAAATCTACTTAATTTCTTCCATACCAACTTTTCAAATTTTTATATTATCAAAATAGAAACACCAAAGTAAAGAGAACATCATAAAAACTTTTAACATTTTAAATGCTACTATTTCAGATAACTAACCTGCACAAACAGGACGAATATGCAAAAACTAAAATAATAATAATAATAATAATAGTACTATAGAAACATTATTCTCCTAAATAAGCAACTTCTAGATACATGAAGCATTCCTTGATATACATCATGATTAATGATGTGTATTAAACATACTATTCAAACACTTCATTGGCCAAAAATTTTTTTGACCCAACATTAAACATTGAAAGATGGAAATTAGAAAAAGTTATAAGGAAAATCCTTGTAAAGTTATCATACCTAATTTGAAACATTTGAAAGTGTTTAAATTCTGAAACCCATATTTGGTTTTGTTAAGCACTTCCTTTAAAATACTGAAGATCTAATGGTGAATTCCAAAGGATGTACTACTTGAAAACACCACTAGATGACAACCTTGCTTCACAAAGTAAAACATTATCATCCTATTGCTGAAAGGTAAGATTCCAAAGATGTACTAACTAGCTTTAAAATAAAGGTTTTTGGCATTTGCCGGCTTTTAAGTGGTAGGACAGATATCAAAGAAAATAAAACAGGCTATTATAATTTTAGAATTTGTGTTTGCTATAAAGATCACTCAGGATTTAAAAACAAACTCATTTAGTAAGCATTCAAGAGAGATCTCATAAGAAAGAAAATAAAGAATATCAAAAGATAATTTTCTTTCATATTATCTCCTATGTTCTTCCTTTGGAAATAGAGACTTATAAAAAATACACATAAATTATTAGAGAATAATGTTTTTTGCTGTGGAGTAGTTACAAAGAATAACTATATTATTTCGATAGTTGCTTTTCTCCAACATCAAAATAAATAAGCATGGCAATTTAAGATAATAACCATAAAAAGATAGTTGACAATAAATTACAAACTTCTTTTTTTTATAACCCACTTTTAGATATTAAAATATTTTCCCTATACATAAACCAACCTATGATGATGATTAACCCTGGAATGCTTATTTGGCATAAAAAAAGTTAAAAAGCTGAGCAAGTAAAATTTTATAAATAATTCTTGTGAAATCCCATAATTGATTATATTACAAAGAATAGTAGGAAAAAGAAGCTCACCATGTTATTATTCATTTTTGCTAACCAGACCTTCACATAAATTTAAAAGTATAAAATGAAGCCTGGATATTTCTGCTTTCATTGGAGGTTATAATTTATATCCTTCCTCTAATTCAACATTTTCGTACTTTAATTCAGAAGCAGAGCTGAGGTTATGTTTTAGTAACTCATATTTTAAAATGTAAGAGCATTTGATATTTCTGTCATCTTTTCCTCAACACAAAGGTGACAGCTATAAAACCACGTATCAGGTAGAAAGCCTCATGTTAGGCCCAATACCCTGTGCAGGGGCTGCTGCGATAGAGCATCAGTACCTGCGGAGTTCAGGCCGAGGACCTCCCAGGATTAACCCCAGGAGACTGCGCGCTCCGTTAAGTTTGTATAAAAAATGTTGTGTAAAAATGTAAGATATCACAGGAAAAACTAGCAGGCCTTTTTATGAAAAGCCTGGAGAGACTGCCATCTGACCTGTACTGTTTAGTAAGGCAGAACTATATGTACATCTCAGCCTCACCCTGTAATACATGCGGAATGATAGGCAATTGAATCTTTCTGCACCTCAGTTTCTACCTCTAAGGAAAAAAGAAAATGGAGATAATACTGAAAATATTGATTTACAGAGTTGTTCTCAAGAATAAAAACAGAAAAAACTACCAAATGCTTGGTATAAAGTAGATGCTAAATACATAATACTTTTTTTTTCCTTCTTAAACACTATACCCTTGGTGTTTGTTCTGAAAAATATTTTGAAAACATGCTATTCAAAGATGCCCCCTGGGTTCTTAGAAGAAAAAGAATGAGAATTGTCAAACAATAAAGGGAATTTCCTCAAAGGCTACATCTAATAGTCAAAGGTGTGTATGTTTCTTTATAGGAAGACTGAACTACATATTTCTAACACATTACTGACAAAGAGTTCATTGAAAATAGAAGGGAACTGTTAGAAGATGGAAAAATTTTATTATTTAGTTTGTTGGTATCTTTAAAATTTGCATATATGGATAAATATATATAGTTTGTAACAAGAAAATAACTTACTCCATGAGACTGTGCAACTATTTCTGCCCCAAACAGAATTTCCAATGCAAAATACATTGCTATCATTTTGTCCAATCTCCCATTTATGTCACAATTTAAAACAATGAGGTCAAGAAATAGCTGGTTAGTAATAATTCTATAGCACAGAGTTATAATTATAATAACTAATATTAAAATTAGATAGTTTATCATTTACTTATAATTTATTTAAACTAAGACCATTTATTTAAAACTTTAAACATAAAAATCTACTTTAATTATCATAGGCAATTATGGCAAATATCTATTTGTTTATAATATGACTAAAATATGTAATCATATTTTTACCATCTTTTAGCATGACAATTCTCCGTAAGTTAGAATGAAATGAAAATGAAAGAGGCCTAAAATAAAACAGTGGTCATTTAAATATGCTACCAAATTAATTAAGTAAATATTAAGCAAATAAGTAACTTATTTTCCTAAACAGTGAAACAGCTCCCATAATACATATACACACACACATATTAGTCAATAAATATAGATTCTAATTTTCATTTTTTAAATGCATCTTATTTACAAAATGTCTTGTGTTGATCAAATTTTTGAAACTGAAATGCTACAAATAAAAAATTTTAATTTTTAGCTTGGAAGACATAAATTAAATATATCCTCCTATCTCTCTGTATTGGGTTAAATGGTGGTGTCCAAATGTCCTAATCTCTGGGAATTCACTCTGATTCACTCTGTGAATATGTGACTTTATTTGGAAAAATAACTTTAACAGATACACTTAAGTTCAGGATCTTGAGATGATTATCTAAGAGGGCCCTAAATCCAATGATAAGAAAACTTAGAGAAAGGCGGAGGGAGTTCAGAGACAGATACCCAGAACAAAGAGAGACAAAGAAGAGAAGGCCATGAAAAGATGGAGGCAGCCATTGGAGTGACGAGGTCTCAAAGCAAGGATTGCCAGCAACCCCCAGAAGCAGGGAGAGTCCAGTAACCGATTCAGCCTCCAGAACTGCTAGAGAGCATAATTTTGTTGTTTTAAGCCACCCAGTTTGTGGTAATTTGTTACAGCAGCCACAGAAAACTAATGTACTCATTATGAATTTAAGTAATTATGTGGAAAGTACTGGTTAAATTCAATAAGAATACTATGTTGAAAAATAATCCTTTAGATTAGACTCTACAAAAAAGCACGTTTTCTATTCAAATTAAATGCCTTGATTTATTAGCTATTCCTGATTAATTCCGTCTGTGAACTTGATTGTTTTTTTAAGTCTATAAAAATAATAAAATACAAACTGTAGAGAGGTATAATAAAAAGCTGAAAGTCTTCCTCTCACAATTCTTCTAAAAAATAAACATCACTAACAATCTTAGGTATATATATCCCTGTAATATGCATACACATAAATTAGAGTGGAATTTAGAAGAAAATATTTGTTTGCTTATAAAAACAATCATTTTATACAAAAGTTTTTGTAGTAAATCTTTTCATTTAAGAATATATCATTGCCAAGTTTCACTTCAATCACATGGATTTCCCCATTTCATCTATTTCAATAAGTCCCTTCCACATAGGGGCTATACCACAATTTAACTATTCAGACCACTACTAACTTTATATTAACAGTACTTCTTTGGGGTGCCTGGGTGGCTCAGTCGGTAAGTGTCCAACTTCAGCTCAGGTCATGATCTCACCATTCGTGAGTTCAAGCCTTGCATCAGGCTCTGTGCTGACAGCTCAGAGCCTGGAGCCTGCTTTGGATTCTGTGTCTCCCTCTCTCTTTGCCCCTTCGCTACTCGTGCACACTCTCTTTCTCTCAAAAATAAACATTAAAAAATTTTAAAATAATACTTCCTTGAGTATATTTGTAGACACACAACAGACAACAAATATTAATATTTTATTTGACATATTTCTAAAAGTGTCGCTGCTGTGTCATATATGTTAGGAACAGCAAAAAAGAACTTTAAACTCTAAAATTATGATTGTGCCTTTGGAAATACTTAAATGTTTTAATAAAAATGATTGTTTATAAATAATTCTAATTTTTAAAAATCTTAATTTTGATTTTAAAAATCAAATATTGCCAGAGAGCTTTACAATTAACAAGGCACTTTCAATGACTGAATAGGAATTTAGATAAATGACATGATCCCTCCCTACAGTCTCTCAGACTATTAGAGTTTACATACTTGACTCCTGGGATTTCAATACTTATTAGGGGGGTGTGTGTGTGTGTGCATGCTTGTGCTGTTAGCGCCATTTAAAAAGACAGGAATCAGGGGCACCTGGCTGGCTCAGTCGATTAAGCATTCACCTCTTGATTTCAGCTCATGTCATGAATGGGGCTCCGCACTGAAAGTATGGAGCCTGCTTAGGATTTTCTTTCTCTCTCTCTCTCTCGCTCTCTCTCTCTCTGCCCCTCCCTTGCTTACGCGCACGCGCCCACTCTCTCTCGCTCTCTCGCAAAATAAATAAATTTTTTTAAAAAAGACATGGATCAATATACATTATCTAAAGGACTTGTTCTGGGTATGATGGAGTAAGAACCTACTGGACGTATGATGACACCCTCAGCCCCCTGCAGGAAAAGCTGGAAAAAAAATACGAAAATCAACTAAAGTTACTACAAAGTGAGCGGACAATACTGGGGAACTCATGCTCACTTGGATGTGGAAGACAGGGAGCTACAAGTACCTTATGGTCTCTGGTGCTTTAAGCCCAGGTCAGAGTGCAGTCCAATGGCAGTCCAGAAACAAGTATGCCCAAGGACTCGCCAACAATCTTTCTGCTCTGGGGCAGAAAAAGGAAGTAAGGAAACCAGGAGCACTGAAGCGTGTGGGGGAACCAGGCGAGGGAAAGACCCAGAGAGGGGATCTGTAGGCTCTGTCGACCCACCTCTCTGACAAGCCCTGGACAACCCGTGTGCAGAACATGCTCATGGCAACCCAGCTCAAGGCAAAGTTTGAACAAAGAATGGAACTGCTGCACAAATTAAGAGCCTGCAGTTCATGCCCAGGCAAAAACAAAACAAAACAAAACATACCATCTACAACTTAGGAAACAGTATCATCAGTAAAAAGCAACGGAGCCAAAATCTCCACCACTTAACAACTCATAATACTCAGAAGACAATCCAAAATTACCCAACATACAAAGAACCAAAAAATAAAACACATTCTCTAAAAAAAGAAAATCAATCAAATTTGATCCCAAGATGAACCAAATGTTGTAACTAAAAGAACATAAAAATAAATGTCATAACTATTCTCAATTAAGAAAAAATGCTTTCAATGCAGAAAGATGATATTTCAGCAGAGACAGAAACATTAAAAAAATCAAGCTGAAGTTCTAGAATGGAAAACTATTTCTGAAATAAAATGGAAATAACAGCATAGTAAGCACAGTGGAAAAAGTTAAGTGAATTATATGATAGACGTTGCACCATGTCTATATTCTACATCAAGTAGTACATTATTAACAATAAATGCACTATGAAAAGTTAAGGATATCATATACTATACTTAGGAAAACTACCATAAAAATAATGCAAAAGAGAAATGATAGCCTATGTCTACACAAAAATGTGTACATGAATATTCAAAGAAGCTTTACTGATAATAGCAAAAACTATAGGATCCCCAAAGTCCATCAACTGGTGAATGGACTTTCTTAAAATTGTATGTTGTGCCTGGGTGGCTTAGTCAGTTAAGCCTCTGGCTCAGGTCATGATCTCACGGTTTGTGGGTTCGAGCCCCGCGTCGGGCTCTGCACTGACAGCTAGCTCAGAGCCTAGAGCCTGTCTTAGGATTCTGTGACTCCCTCTCTCTCTGACCCTCCCCTGCTCACTCTGTCTCTATCCCTCTCTCAAAAATAAATAAAACATTAAAAAAAATAAAAAATAAAATTGTAATATACTTAAACCAGTATAAAAATAAACAAAATTAAAATACATATAATGGCATGTGAATGAGTGAATCTCAAAAATATGATCTCAAGTGAAAGAAGGCGACATAAAAGAAGACTACACACAGTGTGATTCCATTTAGATAAAATTTTAGAAAAAGCAAAACTATCTGACAGAACGCAAATCAGAGTGTGCACAGAGTTCGGGTAAGGGAGAATATCAAATACAAAGGAGCTGAAAGGTGAAAAATCCATTTATACAACTGAATATATTACCAAATCCATCAAACTGTACTCTTAAAACTGGCAAATTTAATTGTTTGTAAATAATACCTTAGTAAACATAAAAAAGGAGAGAAACAGAAGAATCAGAATTTCAGGTAAGTCTGCTATTTTACTAATAATACACAGAAAGTATCAACACTAGAAAAAACAAGCCTTTGAATCCTTAGCCAGTCTTTACAATAATCAGAGCTGCCTTACAGCTTTTTTGTTGTTGAAAATGATGATAAATATATTCAAAATATAAAATTAATCAATAAGATATGAACCTAAAATTAAATACAAACAGAAATAAATTATGTTAATTAATAATGAAACCACACCAAAATAAACTAATCAAGTAAATAAGAAATTAAACATTTAAATTAAACATTAGAAACTCTAAACAAATCTTGAACTCTAGTAGGTTTCTTTTTCCACAGTGATGTAGCTAAAACTACTCTGAGCAAATGAGAAAATATACTGATGATGTTAGAAGTCAGGGTTCTCACTGCTGGAGAAGGGAGATACAAATATAGATGGTAGAAGGCTGGAAATAAACCTCTGCTTTTGTACTAGAAATAGAAGTTTCAGGATAAACTCATGATTTCATATTTATATACCAATTTATTCATTCTCATGTGTGTGGATTATCCAGAAACAGCACGTCTCATGTAATAGTTATATCTTCATTAATTTCATCATAAAAGAAGCTTTGCTATGACTCTTAATTTTAAAAAGGCAATAAAGCACTTTTTAATAACATCTGACATATAAAAATCAGGAAGTGTTACAGGTTACTAAAATCTGAGCATTTATGAGCACTAGGCCATCACCTTTTCCAGTAAAAACATTTTTCCCACTTTAAAGATGTACATATGAATAAAGATGACATTTAATCATATAATAGCAGTAAATAACTAAGTAGTTACTTATAATAGTACATTTCTATTAATCACATGTTCATGTTAATAATAATCTTAAAATAAATAAAAGTCAGACTGGCAAGAGGTCAGAGTATTTGGGGAAGTATTTTAAAAACATGTCTATACAAAAAACTATGTTGACAAAACTGTATTTTGTGAATCTATTTTTTTAACTTCCATAATTTACTAAATATGAAATCTATAGTTTGGCAGTACATTTATCCTGCAGGTAATGTTAAATAAAGACTCAAACCTTGTTATTTTATCTGTCAAAAAACCTGAAACTTCATTGCCAATGGATAGATGCAAATATAGTTTCTAGTGTGTGTAACGGCACTCATATGTCAATAAGGTTACAGGAATTAGGTTACAAGACTTTGGACTTTCATAGGACCAAAAACATTAACAAAGCTTTTTGTTTTTAAGTTTCTTTGGAGCTATTTCAGTCTCCTGAATTATTTTTTCCTTCCCTCAGCAAACTTTTTTTTTGGAACTTATTTGGCACTACAAATAATACAAAATTAAAAGTTCAGACCCATCTTGAATAAGTCTATGGTCCAGGGGCATGTGAGTGGCTTAGTCAGTTAAGCATCTGACTCTTGATTTCAGCTCAGGTCATAATCTCACAGTTCGTGAATTCCAACCCCACATTGGGCTCTGCACTCACAGTGCAGAGCCTGCTTGAGATTCTCTCTCTCTCTCTCTCTCTGCCTCCCCCCACTCATTTTCTCCCTCTCTCTCTCTCTCACTCTCTCTCTCTCTGTCTCAAAACAAGTAAACAAAAAATTAAAAAGAACGAAAAGTCAATAGTCCAGTGAACTGGTAGACATGAAAACAAAAAGCTACAATGAAAAGAAACAAACATGTTCCAATGTGCCCAGTATAGATAAGATAAACTGGGCAGTTAAGTCTGCATGGTCAGGGTAGGTTCTGAGGAGAAAGCGGTATCGTTAGCTAAGATTAGAAGAACACAACCAACTATCAGTTATTTCTGTGAATGATAACTTTTGCATGAGTGCAAAAAGGTCAGAGTTGTGAGACAGATAGGCAAATTATAATGGTCAAAAGTATATTCTATATGCAAACTGTAGCATCAGTAATACATTCCACAAGTGCAAAGTTAAACTGGTATATAGCATCATAAAGTCTGTGATAAGTAAATAGTAAATAAGGTACTATTTGTTAATTTTATGCTTTTCTCAACTGGCAGTTTTCTTATTTGACTAAGATGCAATTTCTTACATCATCTACGTTAATAAAAGAAGACCTTACTTATAATTGAAGCATGTTAGAATTCTACGGCAGTTGATTATTATTCTACAAAATTCAGTAGATCACCATTCGCCAAAACAATCAATCTCAAGACCAAATAAGTCTGGCTACTCATCATACTGCCCTTTAAGAAAGTCATAAAAGAAGCTAACCTATTAAACGCTCTAAAGAGTCCTGCAATCAACAAACTGTGTGCTTTGCTTTCTTTCTTTTTTTTTAGTACAGTTACTTAGATGAGGGAACCTAATTTTGCCATTTAACATCCTCAGAATATCCTCATATATATGTGTGTGTACACACACACACACATTTTTTTTTAATAGGCTTCATGCCCAGCGCAGAGGCCAATGCAGGGCTTGAACTCACAGCCCTGAAATCAACACTTGTGCTCAGATCAAGAGTTGGATGCTTAACCAATTGAGCCACCAAGGTGTCCCAGAACATACTTTATATTAACATATTAGCATGAGGATTTAACACTATTTGTAAGTAACCCTAAAAGTCTCGACATAGTAATGTGTAGTTTTTTGCTCAATCACAAATTTGAAACACATCTACTGAATGGCTGCTTTACAGGAATGAGTCACAGAAGAATTCTGCCAACCACCAGATATCCACATCTCCAGGCAACTTTTCAGTACTCTATGGTGGTATTCACAAGGAATCAGGCCATATCCTTCACCAATATCAGGGGTACACTGTCATCCTCATAACACATGGAGAGCATAGTATAAGCACCATGGCTATTTTCTTGTATTATAAAATGAAAATGTTAAGTAACACAGTGTATAAATTAGCCCAGTTAAACTCGGGATGCTTTACATTAATATACAACAGCAGCTAACACTACATACTATGTGCTAGTCATGGCTTAAAGTGCTGTGTCTAATGAACTTATTGAATCCTCACAATAACTCTATGAGGTATATACGAGTATTATTCATTTTAGATAAGGAACCTCAAATACAAAGAGCTTAGTTAAACTTGCTCATGGACACATAGCTTACAAATGACAGAGCTGGCATACTAATCCCAGGAGTATGGCCCCAGTTCATACTCTGAGTAACTACACTAAACCCAGAGTAAAAACAAAAATGCTCAAAGTTCAAAACCTGTGTGACCTGAGATAAGGAACTCACACTAATGTGCCTCAGGTTAGTCACATATAAAATAAGAGAACTGGAAGGGATCATCTTTAATGTCCCATCTAGGTCTGAGTCATTAAAGACTTCTAAAGCCATCTTTCTTTAGCTTCCAACAATTATAGGTCCACCTTTCCAGGCTTGCTGACCCTTTCCCTCTGGTTCTTCCACCAACTCCCTGAAAGCACCTCATCGTGCCACAGCAAAGCTGGAATTCTCACATTCAGGATAATATTGTGAAAAGCCTTGCTTTTGAAAAAAAAAACAACAACAACAACACTTTCCTCTTCTTTTTCTTTAACTCT
This sequence comes from Crocuta crocuta, assembly GCF_008692635.1. NCBI lineage: Eukaryota > Metazoa > Chordata > Mammalia > Carnivora > Hyaenidae > Crocuta > Crocuta crocuta. The sequence goes on along the minus strand of NW_027527388.1, from coordinate 4,711,044 downwards.
TATGTGTATCAACTAGGAATGTTTTTGGCTGCATACAATAGAAAACCAGACTGGGGGAAACAATATTAAAGGCTGAGACACTGACTAGGAAGCTACTACATCAATCTAAATCAGAGACGAAGATGGCTTAGAACAGGGCATTGACAAGGAGGGTATAGATAAGTAGCTAGAGGCAAGGGGCATTTAGAGATGAAATTCTATAGTAGTACCTGGTGAGTGTGGGCAAATGAGGAGAGTAAGGATGCATGGTGAGAGATAAGAGTGAGAAGCTGTTGTGGGGGAAAGATAAGTTCAGTTTGGGGCAGGTCGGCTTTGATGTGTCTGCAAGACAGCCAAGTGGACATGCCTTGCAGGCAGCAGATGCTCTAAAGAGTTGTCTGAGCTGGAGATAGATAACCAGAGGAATAAGAGGAAGGGGGAAATTGTAGAGGAGAAAAATGGCTGACAATTTCTTACTCTCTCGGTCCTCACTCAATGGCATACACTCAAACTCTGGCAGCCAGGTGTTTGTCATATAAAACATAGAAACAAGTAAAAAAGACCAGACCAGACCAGACAAAGGAAGGGAAAGGAAAGGAAGGGAAGGGAAAGGAAGGGAAGAAGAAAAGAAAAGAAAAGAAAAGAAAAGAAAAGAAAAGAAAAGAAAAGAAAAAAGAAAAGAAAAGAAAAAAGAAAAAAGAAAAGGAAAGGAAAGGAAAAAGAAAAAGAGAAAGAAACACATAATAGCAGGTTTTTCTTTAAAGACAAATTGTCTCTTTGGGAAGAACCAAGATAGCAAATGTGGATACTGGGTACCAGAGAATAAACAAGCTCATCCCATTCTGGCATTTATAGATCCTAAAATGAGTTATTAAGTAATCCACTTGGTCACTCCAGAGCAAAGCCTTTCAGAAGAGTCCCTCCCAGGTACACAGAGTTTTTCTCCTGGCTCATTTTCTAAATTTTTTTAAAAAATATTTATTTATTTTTGAGAGTGAGAGAGAGACAAAGTGTGAGCAGGGGAGGGGCAGAAAGACATAGAATTTGAAGCAGGCTCCAAGCTCTGAGCTATTAGCACAGAGCCCAACGTGGGGCTCGAACTAACAGTTGGCGAGATCATGACCTAAGCCGAAGTTGGATGCTTAACCAACTGAGCCACCCAGGTGCCCCTCTCCTGGCTCATTTTAAACTATGAACTAATAATACCAAATATAATTGAGGAAAGTCTAGAACATGAAACAGAGACCATGAAAAACAAACAGAAAAAAATGGCACTAGAGGAAACAACTAATTCAGAAAGGGAAAGGATCTCTGATTACTTCCCTCGGAGTTAAAAGATTAAAAAAAAACCCAAAACACCAGGAAACATATTAAAGCACCCATCAGAGACACCATTAAAAAAAAGCAGGGTGTTATGAAAAAATATTCAAGGATATGGGAGTTCCTAGAAATTAAAGATATTTACCAAAATTAAAAACCCAAAAGCAAGTTTGGAAAAAGTCAAAGAAGTCTCTCAGGAAGTAAAACAAAAAAATACAAGATAAGAGAAAAAAGTAAAAGAACTACCGAACTGTTCGCTTTCAAATGATTAATTTTAAGCTATGTGAAGTTTATCTCAATAAAAATTATTTTTTAAAAGGAGGAATAATTGGCTGACATAACTTAAAATCAAAGGTTAACTCTTTCAAGCATCAGGCAGGACTGGATCCTGGGGCTGTAGATTATCATTTTGAAAAGCTGATAGTCTCAAAGAAAGAATAAGATAAAACTAAAGCTCCAGAATGCAGAGCACTAAAAGAAATAAAAAGGAGGGTGAAAAATATATAAAGAGAACTTGTTTCAAAATCATGATTTTAAAAGTTAAAAATTTCTAACTTATTTCTTACAACCCAACAATTCCAACTCTAGGTAATCAATCTTGATAAAAATCTGAAATACAAGTACAGAGAGATACATATAAGGATCCTTCACAACACTGTTTATATATACCAGCATGGACAGAAGACAGAAAGAGTAAGATGTGAAACAGTAACTACATAAATTCTAAAATTATTCACTAAGCAATCCTACATGTTATTTATGTACACATATAGGTCAATGTATTCTTTAATGACTTTAAAGAATAGGTGCAGGAGCACCTGGGTGGCTCAATCGGTTAAGCGTCTGACTTTGGCTCAGGTTATGATCTCACGATTCATGGGTTGGAGACCCATGTCAGTTTCTGTGCTGACAGCTCAGAGGCTGGAGCCTGCTTCAGATTCTGTGTCTCCCTCTCTCTCTCTGCCCCTCCCCCACTCACATTTGTGCTCTCTCTCTCGCTTTCTCTCAAAAGTAAATAATAAACATTAAAAAATGTTTTTTTTTTTAAAAACGCTTTTTTAAAAAAGAGTATTTGTCAAAACCATAGTATGGTTGCTTCTGAAAAAGAAAAGAAGGAGACAGGACTAAGATATGAGTCAAAGGGAACATCTACCTGAAACATCTTTGTCAGGGAAAAAAAGGCCAATGTACCAGCTAACAATTGCCAACTTTGGATATCTGAAACACTAATATCAATTTTATTAAACCCTGTGCTTTATTTACTGCCAAAAAGAAGAAAATCTAAAGAAAAAATCCAGAGGGTTCTACTCCTTTCTAATAAAGGTTCTAAAAAGAGAAGAGTATTGAGGAAATTAGCAAGGATAAAATATAAGAGAATTTCCCAAAGCTAAAGATATAAGTAATGAAATAACCCAGTAAAAATGTTCCCAATACAATAAATGGGAGGCGGGGGAGTACCCAGATACGTAATTGTAAATTTTCAAGATACCAGAGATAGAAAAAGAGGATTCTAAAAAAACTTACAGTCAGCAATAAGAAGGAAGAAGGAAAAAGGAAGAAGAAATAAGAATGAGGCTGGCACCAGACTTTTTATGTTTAGTGACATCAAAATTATGAAAGAAATGACTTCTACTTATAATTCTACACCTATCCAAAATATCATTCAGGTATGAGGGCAAAATAAATACAGTTTCAGACATGGAATACCTAAAAAAACTTACTTTTATCCATCCATTCATAGCAAATTAAATTACATAACGATGTGGCCTAATAAAGAAATGGAAAAAACTAAGAAAATAGAACCAGAAAGTGAATCCAATACAATAAAATGATAAATTGAAATCTCAAAAGAGATGCACAGCAGAACTAAAAAACAAAAACAAACAAAAAACAATCACTTCAGATTAAAAAAAGAAGGGAAACTTCAGAAAGGAGCTGCCCAAGGTAGGGAAAAACAATGGGAAGAAGGCATTCCTCACATATGACTATTTTTGTTTCTCAACCCTCCATATTAACATTTCGGGTTGGGTAATTCTTTGTCGTAGAGGGCTGCCCTGCGCAGTGTAGGATGTTGAATAGCATTCTAGGCTCCAGATGCCAGTGGCACTCCTTAAGTTGTGACAACCAGAAATGTCTCCAGACATTACCAAATGTCATGTGGGCGGGTTGAGAACCACTATCTTAAAGAACTGAAAAATAGATAAAACCAAGCAACGTAAAAAAAAAAAGTAAATAAATATTAATGGCAAATAAAAACTCCAGGAAGTACAAAAAGCTATATAAGAAAGAAAATAAAATCACAGCTATTTACATGACTTCCTGTAAAGAAAATTTACAGTCACAATAGTAGAAACACTATGAATTTAATTGTGGCTACAGTACAGCCAGTATAAGAGCTATGGAAGACTTAATTATGGTTACATGACAAAATGTACATATCATCTATCCTGACATAGAGAAAATACAGCAAGAAGTGGGGTAAGCAACAGGCTTCTAAAATACTAATATATTTATTAGGGAGGGCAGACAAGTGGTAGGACAGACTAAATATTATATCCCACGAATCAACAGATTATTATAATATCAGTAAAAGAAAAATATATATACAAATTTAAAACCTATAAAGTCAAGACAGCTTGATAAAGTCTTATAAGTCTCAAGCAGAAAAATAACCATCAGAAATATTTAAGAGTTAAAGTAAGACGGCGGAAGGGGAGAGAAATAGAGGAGCAGAAACTACTGTTTTTCTCTGTAAGCCCTTCAGTATTCTTTGGTGTATTTTTAGCTATAAGAATATATTACTTTGATAGAAATTTTAGGCAACTTTTAAAAATCAGTGAGTATCTGGGGCACCTGGGTGGCTCAGTCAGTTGGGCATCCAACAGCTCAGGTAATGATCTCACTGCTCATGAGTTCAAGCCCCATGTCAGTCTCTGTGCTAACAGACAGCTCAGAGCCTGAAGCCTGCTTTGGATTCTGTCTGTCTCTCTCTTTGCCCCTCTCCCACTCATGTTCTGTCTCTTTCTCCCAAAAATAAATGTTAAAAACAAATTTTTTTAATCAATGAGTATCTTTTATAAGAAATATTATTTACATATTTAAGAACAGAGCAGTATTATCAACCATTCATATACTTAATTTTCACTGTAATCCAGTTTTATAAATGCTATAATAGAGCCGTTGATTCAATTTATTCAACAAATATCTAATTTTAAAAAAACTACAAATTTTGAATAAGTGAGTAATAGTAAGTTAAATAAAAGGTTTGACCATATGAGCAATGCAGACATATTCTTAAATTATGCAGTGTCCTGATTAAAAGTTCTGCTTTAGGTAGACTAGTCTGAAAGTATAGACGCTATCACACAAGTTTAAGTGCAAAGTAATTAGAAAGTGTGTGTAGAATATGATGGTAATTGTCAGAACAGGCAGAAAGAAATAAAGACGGGGAGGGATAAAAGTGATGATGATGCTGATAACAATTATCATGACAACGATAATAAGCAAATACTGTGCCTTTAAAAGTCAGAGATCATGCTAATTATTTGATACATAATGTCATTTCATTGTCATAATAACCCCCATATTATTTTATCTCCATTTTACAAACAAGAAAAGTAAGAGTAATTAACCTCCTGAAGTCATACAGTTAACAAAGGAATGATATTTGAGAGAAATGGCAAACTTGGTAAAAAGTGGCTGAAGTACTAACCACTCTTCTACAAACCTGCCTTAGGAACAATATATCTCTTGATTTACGACTCAGTAACTATACCCCACTTTATCCCATAAAAGACTGGAGACAGAAGGAAATAAAGCAGAGAATTAAATGAAAGCAAAAGGGAACTGGAAGGAAATTTAAAATTCCATAACTATATTTATGGCAGACACAAGAAAAAAAATGACACAGTTCTTCAATGATTTTTGTAAAAGGTACAAGAGACTCTAGTTATCTAAGGCACTTAAAATTGGGTCAACGTTTCCTGGGGGGAAAAATGAAGAAAAAAGACTTACTGGGTCTGTATTTTGTGAAAATAAAATAAGTTTTATAGTACATTTAACAAAATTTAGCTTATAACTACAAATATGTGCTCACTGAAAGACCCTCCACTACTTTAATCCCATGCACTTAGTATTTTACCAATTAGAAAAGCTTAGTTCCCTTCTGGGAACCTAAAAATTTTTCTGCTCTCTTCCACACTCCAGTCATTCATAAAAATATCAAACAAATCTTGTGCTGGCACCTATTCCTAGAAGACCACATTTTATATTTTTATCTTTCTCTGATTCAACAAGTAGTCATTCATTGCTAACTTTTGTTACATATCTGAAATGGTTAGCTTTTCATGTTTATAATTAAAATAAACTGAAATTATTTGTACTGGAATCCCATATCTCAAAAATTAATATCAAAGTCCAATTTTTATGAAGAAGTATATTCTGTTGCATAAAATAATTCAAAGAAAGGCATTATTCATGACTACTAATCTATATTTTAATAACCCACTACATACATATCAACAGTTTTAATGTTACTGTAACACACTTTAAATCCATTTATAGGTATAATCCCATTTACGTTACAGGAGAAACAAATACAAATAATTAGAACCCTAGAGAAATAATCTGTCTTTGTAAACATTTTAAAATTCAAATTAACATCTGGGGGAAAAAATAAGGATAGCCAGAGCAGACTGAAAATTACAAAGTGGAAATCTAAAGAATAAAAACATTGCTCTAAAGACAAATGAAAGTGTACTAACTACAGACTACCAGTAATTACACTCAAAGCTCATTATGGCCAACAAGAACACAGTGGTATTTTCCCATGGGTGAAATAAAGGAGCTGGGCTACATGACCATATAGTTTCCAATTCAGAAGTTCCATGTCATGATTATCAAGGTGCATTCAAAGGAACCCTTCTTTGCTCAGTAATATTCTAGGGTAATGAGCTAGCTTCTGTTATTTTAAATTAAGAGTAGACAGTCAATAGTCTATCTCAAGTGTACAAAACTTGTTATATAGAATGAAGTTATAAAGATAATCTCAAAATCAAGAGAAGAATGATCCATTGGATATTAATTCCACATTTTTCTCACTATCAAGAGAGGATGTTTTGTGAAATTAGAAATATCAAGAAGAGACGCAGCTCCACAAAGTGGCAAGAGACCATTTCTCAAAACCATTCAACCAAACCACCTGGAAAAACAATGAATTCATAGGTTTTTATACCCATTAGAGAACTGAAGCCTCAAAGAAACTTCTCTGAATTAAACTCCAGAAAGTGACTAGTTCAGGAGAGAAGAGATCCACAGTGATTCCATCCCTGGTGAAGTAAAAGGAATTTAACACTTTGAGCAAAGAGAAATCAGCTAGACTTGCAGCAACAAACTTTATAGCCACACATCGTCTGGCCTCACAGCTTAGAAACCCAAGGATTTCTAGCCACAAGCAAGTCTGCAACTAACACCATCTGTGCATGCCACACCAGTCTTCACCAATGCTCAAAAGCTGGGATCAGAGAAAAGAGAGAGAGAGAAGGAAAGAGAGAAGTCTGTCAGAGGCACGTTGGACTTCTAGCTACAGGAGTGATTCTAGAGCAGGAAATCTGAGAGTTGCCCTCTGAACACATCAGGCTTTCAGCTACAAATGACTATAGCAGGGCAGGAGAGAAGAAAGAACTTCTCATCTCCCTCCACCTCTCCCCATTCCTGAATCTCCAGGTACTCCAAGTTTTCAACTATAGGGAGTAGGATAGAAGCTGAAAGAAACCATTCCAAAGCACTTCAGGCTTTAATATGAGAAGCATGCAACAGGGCTGAAAGAGGCATAAAAAGCAGAACATGAACCATGAGTCTGATAGGCAGCAGAACAGAGAGAAACAGAGTTCCCACAGTTTTAAAGATGGCGCCATTGCTGTGAAGCAAGAACAGATCCCTGAAATCTGCCAATCTTTGGATCCCGGGTCCTATTAAAGAGAAAGTTGTGACCCTATCTTCAAAGCACCTGAACCAGTCTGTGGTGGTCTGCCACAAATTAAAACTGGGCGGGGGGGAAGCCACAATAACCACAGAGCTGATAAACTCATCCCACCTCACCCCAGATCTAGAAGAAGGGCGTGGGAATGAGTATTATTAATTTCATTCTCTACAACTGTTTTATACAAAACAATGCAATAAAAAATTAGATGGCATACCATAAAGCAAAAATAGATTGTACCAACAAAAGATAAAATAGTTGGGGCATCTGGGTGGCTCAGTTGGTTAAGCATCTGACTTAGCTCTCAGGTTATGATCTCATGGTTTGTGGGTTTGAGCCCCGCAGTGTGCTCTGTGCTGACAGCTCGGAGCCTGCGGACTGCTTCAGATTCTGTGTCTCCCTCTCTTTTGCCCCTCCCCTGCTCGCTCATTCTCTCTCTCTCAGAAATAAATAAACATTAAAAAAAAATTTTTTTAAAGGTGAAATAGTCAATAGAAACAGAAAAGAGGTGAGTCAAATGTCAAAACTGGTAGGCACTTGAAACTAGCTACACTATAAATAAAAAGGTACAGAAAAATTAAATAAGCAGGAAGAGCTGAGAAATTTCAAAGGATATGTAAACAATAAAAAATAGAAATGCTAAAAATGAAAAATACAGGATCAGAAATAAAGAATTCAATAAATAGGCTTTATAGCACACATAAAAGAGTAAAGGATTAGTGAACTTGAACATAGATAAAAAGGAAGTAGCTAAATTTTTAAAAAAGTGAAGAATTAACAGAATGGAAGATCCAAGATAACAGAGGCTAATAATATGGAGTGTCAGTAGTGCTCTAAAAAGAAATAAGAGAGAAAATGAGGCAGAACATATTAAAAAAAAAAGTGTCTACATAATTTCTAAAATGGATCAAAGATACCTAACCAAAGATGAAAAAAGCTCAACAAACCCCACAGTAACTTAATACAAAGAAAACCACAGCAAGCCATATCGCATTCAAAGTGATAGTGAAAAAACAGTAAAAAAACAAATTTTAATAGCAGTGAGAGAATAAAGACATGTTACATACTGAGGAAAAATGTAAGAATTTCCACTAACTTCTCTTCAGGAACAATTCATTCTAGAAGAAAATAAAGCGACATCTTAAAAGTACTTAAAGAATAAACCATTATTCATATTAAAAAAAAAAAAGTACTTAAAGAGTCAACCTATAAATCAATATCCAGAAAAAATATCTTTCAAAAATGAAAATGAAATAGAGATTCTTAGATAACAGCTGAGAGAATTTGCCACTAGGAGAGGCACAATACAAGAAACGCTAACAGAAGTTATTGCTCATAAGCAAAATACAAGATGAAACCACAGGAAAGAATTAAAAGTATCTGAAATGGTAAAGGTAAATACAGAAAATCTTTCAAAATACCTTTGCATCTATATGCAAATTTCTTTAAGACAACAGATTGTTCAAAGTGAAATAATAAAAATACTGTAAACGATACATACATGAAAAAAATCTGAAGAACAATGGGCAGTCTGGGATAAATAAAATTACACTGCTGTAAAATTCTTACGTTGTTCATGAAGTATTATTATTTGATATTATTAATATCTTAGTATTAAACTAAGATAACGTAAACTGAAATCTCTTGAAGAGCAGCCATTTTTAAAATGACACTAAGGGGTATAATGAAGGTCAATACAGGAGACAAAACAGTATACTAAAAAATAAATGCTGGGGCACCTGGGTGGCTTAGTCAGTTAAGCGTCCGACTTTCGCTTAGGTCATGATCTCGTGGTTCATGGGTTCGAGCCCTGCGTCGGGCTCTGTGCTGACTGCCAGCTCAGAGCCTGGAGCCTATTTCAGAGTCTGTGTCTCCCTCTCTCTCTCTGATCCTCCCCTGCTCACGCTGTCTCTCTCTCCCTCTCTCTCCTAGAAATAAATAAAAATATTTGAAAATAAATAAATAAATAAATGCTATAGCACAAAAGAAGGTAGAAAAAAGAGATAACAAAGTAAAACAGGGATAAAGAGAAAACAATGAAATGGGAGTCTAAAATCAGCCATATTAATATTTATATTAAGTAATGAATTAAACCCTGCAGACTCTCAACTACTAAAAGCAGGAAGTGGGGCAAAAGAATTAAGAGAAGTCCCCCAAGATGCGCAGACTGGTCAGCTACCAGAGGCTTCAGGCTCTCAGGAGAAGTAAGGGAACGCATTCCAAGGCATTCCAGGTGTTCCAGACAGACTGAAGAGAGAAAGCAGGGCCAGATTTCATNGAACACCCGGCTTCGGCTCAGGTCATGATCTCGTGGTTCGTGGGTTCGAGCCCCACATCGGGCTCTGTGTTAAGAGCTAGCCCAGAGCCTGGAGCCTGCTTCAGATTCTGTATCTCCCTCTCTTTCTGACCTTCCCCTGCTCACGTTGTCTTTCTCTTTCTCTTTCTCTCTCTCTCTCTCAGAAATAAAACATTAAAAAAATTTAATTTGCAGTTCTCTATAAATATGAACAATTTCCCATATGTTTTGTCTCTTTTTGTGTGAATTGACCTTCCTACATTTTCTTCCACTACACATATGGTTTTAAGTAGACTGTAATCAATGTGGAGTTTATTCTGTGTATGGTACAAAGGCATGGATGTCATTTTACCTTTCTCTGAATGGCTACCAAGCGGTCCGAGTACCATGCTTTCACAGTGAGCCTTGTGATGTTGCGTATGCCAGAAATCTGTTTTTCAGCCCCAAACTCACATTCCGTTGCCTGAACTGTAAAAATGAATCTGAGCCCTTTACATAATTTTTCTTTGCCAGCTGGCATGATGTTTTAAGCTCTGTAGTAGAGAGCAGCGGGGACTGCAAGATAGAAGGGTTATGCTTTGTGATTCCAGTGTGCTTGCACCAGAGGCTCCTACAGGGCAGCGTGGCCAATAGTATCACTCAGCACCATCCCTCAGGTGGTTGCACAGTGGAGTGACTCCAGGAAGATCTGTCCCTTGTGAACAGTTTTTCTTACATCTTAAAGGTAAATTTCAACAAGCTCCTGAAGTGATTTCCATCAAGTTCTGCCAGGGCAGGACCATGGCTGCTCCATTCTCATTTACCATCCTCTCCAATGTGGTCTGAATCTCAACCCTAAGGATAGGGAAAGTTCTTCCACTTAAGGGGTAATAGCTGCTCCTTATAACTGCTATTCCTATATTCTTTGGAACTCTCTTTGCTTCTTACTAGAGAAGGCTTCATTTCTCCCATATCCGGTTACACTTCATCATTTTTATTCTAAATTGTCTCTGCTCAGATTACTATGTGGGTTTCTCTTCTTATTGGAACCAGAATGATACATTACCTTTGCCACATACTAAGTTTCCATTTGTACTTGAATCTAATTCAGGACTTTTTGTTCAATTTTCTAGTTTGCTTTTTTATTCATGCAACAGCACCACACTGCCATAATTATAATTTAATGTTTGATAGGGCTATTCCTCCTACTCATATATAGTTTTTTTTTTCTTTTTTAAGTGTTTTCCTGTATATTCTCACATTTTTAATATAAATTTTAATATCAACTTGCCTAATTCTATAAAGTAACTACTGTGATTTTAGTGAATTTATAAATTAACTTAGGGACAGCTAACATCCTTATAATGTTGAGTTATTCTATCCAAGAACAAAGATGTCTTTCCAATTTTACTTTTGGGTCTTTAATGCATGTTTTAAATTTTTCTTCATGCAGGCTTTTCCACATGTTAAATTTATTCCTAAATATTTAATCTTCTTTGTTTCTATGGTAAACACCTGCTATCAATTTTGTCCCTTGTTTATTATTCGTGTGTATGAAGAAATTCATTTTTGTGTGTTAATTTTATATCCTGCTATTTCTCTAAGTTATTTTATTGTTGGATTTAGTATTTTCATTGATTCTCTGGGGTTTCAGGTATATCATCTCATCTGCAGATTGAAACAGTTTTATAACTTCTTTATCCTGATTTATCTTGATTAATACTCTGGCTAATATCTCTAGTACAATGTTGAATAGTTATGAGCAGTGGGCATCCTTGCCTTGTTAATGATTTTCTGTGTTTCTCCTTTATGTAAGATAAGGGCTTGAAGACTACGTGATATAACATTGTATCAAGTCTAAAAAGTATCCCTTCATTCCTATTTTCTTGAGTGTTTTTGTCATAAATGGATGCTAAATTTTCTCAAAGGCTTTCAAAATCAGCATCAATAGAGATCATATGCCTTTTTCCATAGATTTATCAATATGGTGCATGATACTAATAGACTTAATACTTAATCAAACTCATATATTTCTTTCTTAATGTAGTACTGAATTATGTTTGCTATTATTTGTTTAGAAATATTGTGTCAACATTAATGAGTTGTGTTTGTCTGTAGGTTTCCTTGACTGTACTGTGTATATGGCTTAGGTTTCAGTGTCACACTTCTTTCATAAAAGAAATTGGGAAGTTTTCCTTCCTTTTTTTCTGAAATAATTTACAAAACATTTAACATTATACATTATGTGAAGATTTGGTAGAATTCCCCTGCAAAACTACCTGAGCTTGAGTGCTTTGGGGAGTTATTCCTTGATAACCTTCTCTATTGTTTCTATGATCATTGGTGTTAAGCTTTCTACCCTAATTGTGTCAACATCAGTCATTTTATTTCCCTAGAAAATTACTTATTTCACAAAGATTTTCAAAAGTTTTTGCAATGTAGTCTCATGGTATTTTTAATAATTTGGTTTCAATTGCTAATTCCCCTTGTTATTTCTTATTTTATATATTTGTTTTTTCTTTTTTCCTTTGAGTAAGTTGGGTAATGATTTGCCTATTTTGTTACCTTCTTCAAAAACACCAGGACTTCTCATCAAGTAATGAATGCACATAAAGAAAATGTGATTATTCCCATAAATGGAATACTGTTCAGTCATAAAAGGGAGTAAAGGGCTGATACATGCTCTAACACGAGAAAACCATAAAAACATTATGCTAAGTGAAAGAAACCAAGTATATAACGCCACGTTTTGTATGATTCCATGTATATGAAATATCCATAAGCAAATCCATTGAGACAGAAAGCAGATTAGACGTTGCCAAGGGCTTGAAGATAAAGGGGGGGGAGGGAATGATTAATGGGTATGACCCATCTTTTGGGGTAATAAAAATGTTACAGAATTAATTTTTTTAAGGTTTATTTATATTTGAGACAGAGAGAGACAGAGCGTGAGAAGGGGAGAGGCAGAGAGAGAGGGAGACACAGAACGGAAGCAGGCTCCAAGCTCTGAGCTATCAGCACAGAACCCGACACAGGGCTCGAACCCATGAACCCTGAGATCATGATCTGAGCCGAAGTCGGATGCTTAACTAACTGAGCCACCCAGGTGCCCCAAAATATTATAGAATTAGATAGTGGTGACAACTGCACAACACTGTGAATATGCTAAAAGTTAGTGAACTGTATGCTTTAAAAGGGTGAATTTTATGATCTCAATAAAGCTGCCAGTTGTTAAAAAGATATCATATAGCCAGAAAAAAAAAAAAAACACAGCAGGAATTTGGTTTATTTATTAGCATTACTGTTCTTCTATTTTCTTCCTCATCAATTTTTGCTTTTAGCTTTATTTTTCTTCCTTGTGCTTTCTTTTGGCTTGCTTTGGTGTTCTTCCTCTAATTTTTCTGAAACTGAAAATTTAATTCATTTACATTTTTCATTTTTATTGATAACAATGGTTAATGCAATGAATATTTCTCTGATCATTGCTTTAAATGCATCACATAAATTATGATATGCAGTGTCTTCACTGTTGTTATGTTTAAATTGAATCAGCAATCAAAAAATTCCAAAGAAAATACCAGATGGTTTCACAGGTGAATTCTACTAAACATCTAAAGAGTTAATACCTATTTTTGTCAAACTATTCCAAAAAATAGACAAGGAAGAAAGGCTTTATCTGTTCTACTACTTATTTATTACAAGGCCAGCATTACCCTGATACTAAAACCAGATAAAGACACTAAAAAAAGAGAGAGAACTACAGACCAATGCTTCTGATGAATATAGATGCAAAAATCCTCAATATAAGATTAGCAAACCGCATACAACAATATATTAAAAAGGTTATTCGATGAAAGAAAGATGGCGGAGAAGTAAGGAGCTCCGTACTTGCACTCGCGCCCATACATCACACAGAAAAGATCTGAAGCCATTGGAAACCTTACAAAACCTGAGAGATTGGGAGACAAAGGACGCAGAATCCACTGAGAGAGCCTTCTAACCGGAATCGGGCTCAGCGCACCCTGCTNCTTGGTTAAGAATCCAACTTTGGCTCAAGTCATGATCTCATGGCTCATGAGTTCCAGCCTCGCATTAGACTCTGTGCTGACAGCTCAGAGCCTAGAGCCTGCCTCAGATTCTGTGTCTCTTTCTCTCTCTGCCCCTGACCCACTCACATTCTGTCTCTGTGTCTCAAAAATAAATAAACCTTAAAAAATGTTTTTAATTCAAATATAAATTCAAAAGATCAAAGATAGTCAAATTACACTGAAGAAAATATGAGGACTTGCGCTAATTGGTATCAGTTCTTCTATTAAGTTGTATTAATCAAGACAGTATGATATGGGCATGGGGAAAGTCAACTAGAACAATAAATGCAATAGTGTCTAAATATAGGCCCACAGAATATGGTAAAGAGATCTTCAACTAAAATGCCAAGTTAATCCAAAAGAGAAAGAAAAATCTTTTCAACAAATGTTACTGAAACAACTGAATATTTGTACAAAAAAATAAAACACCCTCTTTCCCACTCCATACATCAAAATTAATTAGGTCATATATCTAAATATAACCCTAAAGCTTCCGAAAGTGATCATAAAAGAGTATTTTTACAAGCTTGAAGTAGGGGAACAATTTTTAAAGAGAACATGAAGTGCACTAATTGTAAAAGAAAAAAATGACAAAAACTGTCCTTTACCAAAATTAAAGATTCCTAATATCAAAAGATACTATTAATAAAATAAACCAATAAAAGATAGAAAAAGACATTCACCGCATATAAAACTGTCAAAAGACTTGTATCTATAACATATAAACAACTCCTACCAATCAATATTTAAAAGTCAAACAAGGCAATTTTTTAAATGGTTCGAAGACTCAGATACTTCACAAAATAATATATAAAAATGGCCAATAAGCACATGAAAAAGAGCTCAATATCTTACTATCTTTAGTCCTCAAGAAAAAGCACATTAAAACCACAATGAGATGCCATTTCATATAAGTATGAATGGCTAAAATTAAAAGGACTGAAAATACTAAATTTTGGTGATGAAGTAGAGAAATCAGATGTCTCATGCACTGTCAGTTGGAGTGTAAAATGTCACCTCCACTATGGAAATAAAGTGGCTATGTCTTATAAAGATAAACATAAAGCTGCCCTAGGATGCACCAACTCTACTCTTAACATATTTACCCAAGAGAAATGAAAACATATGCCCACAAAAATACTTGTACAAGATGGTCACAGTCTTATTCCTAATTACCAGACATGAAAAACAACCCAAAATGGCTATCAACAGGAAAATAACTAAACAAATTATGGCATATGTAAACATGAAATTCTATACAATATTAAGAATGACTAACTGGTACAGGCAAGGATATGATAGAAACTCAAAAATATGTTAAGCTTCTAAGAAGTCAGACATAAATAATTCCATTTTTATGATGTCCAATTACAGGACAATTAATTCATGGTGACACATGTCAGAAAAAGATGACCAGGAGGGAAACAGGCCAGTAGAAGAGACCTAACAGGAGAAAATTTTTTTGGATGACAGGGACGTTTTGTATTTTGTTTGGCATTGTGATTACATTAAGTGCACACAACCATCAAAATGTATCGCCACTAAACACTTAGGACCTACACATTTCAATGTATGTTGATTATGCTACAATTAAAAAAGAAAAGTCCCATCACTTTCTTTAGTCAGTAAACATTTGAGTCCGTAGTCCTAGGCATTGGAATTTAAAGATAAAAAGAACATGGTCATTGACCTCAAATAAATTCAGTTTCAGTGAAGCTTAGCTGACTTGCAGAGATATATGAATAATTATAGCACAACTAGCTAGAGACCAAATATTATAGGAATTCAGAGAAAGGAAACCTTCTTCTTGTCAGAGACTTCCTATAAAAGATGACGGTTATGTTTTAAAATGACAGGCAAGGTGCGCCTGGGTAGCTCAGTGCTCAGTCAGTTGAGCGCCCAACTCTTAATCAGGTCATGATCTCATGGGTTCATGGTACTGAGCCCCTGCACTGATAGTGCAAAGCCTGCTTGGGATTCTCTCTTTCCCTCTCTCACTCTCCCTCTCAAAACAGATAAATAAACATTAAAAATAAATCAAATGAAAGGCAAGAATCAACTAACTTGAATGGAGCATTACAGACAGAAACAGCAAGATGAGACATGATACAATAACCAGACCCAATATACCATGTACATGAGACATCAATGTGGTCAGAGTGGAAACTATGGAGAGGAAGGAACAAGAAAGGTGGCCAGAGAGAAACAAGAGGCTGTACAAATCTTTGTATAGAAAACAGACTTCCTCCTGCAGGTGGTGGGAAATCTAAAGGTTAAACAATTTTAAATAACTTATTCCAACAGCCCTGGAAAAGATGGATTTGAGAGAGGAAGAAGACCAATCAGGAAGCTACTAATGTGCTCCCAAGAATGAAGGCCTAAAGTGGAAAAATATTCAGAAGGTAAAACAGGCAGGACTGACTCATCATTTAAATATAAGAAAATATGGTAAAACAGACTCTTAGGTAACTGGTGAGATGAGTGTACCACCGAACAAGCCAGAATAGAAAGAGAAGAATTTGGAAGACTGGGGAAGAGAAGCACAGTTAGAAACATTGAAGTCTGAGATGCCTTTATGATATTTAGTTCAAATTGTGCAGCAAGGTAATACAAAATGTGACAAATTTTGAAATACAGGCTTAGGCAGATTTAGGAATCATCAGCTTGTAGAAATTAATCTATATATGAAATCAAATGAGATTCATCAGTTAAAGTAAGAAGAATGAGAACAAAGAACAAAAACAGAACTTTGGTAGTACCAACAGGAAAGTAAAAAAAGGTGTGATAAGAATACCATAAAAAGACAGCAAATGAATAATCAGAAAGGATAAAGAGAACAAGAATTCTGCGATAGTGAATTTCAAGAAGTGGGTTGACCAATACTCTCTAATGCAGCAAAGAGGTCTGTAAGGAAAGGCCTGCAATGCACCTCACTAGGAGGTCACTGGAAACTTCAACAAAAGCTTGTCAGTAGTGTGGAAGAAGCACTTGTCAGACTGCAGCAGGAAGCAGAGGCAACAGTAGGTGTAGATGAGAGAATTCTACCTATGAACACAGGCATACATAGGCTCAACATTAAAGCAGCAACTTTCAAAACAAAAATACCAGAAAAGGAATTCATAAAATATTTTCTTGAAAAGGAAACTCAGATCTTGAAGAAAAAATGTCTTGTTTAATGAATATCTACTTATTAAATGAATGTTTTAAATATATCTTCACTACTGGCTTGGAAATGGCACTAAAATAAGAAGGGAATCGTAGTTGATTGTATTAGCTCAGTCATGAGAAGAGTGAGAGCAAGTATTCCCATCTGTCAGTAATCACTGCTTTTTCATCAATATGTTCCTAAAATTTTGTTAGTTAAAAAAAAAATAATAACATTCCTGCTCCTCTTCAGAAATCTAGATCTAAGAACATACATAATGAGGTCTTTCTGATCTTCCTTTAAAAACCTTTACACTTCAGAGGTGGCTCAGTCGGTTATTTGTCTGACTTTAGCTCAGGTCATGATCTTGTTCACGAGTTTGAGCCCTGTTTCAGGCTCTGTGCTGACAGCTCAGAGCCTGGAGCCTGTTTCATATTCTAGGTCTCCCTCCCTCTCTGCCCCCTCCAACTCATTCTCTCTCTTTCTCTCTCAAAAATAAGTAAATATTTTAAAAATATATTTACACTTCAAAATACCTCATTTTTTAAGTATGTTTACATAAACATAAATATATATACCTTATATATGTATATTTTATTTATAAACATATATATATATACACATGGTATTTAAAACTAATAAATACCTTAGTTTTGAGGCATCCAACAAATTTAAGAACTCTTAAGCAAAAAACAGCCAAAAGCTACCAGCATTAACACTAATAGAATAAGCAGTATTAACTGGTTTTACCTTTAAATTGTTGGGAAGGAAAGAAACAAGTCAAGGCACTGACAGCGAACCAGAATTCTCCATTTCTTCTATTTCCCTTAAGAAAAAATTCATTGATAAAGTTTGTCCTTCAAGATGGTTTTTCTTTAAGTTGTCCCTGCCAGAATATTAATTTCTCAACACATCTTTGAAATAAGGGCCAGTGATCTTTGTAATCTGAGCAAATCTGATCTTTTCATGGTCTTGATTTAAAATTCTCAATGGATCTCTGCACCAGGGTGGTGCAGGGAATCCATACAAAACTTGGCCATTTGAGAAAAGAAAGCAATTCAATTTGCATATCTTACAATTTGACATATAAAATCAATCATGTTTTTTACAGAAAAACTAATGTACTCTTCAAAACTTCAATATTTTTCAAATGTGTGAATGAGCCATCAAGACTATAGTGGTCTATTTAATTTAGCTTAACTTCAGGGCCTGTTTTTCTCAGTAATGGCATTTGCCTACTATTGGTTACATTTGCTAAATGGCACATTTGCTTGTCATCACTGGGTTAGTTATACCCCAGTATACCAACGTGGCTAGATGAAGTGTAAAAGTTCTGATGAAACAGCAATTTAATCTCCATAATGAGAATAATGTCAAAAATGGAAATTGTGTACTAGATCCCAGTGAATATGAATCTCTACATGGTGGGACTGGCAACTCTACAAGTTTGCGGACACATTCTGAAAAGGAAAAATATAAATAAGACTGGATCTTGATAAACAGGATTTTTATTACACCCTTTGTGCCTACTCCCCTGAACACTATTAAAAACTTTATCTTCAATCTTTGACAAATCAAGGAATGAAACTTTCTTCATGAATTCTATTTGTAATCCAAAATAGCTTCTTACAAATAAATTAGGTGAATTTAAGTATGATTGGTTACCCAATGTATTATTTAATGACCAGTTTCTATATTTTACACAGGATTGATATGTTTTAACAAGTTTTTCAACTTCACATCCACTGTTTCCTCTCCTTAAGCAGTATACTGATTTGTTAAAAACTATCTGTAGTCTAGGTTTTCTATTAAAATCCAAAAGTTGTCAGGTGTGATAGAAATTCTCAATTGAAACCAATGAAGGATTTCTATCTGCCCTAGGACATAATGGAAAAGTTCTATTAAAATCAGTAGACCATTTCAAAAACACTTGACAATTCTGTATTTGATAGAAAGCCCCACTACAAATACTGGCACATTCCTATCAAATAGTAAGGATTTACTAATCTGTGAGGCAGCTCCATTCATATCAGTCATTACAAATAAGGATATAAACCAGGACTGTGGCTGTTCTAGAAAGTTATTTTTGACAAATATTGGACAAGTAGCATGTACTACTTATCCCAACGTCTTCTGAGTAATAAAGGACTAATAAATATACTTCACTAATTACTTAGGGTAGAGCTAAGTAAACTTTTTCTGTAAAGGGCTAGAGAGTAAAAATTGTAGGTTTTCTTGCAGGCCAAAGGATCCCTGTCACAACTACTCATCTCTGCCCACAGCACAAAAGCCTGAAATAGCTGTGTATTAGTAAAACTTTATTTACAAAAGTAAGCAAAAGTCAAATTGGGCCATAGTCTGCCAACTCCATACTTAAGATAAAGCTGCATAATCCTTTTTCTTTAAAAACCATATTCAGGGTGCCTGGGTGGCTCAGTAGGTTAAGCATCCTACTTCAGCCCAGGTCATGATCTCACAGTTCCTGAGTCTGAGCCCCGCATCAGGCTCTGTGCTGACAGCCCAGGGCCTGAAACTTGCTTCAGATTCTGTGTCTACGTCTCTCTGTCCCTCTCCTGCTCATGAAATGTCTCTGTCTCTCAAAAATAAACTTAAAAAAAAATTTTTTTTAACCAGACTCAAAAGATTTCTCTCTTAAAAAATGTATTTAATCTTTAAAACAGTATATTGTTCCATAAACTTACAATTTACATAACTGCCTCCAAACATTTAATTTTTAAAGAGGATATTCCAATACTCCATAAATGAAATTCTTATTTATAACACTAAAAGGTAAATACTTAATAACAATGCAGCATTTCAACAAGAATGTTAAATTACCTGCCTTCAGCTTCTGAGACTTAACTAAATTCACATCCAAAATTATAGATTGCATATTGACAGTTTTCTCTCTCAAATGTCTTTCTATTCTTCCTGTACAAGTAAAATAATGTATGAAATACTCAACCTGTATTATTTACCTTTAATTTGAGGCACCAACATTTATAAGACTACCACTAAAACACACTTTACAATGAGACTCAAAACCCCTAAGATACAAGGATTTTGTCTTTATCACGGTAACCTTTTAAGAGACAATATAAGATATTCCAAAAGAACACATTTTTTGCAAAAGTAACACAATTTCAGAAATGCATACATGTGCAAATTACATTAATTTATTTACTGGCAACAGTAAATTATGAGAGCCCAGGCTTAACATGCAATAGAAAGACTGCAAGTATTTATTGGGCACTCAGCAAAAGATAAGCAGTGTTCTGAACACTTTGTGTGTATTAACTCATTAATCCTCATAAATATACTATTGGTTAGGTGCTACAATTGGCACCATTTAACAGGTGAATAAACTGAGGGAGCAAGCAGTTAACTAATGTACTCAAGGTTATTTAATCAGTGGCAGAACCAGGACTGACCCTGACTCTAGAATGCTGGACTTGAGAGCCCATGTTTTTAACCACAAACCACATCAGGTATATTTGTGTGCCAACTATACTTCAATTAAAACTTAAAAATAAAATAAAAGTAGGTATAAATTTAACTGAAAATCAATAGTACAGAGTGTTGTTTTCACAACTACTCTCTTTTTCTTAGTAATCACTCATGACAATCCAGTTTTGTGATATAATTCTACTTAATTAACTCTAATTAACTAATTCTAATATGAATTAACTATTTAAAATCATGTGATTTACAGGGGCACCTAGGTGGCTCAGTGGGTTAAGCGGCTGACTTTGCCTCAGGTCATGATCTCACAGTTCGTGAGTTCAAGGCCCTCTTCCGGCTCTGTGCTGACAGCTCAGAGCCTGAAGCCTGCTTCAGATTCTATGTCTCCTTCTCTCTCTGCCCCTCCCCAGCTTGCACTCTGTCTCTGTCTCTCTCAAAAATAAATAAAAGTTAAAAAAAAATTTAAATCATGTAATTTACTAATCTCAGTTTCAAACGCAAATCAATTCAAGCTTGCAAGACTATTCCTCTTTCACAATGCTGACATCCCACTGACTTCTTAGTTCACTTATATGGGGCACTTAGGCAAAAAAGAAAAAAAAAAAATAGTGCTGTAGGGCAATACCAGGCAAGCCATAACAGCAACAAGCAAGCTGAATATAACAAAAACACTCAAACAGCCTATTTTTCCACTTTGAAAATACATGTCTTAGATACACAAAAATCTATAATCATACATTTTTTAAATACACTCTTGCTTAAGGCAGGATAGCATTACCAGTAACGATAAACAATTCAATTTACACATGAAAGTTATTGTGATAAAGTAAAACATTTTAAAAGACCACCAACAGTTCAATTCAATTTCATTTTTCATGAAAACATGTTTAGGCAGGAATAAATCAAGCCATGTCAAGCAATGTTAGTTAGCCAATATGACAACAACACAGATAAGTCACATAACAGCAATTGTAAACTAATATTAGTTCATAACCAAAAGTATGAGAAAGATAACAAAATGCAGTGAAAAGGTACTTTCTCATAACAAACATGACCATTCTTTAACGTGTCATACTAGGGATCAGCCACATGATTAAACCAAGAAGACTTGCAATCGCCTTTTGTAAGTAAACATGATACCTACATACGTACTACTTATTACTATAGAATGACATGTAATTAGAGAAAGTGGGCTTTGCAAACCGAAAAGTCCTTTCCACACATCACTATCACTAAAAATAACAAAATTAAAAGTAGAATATTAACAAGTAAATTAAATCAAATCGAAAATACAAAAGGGGCGCCTGGGTGGCTTAGTCGGTTAAGCGTCCGACTTTCGCTTGGGTCATGATCTCGTGGTTCCTGGGTTCGAGCCCCGCGTCGGGCTCTGTGCTGACTGCCAGCTCAGAGCCTAGAGCCTGTTTCAGAGTCTGTGACTCCCCCTCTCTCTGACCCTCCCCTGCTCACGCTGTCTCTCTCTCTCTCTCCTAGAAATAAATAAAACATTTAAAAAAAAATACAAAATAAAAAGTGCTTCATTCATTCATACCAAATTTGTGCAACTTTACCATAATTTGAACAGTTATCAGTAAGTGAAAAATTCAAAATGTGTCCAGGTAGAAGGGAACTACTTCAAGTGTGGTCCATTGATCAGTACCAATCTTCAAACTCCTTATTACTGCCTCATGATGGAATAAGTACAGAAACTGAGGTAAGTCATTTAGAAACTCTAAAAGCAATCTGACATTGCTGCAAGATTTTACACTTCACAAAAGTACTGATGTGTGAAAAACTAGAAATTTTAAAAACTGGAAGACAGCTTAAGAATCACTAGGCTAGGCCACATTTCCCAGAATCCCTTTCAGGTAGGTGATATTAAGTTCTTGGAAACCAAGGAAGAGATGTGTGCCACCTTTCCCATCAGGGAACTCACTCTATGTCTCTCAGCTGTCCTTTCCCTTCTGCTAACTAAAACTCTGATATCACAGATACACTATGTGCATGAAAACAATGACAATACATACCCTAACTAGTGCTTCTTGAACTTAAATGTGCAAAAAAGTCACTGGGAGAATCCTGTTAAAATACAGAAGCTGATTTAGTACATCTGTGGCAGAAACTGAGCCTCTACCTTGCTAACAAGGTACCAGGTAATGCTAATGATTCTGGTCTTAGGACCACACTTGGAGTAGCAGGAGTTAGGAGACAACAAAAGTTAGATGGCAGGAATTTGGGCCCATGAATGACAGCACAAAGCGGATTCCCCATCACTGTGGGTTTTTTTGTGATGAGGGCTATGTTCTTTAGACCTTTGTAATGTGGGGTCTCTGTATATCAGCCTAACTTTCAACCTAACTAATACAAAGCAGTTTTGTAAATACTAAGATGGGTGTACCTCAGGCCAGTTTTACATTTTAATTAAAATAATATCAACATAAATGCTTCACATAAGTATAAACTGGAAAAAAGTTCAAGGCCGTATTGCCCTTTCAAGACAATCAGACTCCAGAAAGTATACTATGATTTCTGTCATGTATCATTTAAATAATATTACCCATTAACATTTACAAAACTGCACTGGACTATCTTTTTCAAGATGTCAAATCAAAATCTCAGTGCTAACCTCTCATGGTAAAGAAGCTACATCTAATTCTATGATGACATCTTTCAATTGGAAACTATCTCTACAAAAGAAACCTTTTCCTTACAGCTGGTAGAAAATTTATTGAGTAAAATGGCAGGTGTCTCTGTGTAGCAAAGAATAGCTAGATATGTCTACCAACAAAGATAAACGTTATCTGGGATCATTATTTTGCACCAGCAATGATGGAAACATAGACAAAATTTCATGGTATTGTTGCAGCAATCATATTTTTTAATATATGTATATGACATAGTTTCATTATTTATGAAATGAAAATACCTAATTACCATATGCTTATAAAGATTTCTGATAAATGTGTAATTAACCAAATTTTTTTAAAAAGTAAAAACAAAGCAAATAACCATAACCAGAAAAAGCTGTCAAAGAATTTATCGCAGCAACCAAAATAAGGAAAAAATACATCCTGACCTTGTAAAACTTCAAAATGTCCAAAGAGGAGTCTGACAGAGCCTGTGACTAATCCTGTACCAAGAAGCATCACAAAGGAAAGAAATCAAATTAACACAATCCTGGGGAAATTTCACTGTTAACTCACAATGTAGAGTGAAAGACACTGAGGGATTCATCAAGCAGCCTGCACAAAAGATCATGGCCAACTCTGGGAGCAGAAGCCTCCAGATACCAACCTAGGCTCTCAGCTCAGGCAAAAAAGGTCAATGGTATTCTGCCATTCTGAGTATGGTAAACTGAGGAAGGCCACTGAGAAGAAGGCCTTTCCCTAACTAGCAACATATATATGGCCTTTTCTGTTGTTCATATTGAAAGTCAACAAAAGAGCAACCTGTGCTTGGCAGAGTCCTCACACAAAACACAGTGGGCTGGAACCCTATGTCAGCTGAATAAACTGGAAAGTGTCCAAGTGCCTCCTGCTTTGCCTCATCAAAGGCCACAGAATGAATTATAACCTCCTCTCCTAATGTCTTTCTAACCAGAGACCCCGACATAACAAGCAATTCTGAAATATCAAAAGGAACAGTAAAAATTTGTAGTATCTCATAAAATATCAAATGTGTAGAGAAATAATTAGGACCTACGGCAAATTATACTAAAAACTTCTGAAAATAGTTGCTTTGAGAAAGAACTTTTCAAACCCCTACCAAAACAGTTGGTTGTCCGATGCAAGAAATATTATCAACATATTTGTAAGTGTATATGTTTGCATTCAGTCGGAAGTAGTAAATATCCATAAACAGAGAAAGCTTTGGGGTGCCTGGGTGGCTTGGTCAGGTAAGTGTCAGACTCTAGATTTCAGCTCAGGTTATGATCCCTTGGTTTGTGGGACTGAGCCTTGCTTGGGGGCTCCGAGCTGACAGCGTAGAGCCTGCTTAGGATTCTCTCTCTCCCCCTCTCTCTGCCCCTCCACTGCTCCTGTGCTTGCGCACACACACGTGCTCTCTCAAAATAAAAAAATAAACTTTTTTTTTAATAGAGAAAGCTTTGTATAACAGGTTACTGTAAAAATTACATTTTTTCATAAAACTTTTTTTAAATTTCACAACATTCATTTCACAAGTAATAATTTTCTACTCTATACCAAGTCTGAAAAAGTTTGAGAACACAAAACCAGTATGATGAAACATGCTGAGACTAAATTACAATGGTACTAACTAGCATTCATTCTACAAGCATGTACATGCCTGCTATGGACCCTGCACCCCGCTCACTGCCAGGAACACCTCAGAGATATGAAGACTTCATCCTTGTCCTACAGGAGCTTACAAAATAAGACATCAATCAAACTATCTTAACTAATTAGAAAAACCAAATATTCACTTATTTCCTTGGATCTAATAATGTTAGAATGCATTAAAGGTAAAAGGAAAAATTATTTCACTAGCTTTATCATGATCATCTACCAACTTTCCAGACACTTAAACTTTATATATACATTGCTATCTCTTCCAAAACAAAACTTAAACTGAATTAATTTGAAAATCCATTATAAAATATTGGCTTAATTTATTTAGCAAGTTTTTTCTATCAATATTTATGCTTAATGTTTCATATTATGTATTTTAAAAATTATATCTTTATTAATTTTCAAACTTCTCAAGGTCCTGCCTAGGAATTATTTAATAGAATAAAAATGTTTTTTTCTTAATATCTTCACTAATATCCATTACAGGCTTTCTTCTAAAAAGCTGCAGCTGAATTTTATTAGCATTTTATATTTGGATAAGTTTTGAGGGGATTTGGGGGGAATTTAAAAAAGGGACCTTCATATATCTGAAGTTATAAAAATGTTTTTAAAAACTACTCAGAGTCTCTAATAATCCAATCCAATAATCCAATACTGAGCTAAGCAAATGATCTTTTCACAGAACTAATAAAGACATATCCATTTTCTCGTTTCAGAAAAGACACTGATTTCATATTCCAATGCTTTTTCTCCCCCCTCTGGCAGCTCCTAAAAGGCTAATTCTCCTTTAAAATGCTGAAATTCCTCAGTGCTTAAACCTAGCCTCTTCTTATTCGTAGTTTGATTTCTAGATCATAGATCAGTGCTATCTAATAGAAATGTAATGCAAGAAGCCACATAGGTTATTTTAAATTTTCTGGCAGTCACATTTTAAAAAGTAAAGAGAAACACGTGAAATTAATTTCATAATATATTTTTTTAATGTTTTTTATTTATTTCTAGGAGAGAGAGGGAGACACAGACTCTGAAATAGGCTCCAGGCTCTGAGCTGGCAGTCAGCACAGAGCCTGACATGGGGCTCGAACCCACGAACCGCGAGATCATGACCTAAGCGAAAGTCGGACGCTTAACCAACTAAGCCACCCAGGCGCCCCAATTTCATAATATATTTTAACACAATATATTGACAGCATTATTTCAACATGTAAACAATATAAAAATGAATCAGAGATATTCAAATCCTTTTTTTTTGTACTAAGTTTTCCAAACCCAGTGTGTATTTTACATTTATGTCACATGCAAATTTGGATTAGACATATTTCAAATATTCGGTAACCACATGTGGCTAATGTCTACCATCCTAGACAGTGCAGCCTTAGGTGATCTCATTTATGCACTATTTCAATCATCAGCTATACTCAAATGACTCCAAATTTGTATCTCTAATCCAGTCTTCTTCCTAGTGCAAGATTAGTATTTCCTAATATCTAATTGACAGCTTATATTAGATGACTCAAAGGTCCCTCATACTCAAATAATGTCCAACTTCAATTCATGATTCACCTCTCAAAAATGTGGTCCTTTTTCTAATACCCCCTATCTAACCATACTATAATCAATTTAGGTCTACAAGCCAGAAACCTAGAAATCAACCCCTTGACATCTCCTTCTCTCTCTTTCCCACATATACAGTCCATCTAAAAGTTCTGTCCATTTTGTCTCCCAAATATCAGTCTCTGCTCTCCATCTCAATCACCACCACTCTACCCAACCACTCATGCCAAGCTCTGAGCCATTTTATTCAATGCAAGCATTTCTCAAAATTTAACTATGGTGTCATCCCTACTTCAACCATGCCATCCCCTGATAAAACTTTCCAACCAATTTCTACTGCCTCAAGAATAAAAGCAAGGCCCCAGCTACATGGTCTAGACCCTAAGTATCTTCCAGTCCCATCTCACTACACCATCCCTGTCTGGCCCTCCACACATCCTGGTCCTTCAGACCTTGGTACTCACCATGCTCCCTACTGCCCTGTGAACTTTGCATATGCTGCTTTACCCTAACTCAGTCTATTTAATTCCTGCTCATCCTCCAGATCTCAGGAAAGCATTCTCCGACCACCACGAAGACACCAAATTTCCCTTCTATAAGCTCATCTAGAACCATGTCCCTTTTCATCCCTAGTATATTATACAGATGCAATGTTTCAATATGTAATTAATGGTTTTTCCCTGTAAGACTACATCTGATTCAACTAAAGAGTCTGCCACAGCAAGATGTTTGATAATTATTTGTTGAATGAATGCATCAGTGAATCTGCGTTGTTTTTTCCCTAGACAAAGACTAGACAACATAGGAGATGGCATATATAACATGCCCTGCTTAACATCTTTAGTTCTGGAAAGTCTCTCAGACTTCTCAAGTAAAATACCAGTAGATAACATGTGTAAATTCTGACCAACTTGTATATCATCACAAAACAAACAGTGCCTTGTATATAAGATGCATAAACATTTGCTATGTGTATTTCAGTACACACATTACTATATGGGATTACACATTTCTCTGCATCATTGCAGAGACTTACTTATTGTTGTAAAGATACCATATCTTCAGCAGCACTATCCTAAGATGAGGTTAGCTATCTGTCTCCAGTTTAAAGACTGTGAAACTGTAATAAGTGTAAAAATGGCTCACACATGCACGCACACAGACTTACACTCATCCAGTCGGGGTGTGAAACCTGTAGGGGTAATAGTGCTGAGGTACATATAGGCTCTGTCCAGCCCTGGAGCACGACATGGCCCTTTCCTCTTGGTCTATATCACCAGCATGCTTCCTTTCTGCTCTCAGTATCTTTGATTTGACAGCCTTTTAATATTGTACATTATCACTACGCATTTCTTGCCCCCTCTTCTCTGCTTTTCTTTGTTTTCATTCTATGGCCTCACGAAAATGTCAATTTCTACACAAAAATTTTTGCATCACTGGGAGTGCAGTCTACTTCTTCTAAAAACCCTCTGAAGGCAAAGTCCTCTTCAGCTACTTCCAGATCCTACATCTGACAAAAAGTCACAATTTCTAGATGGTTGGGACTTAATGGTAACATGGTAAGTCAAAATGCCAATATTCTTCTTTTGTCAAAAGGAGAAAACATAAACCAAAAAAGTTGATATAGTTATATTTTTATGGTTCTTGAACTGTTACTATGTAATTTTTACTTGATTTAGCAAATGCTGCTGTGTGAGAGGAGAAAAGTTATTTTCAACTTGCTGAGGTAGCGAGTTTCTTTTTATACCCCCTTTACGCTTGAGGCAGTCAAGTCTACAGGCAGTTGAAACTAGATTTATAGGTTATTCACCAAAAAAATCACTGCAAACAGCACCTTGAAACCTGAAAACTTGGCACAGTTTAATAGAATATCCAGTCATTTTTTAACAGTTTATAGTATCAGTAGCAGCCGCCAGGCAATGTGTAACATATTTTGAGACAGAAGGTCAACAAGACTTATTACTGTTGAACTATAATTTCACAAACAAGGTAAACCAAAGAGATAGTTACAAGGGTTCATTAAAGAAATGGGAAATATTTCAAAATAGGATGGCTTTGATAAGTCTCCTGAAACCAAAATACAAAGCAATTGGTTTCTTCTAATGTTCTTGAACGTGATCTATTATTGTTTTGGCTAAAAAGTGTGTTAATGGTTCTTATCCTTTCCAAAACAGTACACCAAGAGTATGTTTGTATCAAAGTGGTAATGATAAAATATTTCATAATTCTAGATAATAAAACATCCCGCACCTCATATACAACCTTATAAAGAGCTACCAGTATTCTTTTGTACTTATGTCTAAGAGTTATGTTGGAATATAAGGGAGCAAAACTTCAGATACCCTTTGTATAAACTCTTATTGTATGACTATTACTAACAGGATAGTACATAAAGGTATTGTTATATTGATGGTACTGCAAAGGTTGCTTTACTTTTTTCATTTTCATTTTTTTATGTTTGTTTATTTTTGAGAGAGAGAGAGAGAGATTGGGGGAGTGGCAGAGAGAGAGGGAGACCCAGAATCTGAAGCAGGGCAGAGCCTGATGCAGGGCTCAGGCCCACCAGCCATAAGCTCATGACTTGAGCCACAGTAGGACACTGAACTGACTGAGCCACCCAGGTGCCCCAGGCTGCTTTTCACTTAAAGACTGAGATCATTCACCAGCAATCTACTGAGGAGAGGTATGTCTCTCAGACAATAGAAAGCATACAAGAAAGGTTCAGGGTGGAAACTACAGAACAGGAATCTTTCTTGGTCATGACATGTATTTGGAAGGAAGCTTCTACGTAATGGAACGTGAAAAGCAGCTCTTCATCAGTGGACAGGTTAAAAGTGAGGAATTACAAATTCCAGCAAAATGTCCTGAAGTACCACTTTTAAATATCTATCTCACAGCAACATGTGGAATCAGGCAGGCCCTTCAAGACTAGAGAACATTCACTTTATACTCCATACTGCCAACTGTGCTTCCTATTATCCCAAAGATGTTCTTCCCTAGGACTAAATTTTGATAAAGACTTTTACAAGCTATAGACTTTCTTAGTTGTCTGAAGGTGAAAGAAAGGGAAAGGAGTATACACTTGGGCCAGAGGATGGTCAGTGTGGTGGAAGCACAGTAATCAAAGAGAGAAAATCCAAAAGGGAAGGTGAAATTCAAGGCAAACAAGGTAAGACGACCTTTGTGTTCACTCTTCTGTTTTTCCTCTAACCTTGCCCTCCTCAACAAAAACCCAAAAACAAAAATCCCAGAGCACAACCTGGTTAAGCCTTGTATGTTAAAAACCTGGAGTTTCTCAGAAATTATGTTCTTTCATAATAAAAATGGAAACACTATTTCTAATGCTACCTTATGGTATCTTCAACTCAAAACTGCTGGGTAAGGTAAAGACATACAATACAGTGCCTTACCTTTTCAGACATTCTCAGACTTAGAAAAATACAGAATTAACCAGATTTTCAGAAAACGCTAATCAGCACTTAGGTGCACCCCAAGATAAAGGTTTCTTTGTTTCCAAAATCACCATTCCTCAGCATAAGCACTTTATCTTTCCCAAAGAAGAAAGTAAATTTACACACCACAAAATGCTTTAATCCAATTTTCTATTTTAAAATGTATCATGTTTTATCAACAATTTAAATTAGAAGTGGTCACCATGGCTTGATGGAAATGAGTTTTGAATCTTTATTCCACACGTTTGGGCTCTATTCTTGGTTCTGCTACTTGTAACTGAGGAAATGTTTGATTCCCTCGGTGCTTCAGTTTCATCATCTGCACCTGAAGCTACACCATCTCTAATTCTATGGAAAATACCTTTTCTTTCTTTTTATTTTTAATGTTTATTTTTGAGAGAGAGACAGCACAAGTCTCTCTTGTGGGGGGAGGGGCACAGAGCTAGGG
The DNA here is from genome assembly GCF_008692635.1 of Crocuta crocuta. Taxonomy (NCBI): domain Eukaryota; kingdom Metazoa; phylum Chordata; class Mammalia; order Carnivora; family Hyaenidae; genus Crocuta; species Crocuta crocuta. The sequence continues at coordinate 4,681,037 of NW_027527388.1, read as the reverse complement.
ACACACAAAAATCAGAAGCAGGCCCAAGCTCTGAGCTGTCAGCAGAGCCCGATGGGGTCTCAAAATAACAGACCATGAGATCATTACCTGACACCGAAGTCAAACACTTAACTGACTGAGCCACACAAGTGCCCCACAAAAAACCTTTTCAAAAACACAGTCACAACTAATTGTGTTCTAACATGTTTCTTTTTTTTTTTTTTTAAGTTTCAAAAGGCTTGGGCACCTGGGTGGCTCATTCAGTAGGGCGTCCAACCCTTGATTTCAGCTCAGGTCATGATCTCCAGGGTTCGTGAGTTGGAGCCCCAAAATAGGCTCCTGCCTGACATTGGGAAGCCTACTTGGGATACTCTCTCTCCTTCTCTCTCTGTCCCTCCCCCACTCTCTCTCTCTCAAAATAAATAAACTTTAAAATAAATAAAAATTTCAAAAGGTTGACATTTTATAAAAATTTTAAAGATTCAAAAGGTTAGTAGAAATACACAAATCCCTCTTAAGGGATTCTCCAAAAAGAAAAAAACAAAAAGGGATTAGGTAAATGTTATCTATAGACAAATGAAGTAAAATCTCCTTTCATACTGAAGTCTATTCCACACATATAACTAAGTACTACAAAAGATCGATGCGCTATTTGGTGCATTATTTGAACGTAACCACCATACTGTGGAAGGCCCCGAAACATTTAAAGTTCAAATCAGCAAAACCCGATGTTTTCGATGCTACTCGTCACTAAGGAAAAAATTATTGTAAAGTCTGCCAGGGTGGTTGGATTTATATATTTTTTTTTTAGTTATACTTTAAAGTATTGATTTTATGAGCGTTCTAATGAAAATTAAAGACTTAAAAGGGGGGAGTACTCAGAAAATAACCAACTGAAATAACAGGCTAGAAACCTAAGCTTTTTTTTTTATCATAAAATATTACCTTAACCTATTGTTTTAGGTGAAGATAAAAGAAAGGATTTAATAATAGTTTAGGTTAGCATCTACTTCTTTTTAGGTCCTACAAATCATTAAGTGAAAACACTAAGGGCTAAGAAAAATGGTTTTGTCAGTGATAATAACAGAGAATCTCAAGAGTTAGAGGAAATTCAGAATATCACAACTGGTATGAGTCGGTCAAAGGTACTCTTTGGTCATAAAGTCTCCTTCCAGTGCTCTTCTCTGCCTGAACTTTTGAGATTCTATATTTTAACATAGTTAAGTTTGAACTTAAATGTAAGATCTATACAGACCACCTGAACGCCTAGGTGATTCATTTGTTTTCTTTGGCACAAATCTAACCCATTCAAGACCCATTAGGAATTACATATAACTCCCAAACTCCTGGGAAAACAGTCTTATTAGACCCATAGCTTACTATTGCCTTTATTAGTCACTGCCATACAAAAGCAACAAGTCTGGTGGAAAAAGAAACATGTTAAATAATTTGCAATATAAAGTAACAAATGTTATAACATTGCAATAGCTTAATAACAAAATAACAACCAAGGGAGGCATTCTATCTAAACTTGGACAGAAACCCCTGCTAGCAGTCTGACTGGCAGGGTCTGAATTCTGACTGGCAAGGCCATTCCAAGGTCAATTGTACCAGACTTTACTGAAAACCTACACTCTAGTGGCTCCCTGGCACTACAAATACACAGAAAAACCAGTTACAGTTCCCCGTCCTTAAAGAGTTACAGTCCAAAACCAAAAAAGAACAATTTAGGAAGTGTTTGGAACCAAAATATAAGACTAGCCTTTCTAAAGGAGGTGAGGGCACCTTAGACATATTAAGACCAAGTTTGTAAATGAACTTATATAACTAGGCTGAAGAACTATGTAAGGCTCAATCTAAGGAAGCACAGAGAAAAACTGAAATAGAAGAGTGACCCAAGGAGGCACCTGCGAGGCTCGGTCAGGGAAGCATCCAACTTCACCCCAGATCATGGTTCCTGGGATTGAGCCCCAAACCCACCCAGTGCTGACAGCGCAGAGCCTGCTTGGGATTCTCTCTCTCCCTCTCGCTGCCCCTGCTCTGCTTGTGCTTGCTCTCTCTCAGAACCAAGGATTAAAAATAATAATAATAAGGGGCGCCTGAGTGGCTTAGTCGGTTAAGCGTCCGACTTTCGCTCGGGTCATGATCTCGCGGTTAGTGGGTTCGAGCCCCGCGTCGGGCTCTGTGCTGACTGCCAGCTCAGAGCCTGGAGTCTGTTTCAGTCTGTGACTCCCTCTCTCTCTGACCCTCCCCTGCTCACGCTGTCTCTCTCTCTCCTAAAAATAAATAAAAATATTAAAATAATAATAATAAAAAGAAAAAGAAGAGTGATCCAAAATTATTCAATACCTCCTTCGAAGTAAAGACACTGACGGTACAAATTCCAGAACCAAAATAAAACCGAGTAAGGTTAGTTTTTAACGCCACAGTCTGTTACGCTAACGGTGTTCTATGGGAAAACTATAGGAACATGGCGTTAACAGTGGGAACTACCAGCCCCGCTGTGTCACCTTTCGACTCCACAACTTTCTAGCTATGTCCTTCCTTGCTATGTTGCGTCACTTAACAGTTCTGCGCTAGTCTTCTAACCTGAACAGCCGGGAAGGAGCCCCCTTCTTCAAAACACAGGTGTGAAACCTGGCCCAGCCTCTCCGGTCTTACTGCCCACTGGACACCGTCCTACTTCCACGAACCACGAGGATCTAGGGTCAGTTCTGCAACCCCGGAAGCGCTCTCCTGCTTCTGTGTGGCATCTCCAGTGGCTCTGCCTAGAAAGCCCCTTTCCTCGCCGTCCTTCCAAACCCACTTCTCTAGGAAATGAACTCCCCTTCCCGGCCCGTTGCACAGCACATCTGTCTGCCCCTCTGTGCACTTCGCCACCGCTTCCGTGTTTGCTCTTTTAACGCCTCCCTCTCTGCTCTTTTCCCTACGACAGTGAACTTGCAGAGGGCAGGGGCAAATCCTTTTCGTCCTCCGGCCCACCCCTCCTCTCCGACGGTGCCTATGAAGGCCTGCAAACGCGTGACGGAATTAAACTGAATGTTAACAATGTAACGACCTCAGTTCCAGAAACCGCTTAATTTCGCGTTAATTTTTGGTTGCTCTCGGATTCTAAAATCTTGACGCGAAACGTGTTCAAAAATCACAACACCGCCATCGCTTCCAGAAAAGTTCTACGGAGCACCCACACGAGTTGACAATGAGGTCACTCCTAGCTTCAGAAGTTGTGAGTGTGCCACGGAGGGCGGCTTCACGCCGGTCGGCACACTACCCTGAAGGGAGGGGAAAGCGGCGGCGGCCCCGGCAGCAGCACGGGCTCTGCTCGCGGTCGACCNCTCCACCAAAAGCTGGTTATTTTTTGTTTTGGGTCACTTTTCTGAGTTGTACAGCTTGGAAACTAATGGGGACGTGTTTTTTCTAGAACATAAAGTAACGTCAGCATTTCCAGTAGGCGGCCGCTCCACAGAAACTCGGATATGCTAGAGTTGACAGGTGGGTCGGTGGCAAGAAAGTGTTTCCAGTTTCGAGTTGGTAAAATTCAAAGGTGTCCCCAGTCACCCTGCACAGGGGAAAAGTTTACTTTTTTTTTTTTAATAGACTTGCTCCATTCACTCTGCTTTTGGATCTGCTCCGACCCAAAGAAAAGAATGAAGTCGCATTTTTTTCGAGTCCCCACAAGGCAAGTCAGTTTGTAGAGGTTGTACCACAAATGCAAAGGGTCAACCCAGGAAAACCTCCACTTAAGGGACACGGGTAGATCGGGAAGTTGTGTCGGTGCTTGTTTTCCCGGTCGCTCTGCCACTGGACCCGTCCAGAGTCCCAGCGCAGCCCTGTGACGTTAGCCTGCGGACAGCCAGGCCGGGCTCCCCCGGGCCCCTTCGCCGAGGTGCTTCTCCGGCTTTCGCGAGGGATGAAGCGCAGGGGCGGGTCCCCGAGTGAGCATGCGCGGCNTCCAGCACGATTGGACGGCTGAGACTTACGACCGCCAATCAGGGAGGAGCAGGTGGAAGACGCCGCGGGCGGGGGAGACGCTCCCTATAAGTTTGCTCCGCCCTCTATGGTTTTCCACCTCTGTGACTGCTGGAGATAAAGAGGCTTCTGTGTGGTTCCAGCCCCAACTGTCCAGTCACGGGGAGAAACCGAGAACTTACGCCCTATCACCGCGGCTGCCTCCTATGAAACCGTCATCGCAAACACAGGCTTGCAGCTGAGACAGCGGAACTGGACAGAGAAGCTCCTGGGACGGGGGAGGAAATTGACGGTTACAGAAGGAAGGAAATAATTGCTGTGGGCGGAGCTAAAACTTAAATTTTTCTCCATTCAATTGGGGTACTGTGGGATTCCCAACTCCTACTTTTAAAATCGCGATGCCTTGCTTAATTCTAATTCTATTGAAATCAGTTTTCAAGACCATTGCTTAGAAACTAACTTAATGAAACGTATTTCCAAGTATTTAGATTCAGAAATAATTTCATCCTATTCCCTCTAGTTTGCAGTAGCATAGGGTGTTTAGGCCATGCACTTGGCTACAAGTATATTTCAATTTATTGGCGCCAGTTATCATATCCAGGAGTCAGGAAAAGATTTACTATTCTGAAGGTAAATACATGATTCAAATTGCTAATATTTTTCATTGGTTGTTAAATAGAATGTACTCTTAACCAATTATTTACATTTTGTAATTAGTTTAACTTGTTAACTATGAAAATGATAATGCTGCCCTAGTATCAGAATTCCTCGCTGGGTAAATGTGAATCCTTCCACCTTCGTTTTCATGGTGTAGTGTAAGAATTTACCATTGCAAAGCACTTACAATAATTTTAAGAATATGCTCTACGAAACCCTGTATTCCCTTACTTTAAGACATATTTTAAAGAATGAGTTGAGGATAACCGCTGGAAAAATTGGGGACAATATTAGCACCAAAAACAATGACAGTAATGTATTGAATTTAAAAAATTAGTAAAATACATGCTTTCAGGGAGGCACTAAAAATAACAAACAGCACCTGCCTGACTTGGTTTCATATGAATATTACAGCAAAAGTCTACAAAGATTTGGGGGGACAATTTCCACTTCTCTTTAAAAGCAGATCATCCTTGGGGTGATCTTATTCGATTGTGTCTTGATTTTGGCTCTGGTCATGTGGTCATGATCTCACACATAGTGAAGTTTAAACTTTGTAACAGGCTCTGCGCTGATAGTGGGAAGCCTGCTTGGGATTCTCTCTCTCCCCTCTCTGCCCCTCCCCTGTGGTCTCTCTTACACTTTATCTCTCTAAATAAATAAATAAGCGGTTTTTAAAGGGTGGGGGGGATGTGCCAGAGTGGTTCAGTTGGTTAAATGCTCCACGCTTGATTTCAGCAGGAGGTAGTGATCTTACCACTCGTGAGATGGAGCCCAGAGTAGGGCTCTGTGCTCTAAGTGTGGAGGCTGCTTGTGATTGTCTTTCCCTCTCTTTCTGCCCCTCCCCTGCTCGCTTGCTCTCTCTCTCTCTCTGTCTCTCTCTCTCTCTTAAAAATAAACTTTAAAAAAAAACCCACAGTGAGATACTTCACACCCACTAGAATGGCTGTAGTTGAAAAGATGGACGGTAACAAGTGTTGATTAGGATGTGGAGAAAATTGGAATCTTTACACATTGTTGGTAGGAATGTAAAACTGTGCAACCATTTTGGAAAACTGGCAGTTTTTCAAGAAGTTAAACATAGAGTTACCATATGAGTCTTCAATTCTACTCCTAGGTATACATATCCAAGAGTTATGAAAACTATGTCCACACAAAACCTTGTACTTGATGTTCTTAGCATCATTCATTATAGCCAGTGACATTTGAAAACAATCCAAAATGTCCACGAACTGATGAATAGGTAAAAGGACTGGGATTCCACAAACTAAAGACAAGGGAATTTGCTGTTAACCCATTAGTCATTATTCTAGAACACACGATTTAGGAGATGAATTTTTAGGAGGAAGAGTAAAATAGCTGACCTCTAGAACTTAATTTCTGGAATTTTCTGATTCTGAATCATGCCAGATGAATTCCCCCCCCCTTTTTTTTTAAAGTTTCTTAAGTAGCAAATACTAGTAAATACAAGCAATAGAGTGTGGCCATCAGAACAAATGAAGTCAACCATAAAATATTTGTGGCTTTTAATTAGAAGTGTTTATTTAAGAAAAAGAAAATTTTATGCCCAAAGTGGGTGTTTGGAGAGTGAGGAGGAAGGCTTCTGATCATAATGCTCATCCACACTCCAGAATCCTTTAAAAAAAAATGTTTATTTTTGAGAGAGAGAGACATGCTGAGTGGGGAAAATGGGGGGGCGGGGGGGGTGGCAGAGGATCTGAAGCAGACTCCATCCTGACAGCAGAGAGCCCAATGCACATTTCAGACCCACAGAACCATGATACCATGGCCTGAACAGAAGTTGGTACCTCAGCGGACTGAGCCACCAAGGCTCCCCTCGCTCCATAAGCTTGACAGCATTAACAAGCAACATTGCTGATCAAAGTATTAGAGGATAAAGGGATCTTGAGTGTCTCACATTGGAAATTAATGCTCTGCCAGGACTGGACATATGACAACAGAAAGTCAATCACCAAGTGCCAGACGGTGGAGAGCCATAAATATTCAATGAGCACAATTAATGGCTATAGTAGCCAATAAGGTACCAGTATTGTTTGTAATAACAAAACTCCAAAGGTAACTAAAATGATCATCAATGAAGGAATATTTAAATAAGTTATAGTGGGTACCATGTACACATTACCAAAAAATTGAAGTAGATCACAATGTATCTAAGATACATTAATCAGATACGTATGTAGAGTAAGAAACAAGTTTTAACGATGAATTACTGTAAGTCATAAAAATTTTTAAAAATAGTTAATAAAAACAAAAAGAAAAAGGTAAAATCCCATTAGAAAAATAGGCAAAGTATATAAGCAATATGCAAAAATAAAATCTAAGTTATCAATAAATATGTGAAAAATTTAACCATATCAATAACCACAAATATTTTTTTATTTTATTGAAGTGTAGTTGACATACAATATTAGTTTCAGGTATACAACATAGTGATTAAAGCAATGGGCTATCAATAAAATTCCACTTTCATCTGACCCAGTAACAAAACTAGTAAAGAATAGCAAATGTTGACAAAATATAGGGAAATTGATTTTTTTTATAGTTTTTTTTAATTTATTTTTGAGACACAGAGAGACAGTGTGCAAGTGGGGAAGGAGCAGAGAGAGAGAGGGAGACACAGAATCTGAAACAGCCTCCAGGCTCTGAGTTAGCTGTCAGCACCAAGCCTGATGCAGGGCTCAAACCTATGAACCATGAGATCATGACCTGAGCCAAAGTCAGACGGTTAACCGACTGAGCCACCCAGGCACCCCAGGAAATTTATTCTTTAATACACTCCTCCTAAGAGTAAAGTTTATACAACCACTTCAGAGAATATATTGGCAATATCTAGCAAAACTGAAAAATGTGCATACCTGATGGCTGCACATTTTCACTTTTAGAGAAAAATATTTCACTTATTCCAGAGAAAGATATTCATTGACACATTGCTTTAAAATAGAAGAATGAAGGGCGCCTGAGTGACGCAGTCAGTTAACCGTCTGACTTTGGCTCAGGTCATGATCTCACGGTTCATGGGTTCCAGGCCCGCATCGGGCTTTGTGCTGACAGCTAGCTCAGAGCCTGGAGCCTGCTTCAGATTCTGCATCTCCCTCTTTCTCTGACCCTCCCCTACTCATGCTGTCTCTTTCTCTCTCTCTCTCAGAAATAAATAGAAACATTTAAAAATTTTAAGTAGAAGAATGAAAATGCCAATGTTCAGTTGAAGACAAATGGGTTTAAAAACAGTGATATATTTATAAAATAAAATCCTCTATGCCAGTTTAAAGAAATGCCCTAGACCTCTATGTAAATTGGGTAGATCTCAACAACATAATCCCAAGTTAAAAAAATAAAAGCAGTTTAGCAGCTTTATAAACATAAACAGAGTATTACATTATGTGAAATTGTAAAAGCACATACTAAAATATATATACCAACAGAGGTCTCTGCAATGATGGAAATGTTCTAGATCTCCACTGACCAATACAGGAATAGGAGCCATTCACCACATGTGGCTACTTGTGCACTTGGAATAAGGCTAGTGTGGAGGGGCAGTACTGGAAGCAGTAAAATGTCTGTTGCAGAATCTTACCATACCAGGCAGCCCTCTGGGCCTTTCTCGGTGCCAGCCAGCAACAGTTACTTCACTGTGCCTCCTGCACAGAGCCGACCGTGGGGCTGGTGAAGAGCCCAGATGGGAAGGGCATAAATTCTACTACACCCAGCCACTGCCTGTCCCCAGTGCCACTGCTGTGCAGACTAAGTGCAGTAGCCACGCTCCTTTTTCAACCGTCCAGTCCGGATGTTTGTCCTTCCTCCAACAAGATGATTGGGACTCAGCTATCCTATCACGCCAGCACCCTCACCTGTCTTGCGGGGGCCTGTGCCTGCTGGGGTGCATAGCTGGCTGCTGCTTCATCCCTTTATGTGTGGACGCCCTTGTGAACCACGACTGTCCCCAATGCAAAGCTCTTCTAGACACCTACTACAGGCATTTATGTAGAACTCGGCCAGACCTGGAGGGAGTCATGTGCTGCAGGAAGTGCTCTCCAACCCTTACCCAGTTCCACCCCCAAGGATGGGGCTTCCACCTTCAGGGCCTCATCTCTCCAGGAACTTCACCTTCATGTCTTCCTTTTGGGGCAAAAATATCACAAGCAAAACACCTCTAAAACCCCAGAGATTGCTACTTGGAGTTATGCCCAAGACATGTAAAGACAATCACCTTGAGTGTTGGTTCAAGGGCTTCCCACCTACCGTGACCATTGCCCCATCTGAGTATCTTCTGGTAATTTGGCCGGCTTCTTGCTTGCTTCCGTGGGCTTTCTGGGGGCAGTCTCAAACTGAAAAGTCACGATTGCCTTAGTTTTGAGACTGTTCTGGCCCGAATATGATGGGCCCAACTTTTAGTGCCTGCCATAATGTTCATCTGTTCCCACTTCTGTTGACAAAAATCTTGGGTTTTAAACTAAAGCCTTGGCTGTCAGAGTCTGTAACTGTGTGCTTTTTATTAGCACACACATTCACTTTAATTTCTTAATTCCTTTTTTAAGTACAAGGAGGAGCTATTCACACCTACAGACACACATGTATGAGGTCATAAATGCATGTTAGATGTAAGTGTAGAGCTGGATCTTATCATGGATCTGCCTTCCCTCAGCTCTTTTTCCAGATCCTCAGCCACTTTACATGAATAACTTTTTTTTTTTTATATAGAGGAATTGTTTGTATTAACCATTTGTATAACCTCCTTTTGGTCTTAAACACCTTTGAACATAATTTTGAAAGGAGACATTTATAGAACCATTTTTCTTAACTGTCCAACTGCTATCATTTTCCCATTTGCCAGTGCAATCTCTTTTTGTTGTTGTTCTTAACAGAAAAAGTAATGGATAATCTTACCCACTGCCTCTATGTGGATTTAGCGTGGTTCTTAAAAATCTCTATAATGGAACTCTTAAAGTGAGACCTCCTTTTGGGTTCCCAGTGGTATGTTTAGAAAGACAAAGGAAAGCACAGTTTGAGCACATCCTGTTACCATGGTGCTGGAAAGCTATGGGACCTGACTGTTTCAAACGAATCTACTTTCTGATTTTATTTTTCAAAAATACAATTTGTTGTAGAACATCAGAAGACATGATTTCTAGAACTCAATCAGCAAGTCAGAGTTTTCAGTTAGCTGCTATGTCATCTTCAAAATCAAGGTAAGCTGCATTTGACCTTCAAGAATCTCCATTTGATACTAAATAGGCACAGGGAATGCATGTGAATAATATTATGAACAAAACCTAGAACAAAAATCATATATTGGCTGACACTTATAGTTGTAACCATTGATTTGGCTTATTCATTTGATGTTTTGAAAATTCCACTATTTTTGCAATGAATATGGATACTACATAGTACTTTGGTGTTATCTGCTTTCAAAAATTAAGTCTTTTGGTTCACTTGGTAAACTATTTATCAAAAAAAATATATATATATGGTTAGTGCAATGGAGGAACTGACTTTTTACATTTTATTTTAATAAATTTAAATCAGTGGCTACATACTGGACAGCACAGATTTATTTATGTCTGGATGTATAGATGGGTACACATGTAGTGGAATGAAAATTGATTTGAGGGAATGCAAAACAAACTCAGAATACTGGTGGGGTATGAGGGTAGTTGCCAAAGAGGATTTTTTTTCTTCATTGGTAAACTTTGTTTCTTTAAAAAAAGAAAAGGAGCAATTATGACAATCTGTTAGTTATTGTTCCTTGAGTAGTAAGAATATGGATAGTTTTATATTATTATTTATACTTTGTGTTACATTTTAAATATCTCAAAAAAGCAAGTTGTAACACTTTTATTACATGATACTTATGATAATAATATTAACATACTTTTATTTTAGTATACTATTCTGTTGTATCATCAACATAAGCAAAATATAAGTAGTATGAGAAAAAACAAGGAAGGAAAAAAGGGAGAGGAGGGAAAAAAAACAAAACAAAACAAATAGCGACTGTAATAGTGACCTTCAGAAATTTGAAAGACACATATACAAGAACATTTAGACTTGTCAGTCTCAGAGGGTAGTTCTAAGGTTCTATAGAGAAGGTTTCATCTTAGTATAATTTTAAAAATCTTAATCTAGAGGCAGTCTAACGAGGAAACCTCAGAACAGTGTGGGTTCCCCAGTGATGGAGGTACTCACATCTCCATTAGATGAATGTTACAAAAAGGAATTCAAGTGGTTAGACCGGTTCAGTGGCTCATCAAAGCGTTTTCTAAGGAGCCCTAGTGGCTCTCGATGGTGCCTCAAGAACCACAGTAGGGGGTCAGGAGAAGGGCCAGGAAGCTGGAACGAAGGCCTCCAAGCCTACTCGAAGCTGAACAGCACTATTTAACTTGCTTTACACCCACTGCATTTCGATGACAGGTCTAATTTGAATGAAGCATTCAATAAATAAAAAGAAGTTTTGAGGACCATGAGGCTAGATGAATAAACCAGATATTGATTCAACAGGGATGTATTAAACCCACACTAGGAGCCAGTCTTTGCACCGGGCACTGCAGGTAATATCAGGTCATGAGCCCGGCCTTTGAAGTTTATAGTCTATCTGAAGATAAAAACATTAAGTTATGTACCCACAGTTAATTAGTTCCAATTGTAGTGAGTGCCATGAAGACCCAATCAAACCTGCAATCTTACGTATAATACTATGAATCTGTATTTTTATTATTAAAATGACTAATTATAAACTAAATTTGATTTTGTGCTATGCATATGTGTGTCCTTGCATTAGACTATTCACATATTATTTTAACAAAATGTATTTACTTAGGGGGTAGGCATGGGTAAGCAGTAAGACCAATGGGGACTCCTTTTCCTCACAGAGATTTCATTCTAGCTAATTAAGGAAGAAACCATGCATTTTATTTAATACATTAAATTTTAGAAATGATCACTGTGGATTTCATCAATTACTACAAAATATAACAAAAGATGAGCATAATTGAACATAAATACAGCAAGAAGAGTATAAGTGAAGAAAAAGTTTGAGAGGGCATATACATAAATGTTACTAAGGTAGATATCTAGGTGATCATAGAAGAAGCATAATTTTATATCCTTTAAATGTATGTGTATTTTCCAAAATTAGTATGTACTACTCTTATAAAAACATATACAGGTCTGATGAGAATACGGCAGAGTGAATTATTGTGGCATCTCTTATTCTCTGAAATCTTAGTATTTCACATCTATGTGCAGTACGGTTGGTAGTTGTAACAATTTGAAGATTCTTCTACCCCTGTTAAGGATTTTATCATCTAATATACTGCAACATTTTTCATGATATATGCTTTAGGATTCTGCTTATATTATTTCTCTTTGTTATTTTAGATGACATGAATTATAGTCATATATTTGAAATATTATTTCTTTGTTACTACTTTACTTGACCTAAGTATCCTACATATCCTTTTCAATTAATCATTTTTTATATGTATCTGAGTACTTCAAATGTCTTTGAGATTTCAACTAAACATTTCCAAATCTACAGTAAGTAGTTTTGCTATTCTACTCAAAGTATAGTATATACAGGAGGTGGTGTTTCAGGCCTCTTTAATTTCAGTAACAGCTAACTTAAGTGAAAAAAATTGTTTTCAAATAGAATCAATAAAGATATACAGGACCTCCTATAGAACCCAGGAGTACAAAAGTAGTGGAGCGTAGGAAGAATAGGAAGTAATCACTGAAAGCCACCAGACTTCCAGGCAAAATTCCATCTCTATTCTTTTTTGCTCCTTACACATCTTATTCTTTCTTGTTACTTTGTATTTTGTATGACAGTGTATGTGTTTAGCTCCTAAGTTTACATATCATGGTTCCATCCCCAGAGAGACCATCTCACACTCTTGACCCCAAACAGAAATTTCAGGGAAGGTATCTGGCATGGCATGGAATGGGTAAGGAGCTCAGCATGGGGTTCAATCAGTATGGTCAGAGGATGGGATCACATTTTACACAGAGGCTGCCATGTGAGAAAAAGCTGGCAGTTGAGGTACTTACCTGAGCAGACACTCTTAAAAGCTGTCTCCCATATTTGTATTCCTCCTAAATGTTTGTAAAGTAAGATTTTAAGAACCTATAATTTAAAAGAATGCTAGTTGCACCCACTTACAAGTTCAATCATCACAATTTATTGCATCTTCTGTATATATTCCAATTTTCCCATGATCATTTGCATTTAAATAAAAATCATAGACAGTCACTTTCCAACAACTTTACAACACAGGCCATTTCATAAGTATGTACAAGAGGAATTGGCCCCTTTTGTTTTCTTCATGTCACAAAGTTAGACTGTATATATTTTAGTTATTTCATTCAGTATACTTCAAGTACTACATTCTGTCATACTTCTTAAAGTCATTAAACTTACCTTTTATGCTGTTTTTGGCAGAGACCATATGTATTTGGTGTCTACACATGATCTAAAACAGTACACTGGATAGTCTGTTTTTAAAGTTGTTTTTTGCTTTTATTTTTGGGTTGGTTTTTTTTTTTTTTTTTGAGAGAGAGGGAGAGAGGGAGAGAGAGAGAGAGCATGCACATGCGTGTGGGAGAGAGGCAGAGAGAGAATCCCAAGCAGGCTCCCTGCTGTCAGCACAGAGCTCAACTCAGGGCTCAATCCCAGGAACCATGAGATCATGACCTGAGCCAAAATCAAGAGTAGGTCACTCAACTGACTGAGGTACCCAGACACCCCAAGGATAATTTTTTTAAAGAGATGAGGAAATTGCCTGCAAAAATTTGTAGACTTCTGTTATAATAGTCATACTGGATGAAATTTGCTAAGATTCCTTCCCATATTTTCTCACCGTTCACAAAATTACCATAAATAATTAAAAATCATTTATTCTTTTCAAAGCTCACCACTAACACCTGACCTAACATGCAGCTCTGTCTTCATATCCTCCACAGAGTTCAATCATTGTCATTTGTCCCTGCTCTTTGGTACATACGCCACTTTTCAGCACACTGATAAGACTTATCTAAACTAATTTGAATTAATTTTAGAACTAACATTTCACAAGAAGGCACATGAAAGAACACATGAATGTGCGTTATTCCTCACCTTGTTTTCAACTGATGTTAACTCCTTGCTTTAGGGTGGTCAGGTAAGAAAATTCAATGTAAAATGGATGCTGGCTACGTTTCTTTATGAGTATTTCTTCCGCTATCCATTTCTCTTGAATTATTGAGAAGTTTGGACCAAAATATATACACATATGTACATATCAAAGGAAAAAAAGTTTATAACCAAACATATGTATGTATTTATTTAGTGACTTCTTCCTAACAAGTAATTTTCAGTTAAATGTGTAAATGGAAGAGCTAAGATTCCAGAATATTCTGACTCCACAACACACACACACACACACACTTAGCTCCAACAATCATAAGTAATTAGAAAATAGTGGGGTCCTTGATGAAGAGAAGAGGATGAAATGAATATGCCGATTTTGGGTGTATTGAATCAGAAGTGACAAAATATGCCAAATATCGAATCAAAATTTGGGCTATAAATAGATGAAGGGCAGATTTGGAGGTGCTGATTTTTAAAGTCATCTTCCTACAAGAGATTGTTGAAGCCTTATAAACAGGTTTTGAGGAGTAATGTAAACACTGAGGAGAGGCTCAATTAAGACTGAGGCACAACCATAGTAAACAGTAGGAGAAGGAAGAAGGAGCAAAGAAATACAGAAGCTGTAATCAGGTTGCTAGAACTGTTTTGGCTGAAGGACAGATAATGTGGATGGATTATTAAACCAAATAAACTGAATTAAGTTAAAGTATATTTGCTTGACAAGCTGTAAGCCAACACTTAATAAAACAATAAGAAACTATATATGGTCCCCTTCCTTAGCTCATCCTATACATTGATATTCACATATCTTCATCTTCATTATCATCACAACAAAATTTGTTGACTGTGCTTAGTATTTTCTTAAATGCAGATGAGGAAGCAGGATTATAGTGGTAAAATAACCTTTCCAAGATACCTGTGCCATTAAGTGACAAATCTAGGGTTTAAATCCATGTCTACCCAACTCTCAGACCACCTTCTTACCCAATACACCATTTCCCAAATATGGGACAAGTAGAGAGAGAGATCATTTCTGGATTTCTATCATGAAATTTTCATTATTTCTATCATAAGCATTTCCATCCTGTTTGTGGATACGATATATTTTATTTTATTATTTTTTAATCTTTATTTGACAGAGAGAAAGCAGGGAAGGCTCAGAGAGAGAGAGAGAGACAGAGAGAATCCCAAGCAGGCTCTGTGTTGTCAGCGCAGAGCCCAACGCTGGGCTTGATCTCACGACCAGGAGATCATGACCTGAGCTGAAATTAAGAGTTGAACACTTAACCAACTGATCCACCAGGTGTCCTTGTGGACACTACTTAAATAACATCGACTAAATAAATATTTATTGAATCAAAAACATTGTGAGAAAGTTGCTCTCCTTTCCAATTCTCTTTCGGTTTGTCTCATGGCCTCAAAAAAATGGTGTCCATTTGGAGCAAGTATTTCTAACATCCCTCCAGCATTTGCCAACCTCCATTTTTAACAACAACAAAAAAAGATAGCAGGCCTGAAGGTCAAAATCTTCTGTAGACAACAATATCTAACCATGATTTAATAATGTTGCTTTATTTTCATTGTAACTATTTTTTATAATTATTTTCTATTCATGGAAAATTATTCTGATTTTCCATTTACAGTAGTGAATAAGTTTCCTGTCTAAATACACATAAGATTTTAGAAAGTGGCTCTCTTTAGGAGCACCTGGGTAGCTCAATCTGTTAAGCATCCAACTTCAGCTCATATCATGATCTCTTTGCTCTCTGCTCTCAGCACAGAAAGGGCTTCAGATCCTGTCTCCCTCCCTCCCTCTCTCTCTCTCTCTCTCTCTGCCCCTTCCCCCACCCTCAAAGATAAATAAACATTAAAATATATATTAATCAAATAATAATATAGGAAGTATGTGGATATGACAAAATTGGTAGTGTAGCTTATAGAATGACTAAAATTAGAAAAAACTGCATTATGTGAAAGATCTCCTCTTCTTGTGAAATTCTTAAAACCTTGATGCCAGGGATCACTTAGTTATTCCCCTCCCTCCATTCATTTCTGTCACTCTTCCTGAAGCACTGTTCCAAGCAATGCTTTCCATGGGATTGCCATTCATATGGTAGAGCTTGTCTTGCATTTTCCCTTTTCTTCCTTCTTTCCTTCCTTCTTTCTTCCTTCTTCCTCCCTTCCTCCCTTCCTCCCTTCCTCCCTTCCTCCCTTCCTCCCTTCCTCCCTTCCTCCCTTTCTCTCTTTCTCCCTTTCTCTCTTTCTCTCTTTCTTTCTCTCTTTCTTTCTCTCTTTCTCTCTTTCTCTCTTTCTCTCTTTCTCTCTTTCTTTCTTTCTTTCTTTCCCTGCTCACCAGCTGCAGGAGCACTAGCCAGCATTCTGCACATGGATAGAATGTTAGTAGGCCAAAAAGTTGAGCTGGGCTTTGAGACTCCTCTCACAATCTAAATCCATTCACTAACTTTCCAGGGCTAAAAATAGTGAGAGCTCTAAATTACCAGCCAGGAGTTACCTCTGATTATTTTTGCTGTAAAGGATTAGAAGAAGAATTTTCTAAGCTCAGGGGGAAAAAGCCAGTTCATGTTCACTTTTATGCCTAAAATGTCTCAGTAATAAACAAAAGGTTGTCTTACCCCTCTGCTCATTCAAAATTATCCTATTATCTGTGTTCTACTTCTCAAGAAAGACCTTTAGGCACAGATCAGCTCTTGTAGAAGAGGATCATGTAAGTGGAGATTAAGAGAGTTGCTAGGCAGACTGGTTCTATGTAGTTAGTGTTTTAAAAAAAAAAAAAAAAACTTGGGGCACCTGGGTGGCTCAGTCAGTTAAGCGTCTGACTTTAGCTCAGGTCATGATCTCACAGTTCATGGGTTCAAGCCCCGCATTGGGCCCTGTGCTGACAGCTGAGAGTCTGGAGCCTGTTTCGGATTCTGTGTCTCCGTCTCTCACTCTGCTCCTATCCCACTTGCACTCTGTCTCTCTCTCTGTGTCTCTGTCTCTCTCTCCCAAAAATAAACATTAAAACAAATAAATACATAAATAAAGAAAAACTTGACTCATAACTCTCTTATGAGCGAGGTAATAGGAGTTCTTATAATGTGCTATGTATCATCCTATGAATTAGCTCACTTAATCTTAACAACAAAGCTATTAGAGATTTGTGTGTGTGTGTGTGTATGTGTGTGTGTGTGTGTGTGTGTGTGTGTGTGTGTGTGTAAAATCCCCATCTTGCAGGTGGCAAAACTGAGGCTCAAATTTGTAGTTAGTCAGTGGCAGCACTGGTCTGAGCCTAAACTTCTTAAAACAAGTTATCCATCGTTTACTGCCTACTCAACCCCATTCCACTTGCACAAGCCATTTCAACTGCATTTTTGTAATTTTTGTAAATTCTCAAAGCTACCTTGGATTTTGGATGGCAAAAGACTTAAAAGTGTGAAAAGAAAGGTTGGTTTTGGAAACAGCAAAGAATAAAACAATAAAAAGGACAGCCAAATAGAAGAGGCGGTGGACCTCTAAACTTCAACAACAACAAAAAACTGTAATGATGTTTTCAAACAGTTAAATGTTTCAGTAAATGTTTTTGAAAAGGCTGATAAATGGAGTAATTGTATAATGCTTCTGCTTGACTCACAATGAAAGGAAGAAAAAGTAACTTCCATTTTTTTAGACATAAGTTCCAAAGTCATTCCTCCAGATACCCATCAAAATTCTGAGAAGTCAAGTAAAATCATGGCTAATTAAGTGTTTAATATAGTTTATTAGTGTGATCCAAATTTTAGCAGACCTGATCTGCTTGCGGGTTCAAGTGAGGTTGCATTAGCATTTACACACTTGTTAAACCCCAGCTAGGAAGCATTCTTCCCCAATATTAGTTTCAATCATTCAGATTTCTCATAAATAAGCATTGTATTTCTTTTACACAGATGGATAGTTTTAAATATATTAAGCCCTTTTTCTAATCAATGAACAAACCTAGACACATTTAATGGAATAGTTATACAATAAATTACTATAGAATTGAAATCTGGCAAACATGGGCTCCACTATTGACACTAGAATAATCAGTTGAATGGCCTCACTCAGATCATTTACTCCTCAGGGACTCCAGAGAGTTTTTTCTCCAAAGCATTGGATTCCTGAAAAATTAAATTATGAAGTCCTTCAGACCCTCCACATTTGTATGGCTTCAAATGTAATTTTATTATTTCAAAAATTATTGGTAGGTTGGCAAGTTTCCAAGATGGCTGCGCCAATGTGTATCCCACCCCATATGCTCTTCTTACCATGTGATATTCACATGTCTCCAGTGACAGTTGAGTTGATCATTTGTTCTTTTTAAGTCTCTACAACTCCCTTGACCATTCCAATATGGGTGAAGTAAGGCTGCTTGGTTTCTGAGGCTAGATCAAAAAGACAAAACAGCTTCAGTCTAGCCTCTCCCTTCCACTCCCTCCCCCTTGCCCCATCTAGCTTATGCTACCCTTAGATCCCAACCACTGTATTGTGAAGAAGCTCAGGCCACACAGAGGGGCCATGTATGAAAGTTCCAGCCAACAAGCTTAGCCTTCAACAAATACTCACCAGCACCTGCCAGACGTGTGAGTAAATGAATCTTCAGATGACTCAGACTTCAGCCCTTGGCTCTTTCTGCTAAGGCCTCAGACAGCATGGATCAGAGAGAGTTGAACCTGCAATGACCTGTTCGATTTCTAGTTTCTGACCCACAGGAATCATGAGAAAGAAAATGTGGTTATTATTATTATTTTGAACCATTAAATTTTGGGATAATCTGTTAGGCAGCCACAGTAATCAGAACCTGGGATATGAGAAACTAACATGTAGGAATTGTGTGTTACATTGCGGGCACTGTGCTAGGTGCCTGATTTGCGTCATTTCCTTTCGTCTGCACTTGCTCTCATGCTATATTATCAGACATATCTGTGATTTATTTTATGCCAGGTTACTGGTTAGTAATGCAACTACCAGATATAATGTTACCCATTGGGAAAAATAATTAACACTTTAAGATGTTCCATTTTCTAGCACTGTTCTGAGAAATACCCTGTGCTGCCTGATTTGTACAAAGCAAAAACTACTGTGAGGTAATGAAAACCCATTTCAGGTTTGATGCTCAGAGAGAAATATTTTTATGTCGAGTTTTGAAAAGAAATATTTTTAAAATGATTAAAAGTGAACTCTAAAATGTCTTCTATCTCTTAGGTTTAATTCTGTAAGTGTATGAATATATTTATTTTTCAGATGTCTTTTAGAAAGAGGGATTTCTGTTACTATTATAAAATATTTCTTCTGCCTCTTCTCTCATAATAATTAATACCCATCTTTCCTAAGCTTTACTGAATGTAAGAAGTACAAGAAAAAAAGTGGTCAAATGAGAGAGGTGTTTACTTTCATAATTTAATAAAGAAATACTTTTTATGTCAGACCCTGATTGTTTACAAAAATGTAACTGGAACTTACAGCTAGTGTTCCAGGAAGATACCTATTTCTCCCCAATCAGTCTCTATTATGCAAAAATAAGAATAGAAATGTAGTAATATAGGAAAATTATATGTATACATATATATTCATATAGCTATATTAATTTTATACATTCATTATGATTGGTGCTATTTCATATCAGAAACAAATATTATTAATTNTTGAAGGACTTTGGGCAGAAATTCAACCCATATGGAGTTCAAAGCAGCAGTTCAACCTGCTTTGTTTTTATCGGTCATCAACAAATGGAACAGATGCAGTTTTTTGTTGACAGATAATATTCAGTGGTATATTGGATCTTGAGCTAGAAACACTGGTGAATATTAAAGTCATAAATAATTCAATCCTTTGTGGCATCAGTGTATGACCTCAAAATAACCCTGTTCAATCTGAAGCCACTGGTAATGGCCCAAAGTTCAGCAAGGGCAAATCATACCCTGCCATATATAGTAACACACTGTAATATAGAGTTTCAACAAAGAAAATACAGTTAGCATAATAATGAGGCATTAGCTGAAATGCACACAGAGTTGTTGACCTGAAACAAAAAATCTACAGAAAGGATGTATTCTGAAGGATGCTGACAAAGTAATTAAAATAACTAGAAAAATAGACCTCGCTTAAAACTTAGCAAGTCATAAGTCCTGTCTTAGTCACTTAACCTCTAACTTCTGCTCCCTGATCCCTACAGACTATTTTAATATTCAGTTATTCAATAGAGTAAATTCAGAGCATTGTTGTATTTAATTCTAACACTTCTGCCACCAGCACCTCTACCCCAATACCAAACTACATGATTTCCATAATATGATAATGTCTTTTCCTCTTTAGTGGCTCTGTACTAACTGTGCTCTTAGACTTGAATACCTTTCTCTTCCTTTGTACTCAGATTTCACTTCTGGGAAACCCACCTGATTTACCCAGATGCAGCTGCTGCCTCCTCTGCCTGTAGGCTCACCTGTCATTCTGTATATCCATTCTCTCCAGTTCTCACTGCACGACATTGATATCAATGATGTATTTACTCACCTATGTCTCCTTTTCCAGTGTGAGGTGCTTAAAGGCAGGGACCATTATCTCACCCTTTTGCAACCCCGCGTGGTTACAGAACTTGGTGGTCAACAGTAGGGACTTGGAAGTTACACACCCAGGTTAGAACTCTAGCTCCACCTATTATTAGCAGTGTGATCCTGGGAGAACTCCTTAGCTTCTGACCTCACTGTCTCTGAATGGACTGTCCTGACAAGATGGCTTGAAAGAATAAATGAGGTAAAATACATGTCACAGAACCTGTTCCACAGCAAATGCTCAACAAAAGTTGGTCACCGAATATAGTGTTTGCTGTCATCTGATTAACTTGAAGTGTTCATTGTAGTTTAGATCAGACTAATAGGCTGAGATTAGTGTAGTGAGGCCATTTGTCCTTTCTGGATTAAAAGAACTCCATGCACTTATGAATATTATTCAACAAATCTGCAATGCATGATGGAGATTACTATAAAAAGAATCCATGGAGATATTATTTGACTCAATACCTTCACCTGTTCCAGCACATCCTCAAAACCACAAAACAACCACTATCATCATAATAGTTATCAATTATACCAAATTCGCTCCCCATAATCTTTCTATACTAATATGGGAGTGCATTTAATTTGTTAAAATTAAATATGAAAATGAATTCACTACTACCACTATAGAAAATATTATTATTTTAGCAATATATAACTATTTAATATCTTTAGAAACAGTGACTAACGGTGAAGAAAGGAACAACAGAGGAATCATTTTCTGTTGTGTTTTCTTATAAAATAGCACTGGCATTATGCTTAGCCTTATTAAATAATGTGGAAGTCAGTATCCCAAAATGGGCACCTACAGGCTCCCATGAAACATAATCACACAGCAGAGGCCACAATCAAGGATGCGACATGTTCAGTGTGCAGGAGGGCAAGTGAACTTGGTACGGAATCTGATCGCGCTTTTGCTATAGGGCCAGAAGGTTGAAACATTTGGCATTTTTTAGTATCAACCTCATTCTGAGGATGAATTTAATCCTGATAATTGCCTCAATATAAGTTAACCTTACTCATGGTCCTGGACAGTAATAATGATGAGCTGCCACCTGCTTGAAGCTACAGTCCTGGACACAGAGCAGTGGCTGAGTAAAGCGGAAATGTCTGTGTAGAGCAGAGAAGTCCTTATCAGGGGAACTGGAGAGGATTTTCGAATAAAGAAAAAAAATCAACCCTGTCTCTCCCATCCATGTCCACCTCTTTGTCACATAAAGACTGAAGATAATTTCCTCCTCTCCACATGAAAATGCAAAATAACACCAAGAACAGCTCCTACTACTTAAAAACCGTGTGCACGAGGTAGGAGGTAAGAATTGAGCTGAATAATAATAGTGTTCAACGTTTCCCTCCATTATCACTGCTCTTCATTTCTTCTTGAACTTAAGTTCTTTTCAGAAATGTCAAGCAAATAGCCAGTATGGTATTACCTTGAAATGCACACTGTATCTACAAATAGTGGGGGGGAGGGGGTTTGATCCTTATTATATATAAACTGTAAGGCTTTTAAAATTCAAGGCTCTTAGAAAAGCTTAAGTAAATTCATTCATTCTCAAATTTAGACCTTTCAGCAGATGATAGCTTAAAATTGATTAATCTGACTTTAGCAAAGTAAAATGAGATTTCCCAGTAACTATTAATAAGTGAAATTAAATGCAATGGATATAAATGTAAATAGATTGGTAATGCCTTGAACTTCTATAATTTTTTATTAAATCTGAAATTATTAAGGATAGTTTTGTTCTTGTTAAAGCATTGTATAGATATTCCTTTTTTTTTTTTTTTTTTTGAAAGGGGGAGGAGAGGGGCAGAGGGAGAGACATGGAAAATCTCAGGTAGGTTTCCTGCTGACACAGGGCTCAATCCTAAAACTGTGAGATCATAACCTGAGCCGAAATCAAGACTCAGTCTCTTAACTGACTGAGCCACCCAAGCACCCCTGTATAGATATTCTTTTCATCTTCATGTTAGTAATGAAAAAACTTTATATGTACATATGCACATATATATGGGAAATCAGGTAACTGTCTCTTGGTAAATTTGACGGTGAATGAGTTAAAAGGAGAACTCTAGAACCCTGAACAATTCAAGACAATAGATATACAAACTATCACAAATTCTCAACCAATAACCCTAGCTAATAGCCACCTTAATACTATTGACCAACTGAAAAAAAAGTAGAAGGATTTTTTAAAACTCATTCTTGTAATATCCGTGGGTGTCATCAGATGGTCATAAATTAGGGCTCACTAGTGTAGTTACTAGAATGTGAAGGATCCAGTGGAAAAACACCTTCTTTGTTAAAGGAGATATAGTCAGGGACATGCAATCAAAAACTTAACAGTGGTGAAAATAATTTTCAAAGCTCTTCTTAGCGGCAAAACCCCACCAAAGACTCATTTTCTCCAATTCCTCTCTTCCATTCTCACCTAAACCTACTCCATTTTGCCCCATTACGCCATCAAAACTGCTCTTGTTGAGGTCATCACAGACCTCCACATTGTCAAATCCAATGCTCAGTCTTTCCCCTTCATTCTTTTTGGCCTATCCAGCACTGGCATTTAGTACATTGATCTATCAGCCCTGACACTGAGCACAATTGAGCACTTCTTTCTCCCTGATACACATTCTTTCATTTAGATTGCAGGATACTATCCTCTTGATTTTTCTCCCACATGAAAGGCAAAAACTTCCTAGAAATTGACCCATCTGGAAGATATAAAGATGTGTGTATTATGTGTGTGTGTATATGTATGTATATATACACATATGTATATATGTATGTGTTTATGTATATATATACATATACGTATGTATATGTATACATATGTATGTGTATGTATATGTATATATATACATATCTGCTCAGGGAAGCACTCTTTGCCAATGCCCTATAATCTAAGATGCCTGAGAGGTCAGTGATCTGAAGATTTGCAATATTGGGAAAACAAAATTCTCTGCACCAAACCAGAGGAATGCAAACAAAGTGGGAGGTAGAAAGCCTAGCATGAGATGAGACTGGTGCTTTAAAATATCTAATGCTCAGATTCCTACCTAACATCTCTTGTTATGAATTCTCTTCTTGCAAAAGGGGATAATTATTCTAATTGCAAATATTCAGTGGGCTTGCAGCTTGGGGGCTAAAAGCTGCTTAGTTGTTGCTCTTCACTTGCAGACCATATGTTCACTGTGCTGTGAGACAAAGGCCAAGACAAAGACCTTGACTCTGAGGTCTGGGCAAATGAAGAAACTGAATGTGGTTGCTAAGACATACAAATTCCCTGCCCAGATTCTGAGTTAGTTGAAAGACTCTAATTTAACAAGATAAACAGATTTGGTGTTTAACCCATGGAATTGCAAACTCAGAGCCAACTAAATACTTAAATTCTATTGCTAGAGAAATCTCAGATTTAGTAAATAAAAGTTGGCGATTACTCAACCCTTCAGTCCTAAGTAATCCTAGGACCTTCTCTCAGTGATGTTCTGATAAATGCTAAAACTGGCTGGAGGGAGAGGGGACAATGATTCGTAGCATTTGCTGATTTCAGGGCATAGTATAAATACTCCCACCATGGCCATTTCCAGCTGTCAGTGTGTGCCACTGAATGCACTAGTGGCTCTTACTCCCCTGCCTTCTTTGCCCCAGTAAGAAGTGGATGTTAAAGACACATCCACCAGAAGAGGACTCCTTCCTAATGCTCATTATCTGTCGAGGATACTAATCTAGGAGATCCAGAGATAGGACCAGAGGCAGCCAGACTGACCAAGGATTTTCCTTTACTTCCCAAGCAAAAAGTCCATATTGTTCCTTATCTGCTGGCTATGATAAGGAATCAGTGACAACTCTCAGTTGTTTCAACCATTCTATCCTCCTCTCTGTAAGAGTTCTAAATCGAAATTAGCCAATTTCAATCAGCAGTTACGTTATGAGTACACTGAAAGTGATTAAGTTTTGCATTTATCCATAGGTTCTCAGACCATGAGTGTTATATCCAGACCTATTTGAAAACATACATCATCCAATTATCTTAAATTTAGAGTAAGATTCTGTAACCCGCTGAGCTATCTCCCTTTGGGAAGGGCAGGAGTACACGTGGATGTGGATGTGATTATGTGTCAAGCTAGAGCATGTTTGGAAGTTTGTGTATGTGAAGAAAGATATGTATTGGCATTGCGCACCAAAGTGTAGATTCTACCTGATTTTCTCTAACAGTCATTTCTCCCTTTTTTGCTAACAGTACTGTAATTGGATTGTTTTGGGGTCCCTCTTTCTTTCCCACTCATCCATATGGGTCGAGGTACAATTTCATCTTTCTTTCTGCAGACAGCTATGTGACTCAGGCCTGGCCAATCAGACCACTGCTTTCTTCTAGAGAGTAACTTAATCAAGATGGACAGTAAGGTCCAGTAAGAACAAAATCTAGTATTTTTTCTGGAATTATGAGCAAGAGATATTTTCTCTTTTCTTTTGCATTTGAATCTTGAAAGATACAAGATCAGAGATGCAGAAGCCACCATTTGGAGCCAAAAAATGATGCCCCACAACAGACAGCATGGTTGAAAGAGGAAAACTGATTTTAGTACCTGGATCAAGCCAAACCTGAAGAAAGTGGATTGCATGAGACAGTAGATTATTTAGCCAGTTTAGATTGGGTGTTTTACCTCCTAGAGCCATTTCAAGTGCTTCTCTTACCTTACTTAAAATTAAAGAGGGAAAATATCTACACTAAGTTGATAGAAGTTTTATCTTTTAATACTTATGCTTCCACAGGTTCCCTTAGATTTCTTTTTTTTTTTTATGTTTTATTTATTTCTAGGAGAGAGAGAGAGAGAGCGTGAGCAGGGGAGTGTCAGAGAGAGAGGAAGTCACAGACTCTAAAACAGGCTCCAGGCTCTGAGCTGGCAGTCAGCACAGAGCCTGACGCGGGGCCCGAACCCACGAACTGGGAGATCATGACCTAAGCGAAAGTCGGACGCTTAACCGACTAAGCCACCCAGGCACCCCTCCCTTAGATTTCTTTAGTCACAATCTGCTTTTTTAATTAAATGACATACTACCATTTCCCCCCCAAAATCAAATCACGTTTAAGAAAGAATTCTGATTACATTATTCCCTGTTTGCTACCTTTCCACAAACTCTAGAAAATTAATGCATAAAACAAACATGTGCATAATTTATGTTTACTAAATTAAGTTGAAAAATTGAGATTTCTGCTGTAGCTGGTTTCTGTGACACTGCCCCAACCCTGTCAACTATGATCAAAAGTTCTGCTGCCATCAAGATCCTGTCTCCACTGTGTTCATTCAATGTTATTGACCCTCAGACCTGTCTTTACAGAAATCAAGATGACAAACACCTCATATAATTAAATAACTTATATTATCATAATAGGATAAGGACACCCTCCAGTAAAATATCCTTTTTGTCATCTCATATAACAATATTTTGGAACAAGCCAATCTTTTGTTGTCCTTCAAATAAAAATTGTACTGGGAACTCCCACTTTGCCAAATTGTTGAACAATACCAGTGACTTCTTTTTAAGTCATAAGTTAAATTAAATGTGTCTTGAAAGAGCATGGGATTTTGATTATGACAAAGCTTTATTTACGTAAGATGATTAAGTATTAACTGACACCAGTAAATGGCAATCCAGACATGAATTAATATATCTGTTTCTTACATTTAGTGATCTATAACATAAATAATATATTTGATCTTTCACTGGACAAAGATGTTGCATTTTCTTTTTCTCTTTTCTCAACAGCATGTCTCATCTTCCCATTCTCATATTCATAAGGAATGCCTTGTTTCCCTACATGAGGGTCAGATAAACTCTGACCTCTGAGGGTTGTTTCCTGAACTATCAGAACTCAGTTAGTAGTCTCAGAAAGCCTATAGTTTGAATAGAGAAAGGCAGAGAATTCATGCAGGGCAAGAAGGAAAGAAATTAGGCACCAAATGTATATCTTAAGAAAAAAAAATAAGCACTTGATGGGATATAGAAATCCAGGGACAATTTGTTCTTAATCTGTGCTGGGGTAGATCCATAGTCTTACAGGGATCAGAGAGTATTTCTCAGGAAATAGAAAAATTAACTAAAATGCTCCATCTACTCCTCCAGCTTTAAGTTCCTTGTCCTTGAGATAGAAATGGATTTATTGTGCCTGTTTTGTAAAATCTGCAAAAAAAAAAAAAAAAGGAGGGGGGTGAGGGCATTTTAATCACAATCAGTTAAAACCACCATCTCTTTGTACTCTGCAGGTATTTTAGGGATTTGGTTAATGGGAACTGAGTTGGGGGTACATTTAGCTTGGGTTTGGTGGCATACATTGATGTAGCTTGTAGGCACTTCCCTAGATAGTTGTTATTGCTAGCTGTGCCAGAGCAGGAATGACTCCAGAAATCTTCCTACACCCCACCCAGCATGGTGATACAAGGCCATTAATGATAAATTGGTTAATGAATGCCATCAGAGCAGCCACTGCCTAAGTGATCTTGAAATGTCCTGAAATCCCATAACTAATGTATAAAAGAAACTTTGAAAGAAGTTTCCCCAAATTTAGCAAGAATATTAAAATTGTACATGAGCTTCATCAACAAGGTGTTGAGAAGCTGAGTATTTTCTAAACTTTCAATAAGAAAATAAGCAAGGATAAGTTAACTCTGCTAAAGAAAAGCCTGAATTATCTTTCTGTTCTCTGGATCAAAAATTATATTCTGAAATTATTGTCATAGAAATAGAATGAGTATGCAGCTAAAAGGTATAGGAAAAAAGTATAGCAATGTATCAGAAAGTTCATCAATTACAAGAATTTTGTTAATTTTCTGCATTTTGTGATCTTAGCATTTCAAACTTTTGAGATTTGCAATTTGTTGTGATTAGTATCTTTCTAAATAAATACTTCCTTACCAGATTTTATATTTATAATATTATAATTTTTTTCATAAAGAAACTTCTCTCCCAAATTGTTTCAGCTTCAGGACACACAGAACTTGGATCCACACATATCTTCAAAATAAATATCAATAAAATCTCATCCATTTGAATGCAAAGTAAAAAATTCTTCCTATTATCCTGGATTTCCAAATATCTAGGTGATTTGCTGAATATTTAAAAAATACCTCATCAAAATGACTGTCTCACTAGAGAGCCATAATCAATGACTGACGTTATAGGAAAAAAAAAACATACAAATCTGATTTACAGCCTCTGCCAATTCCCCAGGCAATGAGACCTCATTTTTCTGAGGGTTGAATCCCACTGAAAATTAAAGAAAGTTTTAAATTACTCTGGTTATCATGGAAAATCATGTTCTGGCTCTTTGCCTCCTTATCATATGGCTCTTCTCATCTAAACACAGCAAGCTTTTCCTTTACATTTTTATTCAGTATCTTTTGGCTAAGCATAAAACAGTCACTATCACTTTCTCACCAGTTCCTGAACATTCCTAAATTGAAATTATTTTAGAGTAGTTATTCACGGGGCTTGCAAGTTGAAATGAAAAAGCAGTGAAAATCAATTTCATTATAAGCTTTGAAGTAAAGGGATGTTGCATCAAAAACTTGACTGGTTGGTAGGTGGTATTTGCTTATTTTATTCTGGAATGCTACAGCACAGCAGCTTTTAAGCCACTGAAAAATCCAGCTGGTGATATTCTGAAATACATTCCCTGTATATAATCAGGGAAGTCTCAGCTTGACTGGGTGTTTTTGCACAGAATTCACTGAAAAGAATACATCTGTATTATTTCATGGCAGTGACTTCATTTATAACATTATGCACTTTCCTTCTCATAGTGGCTGCTTTGGTTAATGATCCTGTTCCAAAGCAGGTTGGCTATTTTCTCTGGTGGGTATCAAAATAGTGAGACTAACAAACGGTTCTCAAAACCCTAAGGACAGTTCAAAATTCAAAGTTTGCAGTACTTAATGGGCCAAAAGCCTAAGGTTTTGAAGCTATGCATACACAAGCAATGTGAAATGGAGAACACATAAAAATTGACACTTAAAAATTTTAATAGTCCAGGGGCACCTGGGTGGCTCAGTTGGTTGGCTAAGGATCCAACTTTGACTCAGGTCACGATCTTGCAGTTCATGAGTTTGAGCCCCGCATGCTTAACAGCACAGAGCCTGCTTCAGATCCTCTGTCTCCCTCTCTCTCTGCCCCCTACCTCAAAAATGAATAAAGATTTTAAAAACATTTAATAGTCCAGTGTGTTACTAACTTCTATGGGAAACCAGAGCTCTTCCTTAACCCCATTCACTCCAACTTGTGAAAAGAGTCAAGAACGAAATGGAGTCCCAAGGGTACACAATTTAAGTCTTGATATCAGAAGAGGACAGTTTAGTGAAAATTGCAAAGACATAGTCAACAGAATTCGAATGAGACTGTTATCCTTCCTTCCTGTCTCACTGGGCTGGCTTTCTCCACTCTCTTTCCCTCACTGTGACTAATGTGTCAAGGTAGAGCCTGAGGGTATCTCCTATGTGGGAACCTCACCCCCCTCCGATTTAAACAGTGTAGTCCCTTGGAGTACTAGGGTATGCTATGTAATCTTGATGTCCCTGTGACTCTGTGGGACAGTAAGGTTGTTTGATGAATCAACAGATTTGGGGTTCCTATCTCTTTCTATTAGATGGTGAAAATTACCTACTTAATATAATAGATTCTAAAAACAAAATGGGAGATTAGAATTCAAAGTAATATAATTATTACATTTCATTGAAATGGAATGGAAGGTGATAATTTTGCTTTCATTTTCATCTTAAAAGCTTGGGTAGAAAGAGAAAAACCAACGGGATATAAGCCAAGCTATAAACTACTGAGAACTCAGAAAGATTGGAGTGCTATAAAACACTTACACTGACAACACCTCATGTGAATGAGATTTTGAGGATTAGTTTCTGTGAGGGATAAATTACTCAGTACTCAGATTTTTAAAATAAGTGATGTTACTGCCCAGAAAAAAATAAATTCTATAATATTTGGAAGGAAGAATAGGAAGTTCTATCTATATCAAATCTGAAAGCATACTGCTATTACATGAGCTATCACAATATGATTCAACTTAGGGGAAAACCCAAAAAACTATAGCACATTTACTTCATTTTACAAATGTAATAAAATAAATGCATTTATTAGGGAAAAAATTCATAGATTAATTTAGAGGAAATAAGCCACAGGCTTTCTGCAGATAATTTAAAAATAACTCACTGGAAGCTCAAGAAAATGTGTGGCATGAATTAAAAAGACCAGATTTCTGGAAGAAAAAAATTCTTCATGGTTGATTGCAATGTCTAATATAATGTAATGTCAAAGATGCTATCACAGAAAGGGATAGAGCATTTCTTTTAAAATGTAAAGATTGCTCAAGGGGAAGATCAGGTAAAAATAAAATTATGTGAGGAAAAAAATATCCAGGACTAACCTTGACATAGTATCTCAGTGATATATAAAGCACACACACACACACACACACACACACACACACAAGTACCAGGGAAATTTGTATAAGTCAATGGTCTGGTCAATGTTAATATGTAAATACCCTTTTGATATTGTACTATTGTTTTGCAAGATGTTACCATTGGGGAAACTGGGTTAAGGGTACATAGGATTTCTTATTTTTACAACTGCATGCAAATCTGCAACTATCTCAAAATGGAATTTTTAATTTTAAAATACTAATAAAAATGTAAAATATCAAGGATAAGTTTTTAAATAGTGAAAAGTAGGAATCTTGCTAGATAGGCACTTAATAACCACCATGTACAGCATGTACAAGGAGAGTAGCGAGAATAAGGAGTGTTTGCTTCAGTCAGAGAAAGACATTGAAGGAACATTTCATT
The DNA here is from genome assembly GCF_008692635.1 of Crocuta crocuta. Lineage (NCBI taxonomy): Eukaryota > Metazoa > Chordata > Mammalia > Carnivora > Hyaenidae > Crocuta > Crocuta crocuta. The sequence continues at coordinate 4,650,866 of NW_027527388.1, read as the reverse complement.
TCCATATTGTCTTTTTTCTTTTTTGAGAGAGAGAGTGTGTGTGCACAGGTGAGAGAGGGAGGGGTAGAGGGAGAGAAAGAATCTTAAGCAGGCTCCACACAGTGCAGAGCTCCACATGGGCATCAATCTCACGACCCTGAGATCACGACCTGAGCTGAAATCAAGAGTCAGATGCTTAACTGACTGAGTGACCCAGGTGCCCCTTCATATTGACTTTTGAAAGGGAAAGGTAGCTGGTAATATATCAAATACTGGCAGCTACATGTATTAGCCTCAAGTTAGTAATAGATAATGGTAGTTTAGAATCTGAGACTTGCTGCAGGTAGCCACTGTGAGACCGAGGGCTGTCACATTATGTTATTATCTTTGTACACCTATTGCCCATGAGAGTACCTGGCACATGATAGGCATTCAATAAATGCTTATTCTTCTATAAAAAATAAAGTAAGAGGGAGTGAAGGTCTGAGGATTAGTGAAATGCCAGGGTAAGCACTGTTGTCAGAAGATATATAACTTAATAATTCAGTGAATGGCCACAGGACTTTGACTGGGTTCAAATTCTGGCTCTGTCCCTAACTAGTTAGGGAAGTGATCCACACTCTCTAATCCGTAGGAAACCACCCTTGAAATGAGGATGCTGGCAAGAACACCAGTTACTTCATAGGTTTCTGAGAAGCTCAAGAAAGTAAATGCAACAAGAGCACATGGGCACTGAGTCTAGTGCACAATTAAGAATCCTCAGTGAACATTAGTTGTTACTATTCGTAAGATCCTAGTGCTAACTTCAAGAATGGTAAACCAGTCATCTTTCTTCCATATTGGGCAAATTAGTTAAAAGTAGAACTAGAAACTAAGATAAATAAAGCTAAAGCAAGAAGATAATCCTTGCACAAGTACAATTGTTTATTAAATACTTGGTAAATGGCAGGTGCTTTGTGAAGTGTTTAACTTAACTTTAACAATAACCCCAGGAGGGGCAGCTGGGTGGTTCGGATAAGCATCAGACTTCAGCTCAAGTCATGATCTCATGGCTTGCAAGTTCGAGCCCCATCTTAGGCTCTGTGCTGACAGCTCAGAGCCTGCTCTGGATTCTGTTTCCCCCACCCCTCTCTTCCTCTCCCTTGCTCGTGCTCTGTCTCTGTCTCTGTCTCTGTCTCTCAAAAAAAAAAATAATAAACATTAAAAAAAATAGCCCTAAGAGGTATGTACTGTTATTATACCCCATTCACACATGTGAAGAGCAAAACAAAAGAAGTTTACAGTTATTCAACTAAGAAAACCAAACAACTTGAAATTGAGAAAGCCAAACTTTCTGCTGAGGGGCTGCCTTGAGAGCCCATACTTTGACATCCACATGACAGTTGCTCCTTTTGGGGAACAAAGAACATTAAAGTGTGATCAAGGACCTAAATACCAAAGGATATACTGTAGATGATCAGGCAGTACATACTTTATTAGATGGCAAACACCAAAAATTGTGGAAAAGGGAGCCTCAATTATTAATAGAAATTACTTCTGATGGCTATGTAACTGGTATAGAGACAGTTTTATAAACAAGCAGTGTGCATGGTTTAGCTTCCTAATGCCTCAGTGATTCAAGGAAGAAGCAACTAAAATGATCAAGTAATTTCTGGAAGAATAAACAGAAAACTAGTGAGTTGGTTGCTTCTAACATGAGTGACAGAAAGATAAAGAGGGGACTTACACTTCACTGTAGACCTTTTAGACCTTTCTATTTTTTTTTTACCATGTATGTATTTTCAAAATGAAATGACTTAAAAAATACAATGGCTTGAAGAGGATGTTTGGATATCCAATTTGACTCTATAGAAACTTAAAGTATCAAACAAATTATGCCTGTGTAGTTCTTGGATTAGATAGAGTTTGGCTTCAGGCCCATATGGCATTTATGGCTTTTCTTAAACCTGAGGTTTATTAATTTTTATATTAACTCTAGACTTCACATAATCTCATTATTGAATATCTTAACAATTTTTATTTCTATGCAACTTCAGTGTTTTGGTATTAAAGGTTAATGTTTTAGAATTTGATCTCAATTTTAGATATTTCTTTGCTTACCTGCTATAACAGTAATGAATTTTGTGGTAGCCTGAATAAAGTCCTCCCCAAAGATGTCCATCTCCTAATCCCTGGAATGTGTGAATATATTACCTTACAGAGCAAAAGGAATTTTGCAGATTTGATTAAGCTAAAGAATTTGAAATGAAAGATTGTCCTGGATTATTTGAGTGGACCCAATGTCATTACAAGGGTCTTTGTATGAAGAAGGCAGGATGGTCAAAAAAGATGTGGAGACAAAAACAGAGTGGTGCACCCATAAACCAATGAATCAGGCAGCCTCTAGAAGCTGGAAATGGCAAGGAGCCAATTCTTTCCTGCAGATTCCAAATGGAATGCAGTCTGCTGACACATGGATGTTACCCCCGTGAGACTCGTTTCTGACTTTTGACCAGCAGACCTGCAAGATACTAAATTTGTGTTGTTTTAAGCCACTAAATTGGTGGTGACTTGTCACAGCAGCAATAGGATACCAATGCAAATAGTGAGTATCCAGTTTCTTGAATATTGTAAATCAGAGAACAGATATATAGATGATAACAAAAGCTAAGGATAATACAACACAGTAAATAAAGATTTTACTCTAAGAGGTTTATACACAACATTCAAGATTATTTTAACAGGAGGAAACAATCAGCAAAATTAATTATATCAACAACAAATTTATAAACACTAAATAATTATCTTAGTAGTGAAAGCTCATTATTAAAATTACATTTGATTGAGTAAATATTTACTGACCTAAGCTGGCTGTCTATCAAGGTCTGAGGCTCAGTTAAGTTGAACAGATGTATAAAACTGAGCAGAGAGCAAGTGAAGAAAGGAAATTAATGGGTCAGCCATGAGGCCATATGAAGGATGAAGGAGTGTTTGTAGAGGCAAAGCATAGAGTGGCCATGATGCAGTAGAGTGCATAGTGGAGGCCACCTGTGGTTAAGAAGGAAGCCTGCACCTGCACCTGTGGGTGAGAATGAAGTTGTTAGGATTTTCCCAAATGACTAGAATGGCCACAGCGATTTGCCCAATTCATGATTTCATCCTTTAGCTGCAACTGAATCATCTGCTGAAAGCAAGTAGACTTTTCCATTCAGACCTTCAGTGTAAGAATAGCCATATGTCAGTACAACAGTCAGTGCACGGGGAATCAGGACTCTTGTTCCATCACATGGTTTTATAAGAGAATCAAATAAAGGTACCTGGGTGACTCAGTTGGTTGAGCATCTGACTTCAGCTGAGGTCATGAGCTCCTGGATGGTGGGTTTGAGCCCTGTGTTGGGCTCTGTGCTGACAGCCCAGAGCTCAGAGCCTGCTTCGGATTCTGTGTCTACCTCTCTCTCTGCCCGTCCTCTGCTCACACTCTGTTTCTCTGTCTCTCTCTCTCAAAAATAAATAAGCATTAAATAAAAGAATAAAATAGTCTATTCCCATGGGGCTTTTTATGTCTCTGTGTTCCTTCCCTCCCCCCCTGTCATTTGGTTCTTGAGCCCAATAGATGGATTGCAGAACATGTGTAAGAACCTATTTTACACATCTTAGTTATAACTTTCTTTACCACGAGTTTCTGTGAATACAAGGGACAAATGTTCCAATTTACTAGTTCAGAGCAATTTATTAGTAATTACTTAAATATATCTTCTTTTAGAAATTAAAAATGGAAAGAAGAGAGTGCTGCTAAGTAGAATTATAGTTCATTGGTTATAAACAGAATTAACATTTGTAAGGTGCAGACATGGAGAGTTATATTTCATAGAGACTGACTAATATAATCATTTCTATTTTACTGTCTTGACTTCTCAAACAAATTTACCTAACTTGTGAAACAAAATTGAAAAAGTTGGTGGTCTTAAGTCATTTAAAAACAGGTTAAATATGTTATAATTAAATGGGATAAGTGTAACTACTTTAAGAGATAATACACTCTAAAAAAAGAGAGATAAAACACTCTTAGGACTGTTAAAACTTAACTTGTACTTATTGTGCTCAAATTAACTGCCCTATTATCTTCATTTTACAATTCTCTACACTTAAACATGTGGTTCACAACATATTAAAGGATGGTACCCAAAAAGAAGAATTATATAAGCATATGATATGATCAGTAAATCAAAATAAGTTGATTCTAGATTAAAGATAATGAGAGAAAAACTCTTTTTTATTATTTTTTGAAATTTATTATTTATATTTTGAGGGGGGAGGGACTTCAGTTTATTTCATTTATATTTTGATAAAATGAGTTCAATTAATTTATTTTTATTTCCTTTTTTAAAAGTAATATAAATATTTAGGGCTGGATATTTTTTAACACTGTGATACAGCATTTTCATTGTAAATACCATTACATATTTTTAAATTCTACAATTTCAGTTTATAGCTCTTCTTTGACCCATGACACAAGTTGTTTACAATTTTTTAAATTATCAGATTAAAAAAAGACTTATTATCTGATTTATTTTTAATTTTATTCTCTTGTTATCATATTTATTGATTAAAGGTTACTCTGTGTTCTAATTATAATCAATTCCATGACTGCTCCTTAGGCATTTGAAAGCAAGGTGTATTTTATATTTTCAGGAGCAGAGTTCAACATGCATGAAATAGATTTATTTTAATAATGTTGTGTCAGTCTTTTAGACCTTATTCTCCTCCATTCATGTTCTTTGGTCTATTCTTCCTTGTAATTCCTAACATTTGTGTTTTATATATGTCACTGCTATTTTGAGTGGTGCATAGATTTTTATAACTTTTGTATTTTCACTAACAACTGTCCCTTGTGGTATCATAAAGGACATGTATTATATAATTCCTTTTATCCTGAATTCCACACTATCTGATATAAACTTGTCAAAATCTACTTCAATTTCAATGCTTCTGAAAGTTTTAGATGTGTCTTCTGCATACAGAACAAAGTTTTGCTTTGATCTCTAACCTGAAAATACTTTTTCCTTTAATAGGCAAGTTAAGCTCATTTACATTTATCAATATAATAGATATATTTGGCCTCATATCTGCCATATGTCTGATCACAGTTTTGTTTTGTTTTATCACTTTTGTTTTTAAATGTCTTTCCAGGGGCACTTGGGTGGCTCAGTCAGTTGAGCAGCCAACACTTGATTTCAACTCAGGTCATGGTGCCACACTTTGTGGGATTGAGCCCCATATCAGGCTCTGAGCTGACAGCACAGAGCCTGCTTGGGATTGGGGTTCTCTCTCTCTTCCTCTCTCTCTGCCGCTCCCCTGTTCATGCATGTGCTCTCTCTCTCTGTCTCTCAAAATGAATACATAGACTTAAAAAATGTCTTTCCAATGTGATTTGTTTATTTTTGTGTGTATGTACTTTTTTTTGATGTTTAAACAGGTCTAAATTTTTATTTCTCTATTTACCTTTATTTCTTTAAGCACTATTAGTTTTCTATGAAGATCAATGATAATAAAATATTTTTTCCTCTTCTTGTTTCTTTTTGTCCCTTTGTGTTCCACTATGAGTCAATAAGGTTATATTTCTTAGGGGCGTCTAGGGGGCTCAGTCTTTTAAGTGTCTGACTTTTGATTTTGGCTCAGATCATGATCGCATGGCGGTCACAAGATAAGTCCTGTGTGGGTCTCCACACTGGGACTGCTTAGGATTCTCCCTCCCTCTCCTTCTGTCCCTCCCCTACTCATGCTCGCTCTCGCTCTCTCTCCCTCTCAAAAAAAATTGTATTTCTTCATGTTTCTTAAATTTTCTTTTACTTCTGGTATTTGTCAACTTGAAGTAACATTCTTTGACTTCCAGATACTATTGATGGGACAATCTTCTTCTTTCTTGCCTGACTCTCCTAATTTGCCTAGCTACTTACTTTCTAAATTATAAGGACATACGTGGCTTATTTCTGTGCTCATTTGTTTCAGTCTAGTTCTAGTTAAATATATTTAATTCCCACCACAAACTCTTTTAATTTTGTTTGCCTACTCTTTCTTGGTTGATGGAAGTTTATCCTACATTAATTTCCTCAGTAGGGGTTCACAGGCAATCTGAGTTTTTGAGTTCTTATGTGCTTACAATGTCCCCACGGCCTTGAAGGACAATCTAAAATTGTTAGCTTAGTAACTTTACTAAGCTATGCTTTGGTATTGACCATTTTAGGTCACTTTTCCATTAAATAGTGCATACCCTTTCAATAGACTGATTCAAAAAATTTTATGACCTTAAGAATTTCTGACAGTATTTGCCACTGATCTGGTCACCTTTATGCAGTCCAATAATGCATACATTGGCTCTTCTTTGCCTGATTCCTCTATTGTGTTTTTTCTAGTTCTTTTAAACTCTTTAAATTGTTAGGAAATTTTCTCATTTCTATTTCCTCTATCCTTTATATTACCATGAATTTTCTACAGTGTGTATTATCCTTTCTTTTACAGTTCATCTTTATTTCTATAATGGCTTTACCTTTTTTCAACTACTTTTTTTGAGTTCTGCCATGTTATTTTATGTTTTATTTCTTTTGGTTATTTCACAAGACTTATATCTAGTGCCTCTGTGTGTGTCTGTTTTTTACAGAAATAATTGTTTCTTTTACCATTAAAAAATATTCATTATGAAGTGCTTAATACCAAACACCTCTATTCCATGGCATTATTTTTGGGAGAGTATTCAGTTCTTAACTGATATTGCTACCCACTTTTATCTTTTTTTAATAATATGTTTTTATCAATGCTGTGCTAGTTTCTTTTCCTGAGCAGTGTTTTTTAATGAGTGATATCTTCCTGTACTGGCTATTTGCAGTTGTTTCCTGTGGAAGGGTCCAGAACATTACTATTAAAAGCAGTGCAACTACACTGTCAAGGATACCTTACTTTTATTTAACACCATGCAATTAACAAAGCATTTTGGACAATTGCTCTTATTTTTATTTTCATCTCATCAGTACCCTGTGAACTAGATAAGGTAATTATTTTACCCATTTTTCAGATGAGATTTGGAATCAAACAGATTGTAAAACTTTTCTGAGTAGTGAATGATTAAAACATGATGTCCAAGTCAAGCCTCCACCACTAAATATATTGAACCTAATGCTTCTCTTTGCATAGATATCTTCTCTTTGGGTGCTTCTAGCTTATCTTAAAATTGTCAATGACATGTAAATTTTGTTTTTGTTATGAAAAGAATGAATTTATTTATTGTTCCCTTTCTTCTTATTTGAATTTTAACTTGTATACAATTCAGGATGATCTTAGGATGATCTTCAGGATGGTATTGGGGTGTCCGGGTGGTTCAGTCAGTTAAGTGTCCGACTTCGGCTCAGGTCATGAACTCACAGCTCATGGGTTTGAGCCCCACGTCGGGCTCGGTGCTGACAGCTCAGAGCCTGGAGCCTGCTTCAGATTCTGTACCTCCTTCTCTCTCTCTCTGCCCCTCCCCAACATACTCTCTGTCTTTCTCTTTCTCAAAAATAAACATTAAAAAGAATTTTTTTTTTTTTTAAAAAGGAACTACAGTACTATTTCCTTCTCAATGGGTAATTAGTTGGTTACTTAGTTTCATGGGTCTCAGCTTCTTTACCATAAAGTGCCTTGGCTTAAACTCAAATATCTAAAACAAATATTCAAAGAGTCTAGCTCTCAAAACCTTTTGAACTGAGACAACACCATGACATCTTGAATCAAACATAAGATTGAATCACAAGACAAGATTCTTGTAGCCCTACTTGTCTTCAGGAAATGTAAGCACAGAGATTCCTTATGGGAGGAGACACCATGGGAAAGAGAAGAAAACATTCTACAGGGTGGCTTAGTCGGTTAAGCGTCCGACTTTCACTTAGGTCATGATCTCGCGGTTCGTGGGTTCGAGCCCCGCGTCGGGCTCTGTGCTGACTGCCAGCTCAGAGCCTGGAACCTGTTTCAGTCTGTGACTCCCTCTCTCTCTGACCCTCCCCTGCTCACACTGTCTCTCTCTCTCTCTTTCCTAGAAATAAATAAAACATTGAAAAAAAAAAGAAAAGAAAAAAGAAAACATTCTACAGACTCCTAATGTGTTATTGTCAACCTTACTCCTCCTCCCTGCAAACAGTTCAGTTTCACCCAGCATCTCAATATTAGACAAACTGAAACTAATGTCTTAGGGAATTCCATGGGGCAGAGTTTTTCCTCTCTCTCTTTTCTGTGGTTTGTTCTCCTCTCTGCCTCTCCACTTTCTGCCTTTTGCCTCTCTCTGATATAATGTTGGCTACATTTGTACCTCTTTGATTTCAGCAAACACATAGTTTGTGCTTAACACATGCCAACACAGTGTTAAGTAGTAGGGTTCATGCTTGAGAAATAACTCTTACTGAAAGTTACAAAATGTTGATCAATTCTGAGGAAAAAGAGCAATGGAAATTCAATCAATAAAGCAGAGAGGCTGTCATACTATAGCTTATTGTTATCTCCAATCTGGAAATGTAACAGCAAACATACTTTGTGGTCTGCACAGTTTTTATTTATTACATATCATTTTCTCCTTCAGCCAGATTTGTAGCTTATAAAAATAACCAAATATTTGCTTACAAATTGTTATAATGAAAATCTGTAGCCTGCTGCTGTAAGATTCATGGTCATGGTAACTTTGAAAGCATTTGTTTGCATTTGGAGTGTGGGGAATAATTTTAATTTTAAATTTTTGCATAAATTATTTATATGTTGAGTCCACGATGTAGTGCAATTACGACAACATTTTTTAGGAGTGAGGCAGAAGTTTAAAATTTATAAATACCTCTTTACATGTTGGCGGCACTAGATCTAGTTTTCTAGAAAGCTGTATTTTTTGTTGTTTGAATAGCAGTTAGTTGTTTTCACTTTCTCTAACAGATGGGACCAAAGCATTGTGAACATTTTTATTAAAACAGCAAATGAAGCTATGAAAGAAGTGTCATATTGCCAAGTATTCATCTTGCAAATTAAATTCTACAGCTTAGCAGGTGGTTTAAGTTCCCTTTAGAAATTTAAAATCAGCTTATTTCATTTCTCTGTGGTTTAACAGAGACACAGGTTCACTGCTGCATTCACTTACATAGAATATGTTTGCATGTTTCTTAGAATTGACAGTTGGGAAAATATTTGCCAGCTCTCACTCAAAACGGCTCATCATTGCCACATTCAGATGGTGGAGTCTTCAATTTCCTTCATTATTAAAGTCTACTATTTGTCTCTGGAATCTGTTTGCAAGGCCCTGATAGATCCAAAACTTTAAACCCCAAATTCAGTATGTTTTGTGACTATTTTAACATATATTATCATTCATGTGCTGGCATCATACTACCCAATATAGAAAGCTCTCAATATTAGATGGTAATTGCTATGGATGAAGTTTGTGGTCCCTCAAAATTCATATATTTAATCAAATGTAATGGTATTTGAAGGTGGGGCATTTGGGTGGTGATTAGATCATGACAATGGAGCCCTCGTGAATTGGATTAGTACCGAGAGACTCCAGAGAACAGTTTCTCCTCTTCCACAATGTGAAGACACATTAAGAAATTGTTGTCTGTTGGCAGCTAGCTCAGAGCCTGGAGCCTGTTTCAGATTCTGTGTCTCCCTCTCTCTCTGACCCTCCTCTGCTTGCGCTGACTCTCTCTCTGTCTCTCTCTCTCTCAGAAATAAATAAATAAATACATACATTAAAAATTTTTTTTAAAAAGGAAATGGTTGTCTATGAACCAGGAAGCAGGTTCTCACCAGGCATTGAATCTTCCAACACCTTGATCATGGACTTCCCAGACTCTAGAATTGTGAGAAACAAATTTCTGATGTTTATAAGCTATCCAGTCTATGATATTCTGTGATAGTAGCCTAGACTGCTTCTAGTTTAGAGAATGACAGTGAATTGGATATACTCATTAGCTATAAGAAATCAAAGACATTTAAAAAAATGGAGATCAGACACATTAAAGAGCTAGCTTTAGAGGGCATTTCAGAGATGAAGAAGAGCACTTTTACTGCTTCTAATGTCACATAAGATTAATTTCACAAAAGCATCAGTTTTCCTTCAAAAAAGTTTTTAGTGTTTTTCCACTACCTACAAAATAAGACTTAAGACTCGTTATTCATATGCTTCTGTTTCATCTGCAAGCCATTTTTATGACTACTTCTCAATAGATCTTCTTGTTCCCAGTAAACTGTCTATTTATTTACTATTTCCCAAGCAAGTTGGTACTGCTTTACCCACCCTTCTGTTCACCTTAACCCTGTACCTTCCTTTTTCTATTTTAAAAAATGCTTATCTATTTAATTTTGAGAGAGAGGGAGACAGAGAATCCCAAACAGGGATGCAGGACTCGAACTCATGAACTGTGAGATCATGCTCTAAAACAAAATAAAGAGTTGGACGCTAAACTGACTGAGCCACCCAGGCACTCCCCTTTTCTGTTTGATTGCCTGAATCCTTTTCCCTGCAGACACAACTTAAATTGTAATATGGCGAAATCCTCCTTAACCGTCCTAGATTGCCCATACTCTCCTTTAAGCCTTTCTAGCACTACTTATTGCATGGTAGCTTGTATTGTTCTTTAATTTTTATGTGTGCATTCTATCTCCCCAAGTATAATGGAAGATTTTGACACTAGAGATGACATTTTACACACTGATTTCTAGCACTCAGAACCCAGGACACAGTAAGCAGCAATTTTGGCTGCTTGGTTAGGTAACCAAGTCTTCTCTAGGCTACATCAAGAAATATACAACACAATCATGGCTAGCTCATAGTCCTTGGGATTTACAATTATGGCTAAAGTTTTGCTTGCCCAGCATGTTTTCTCATTTTCCTTCTGTCTTTTCTGAAGACCCCACCCTTATTCTATGTAAAGTTGTCGATTTTAGTGCTGACTTTGTCAGAACAGGCTAGTGAACAACCTCAGGTCACTGATAAGTTTAAACAAAGTTTGAATTCTCACCCTGTGTCTGGTGTCCTTCAGTTTTGAGCTCTTCTCCATATTATCCTTACTCTGGAACCCAGGCTAAGATCCCAACTCCTATGTGGAATATTACCAATGAAGAAATAGAGGAATAAAGTATGGCCACTTGTGCACTGGCTCTTAAAACTTTCTCACAGAAGTAACACATATATACTGGCAGAAAGCTACATATATAAGCCAATGAAATAGAATTGAGGGTCCAGGATTAAATCTTTACATTCATGGTCAATTGATTTTTGACAGGGATGCTGAGAAAATTCAATAGTGAAAGAATAGGCTTTGCAACAAATGGTGTTGGGACAGTTGGATGTCTACATACAAGAGAATGAAATTGAATCCCTACCTCACACCATATAGAAAAAGTAATTGAAATCAATCGTAGACCTAAAGGTGATATCTAAGTATAAAATGTAAATGTAAAATGTAAAGTTAAATATAAAAGCTAAAATTATAAAAACACTTGACATAGGACCAAATCTCAGGTTTCTTATATATGACACAAACAACAAAAGAAAAGAGATAGATAAATTGGACTTCATTAAAATGAGAATCTTTGAGTTTCAAAGCATACTATCAAGAAAGTGAAAAGACAGCCCAAGAATTGGTAAAATATATTTGGAAATCATGTCTGACAAGTGATTTGTATCCAGAATATATTTTTAAAAACCTCTTACATCTCAACAATAAAAACACAGCCCAATAAAAAATGGGCAAAGGATTTGAATAGACATTTCTCCAGAGAAGATGTACAAATTACCAGTAAGCATATGAAAAGATGTTCAACATCATTAATCATTAGGGAAAGGCAAACCAAAATCATAATTACGTACTCACAAAGATAGTTAAACTTAAGACAGAAAATAAGAAGTGTTGGTGGAGAAATTGAACCCATTATACATTGTGGGTGGGAATGTAAAATGATGCAGCTGCTTTGGAAAACAGTTTAACAGTTCTTCAAAAAGATAATCATAGAGTTACCACATGATGTACCAATCCCACTCCTGAGTATATAGTCAAAAGAAACGAAAACATATGACCACACAAAAACCTGTTAAAAATGTTCTTAGCAACATTAGTCATAACGGCCAGAAAGGAGAGACAATGAAAATGTCCATCAGTGGATGAATGGATAAACAAAACATGGTAAATCTATACAATGAAATATTATTCATCCATTAAAAAAAGAATGAAGTGTTGATTCATTCTACCACTTGGATAAGCCTTGATAACATTATGCTAAGTGAAAGAGGTCAATCATGAAAGGCCATGTATTATAGCAAACATCCGGAATAGCAAATCCATAGAGACAGAAAATAGACTAGCAACGGGCAAGAGATGGAGGAAGAGGACATGGGGAGTGACTGCTAATGGATATGGGGTTTCTTTGTGGAGTGATAAAAATGTTTTAGAATTAGATAATGGTGATAGTTATACAACTTGTGAGTACAACTCAAAACCACTAAATGGTACAACTGAAGAGGATGGATTTTATGGTATGCAAATTATATCTCAATGAAGCTTTTTTTTTCAAGTCAGATCAATCACTTTGCTCGCTTTCATTGGTCAAAGAAAGTCATATGTCCATAAGTTATTCCAATAGGACATGGAAGTGCAGACCTACCATGTGCCTGGAAGGTAAGTGGCAATATTTGGTGAACAGTATCAATGACTAAAAAAGGCACCTTCAGCCTTTAGCCAAACAGGTAGGCATGAGCCACAGGATAGGCCAGTAGTGATGTTACACCCTCCTGAATACTATGGTTGGTCCAGTAGTGGGTATGTAACATAAGCAGGGCTGACCGGTCCTTTTATGGAATGAAGGAACATCACAGACAGAAATCTTAGGACTATGAAGTAGGATAGAGGTCTGGCACTCTCAGAGCTACTACAAGAAGTCAGCCTTGTGGAGAGAGGCTGCATCCAGCTGTGACTTTTCAACTCCTAGGTCTCCAAGATGCAGAATTCTGACTAATGACTCATTAACAGCAAAGTGGAATCTATTCTCATAAGTCTTTGCCCAGCAGAAGTCTCATATACTTCCTGAGAAATCTTGAGAGTATTTCTTTTCTGCTATTTTCTAGAATATGCTCTCTTCTCCCCACTATTTCCAAAGCCTAAAATGAATGTTTATCTTCCAAGCCAGTCTCTCATGCTCCCCCCTTATTTACAACCTCAGGCTCCATCTTTGATGGTACTCCAGAGTGAAAGATTTTTAATGGGGCTTATTATTTCTGTGTGTTGCTGCCTGTGCTAAACAGATTCTACAATGGCTTCCAATGATCCCCAACTATTCACACATATGTGTAATCATGTCTTCTCCAGAGTGGGCTGGACCTAGCAACTTACTTTTAGCAAATAGAATACAGTAAAAGTGATGGAACATCACCTCCAAAATTAGGTTACAAAATGACTCTGATTTCTGATTTGATTGCCCTCTCTCACTTTCTCACTTGCTGTCTCTGATAGAGGCTAGATACCATATGTTAAGCTGCCTTATGGAGAGGCCCACATTTCAAGGAACTGAGGGTGGCCTCCAGTTTCTTAATTTCTTCAAGAAACTAAGCCCTATCAATATCACTTGAGTGAATGTGGAGATGGATATTCTTCCAGTTGAACTTGAGCGTTCTGCAGCCCAGCTGATACCTTGATTGCAGCCTGTGAGAGACCTTGACACAGAGGACCCAACTAAGCCATGCCCACATTTCTGACACACACAGACTTTGATATAATAAATATTGTTTAACTCCCTAAATTTGTGGGCAATTTGTTATATAGCAACAGACAGCCAATGCAGTGCCCCTTCCTCAAAAGCTTGACACAAGTTCTCTGTTGATCAAGGTTAGAATTCATTATGTATAACTTCATTTTAACCGCTCTCAGAAATTATCCTTACTCACTCCTTTTTCAGGGCCCTGGACCAAGCAGATTCACGCTGCTTCTCTTCCTTTTGGTGGCTGCTTCCTCATCCCTGTATGCTGCCCGGGGGGTGAAGATGGAGTTTATGCCTCCTCCTCTGCTTGCTTGGTGGTTTTAACCAGAATTTTAGCCCAAAGTGTCCCACAGTTTCTCCTTCCAAGGACACAATTTTGCTTTCACACTACTAGAGCCTTATTCCTCCTGGACACTCTCCAAAATGTTCCAGTTTGCAGTGAATATATAGTTAATCACCCACTGTAGGAACCTCATTATAATAAATTCTGGGACTGGATGAGTATCAGGATAGTAGTAAAGCACAGAATAGGCTTAAGTAGGCTTTTTATATAAGCAAGTGATGGTTCTACAGTAAGGCTCTGATCATGTCACTGCTAGTTTAAATCCTCTGATGACCTAGCAATCTCTACAAACGATGCCACAGATACTTAGTGTTCTCCCTGTCATGCTGTTCCCCACCATCCTTCCTCATATCCTTGGGTCCAGCCATGCTACATTCCTTGGCATTCCCTGGAGTTGCTAGAATCTCTCAAGCCTGGTACCTTTCATGTTTGGTTACTTCTACTGAGAAGACTCATTTCTAATTTCCTCATGTTTAAGACTTAAGTTGTATAGTACTCTCAGAGTCTCTCAAGAGGTCAGGTCTCTTCTCCTACCCTGTCTCTCCTCCCAGGAACAGGCATCTTGTTAAAACTGGCCATTTTGAAGGCATTTCATTGATCACCAAGAGGTCAAAGAGGCTTTTCCTTGGGCTGAGCAAAGGGGATAACAGGTGAATCCATGTAAGGCAGTCATTATGGTTTTACAATGTGCTACTAAAGAGGTGCAGTGAGCCAGAGGCTACTATTGCAGCCTCAGCCCAAGGGAGCCTGAAGTAGGTGGGAGCTAGGGTGAAGAACAGGACAGAAGGAGGCAAAGGACACTGGGGTTACTTCAGCTCAAGGTAACCTGGCTTTCATAATCCTTATGGTCTGTCCTAATTCACCCATTCCAACTGATTTAAGGCCAAAGCTGATCATTAGTTTCTGTGTATACATTTCTCTGTGGTCCTTTATAAGAAGGAGTTTAAATGGGTTTATAACAAATTTTGGTAATCCAGGACCCCCTATGCCAGCTGTCTCTTTCTATATAATTGTATATCGACATCTCATTTGATGTGATTTTTCTTTCTTTGGGAGGCAGTCCATGGCTCCCAGATTGAGCTGGGCATCTTCTTCTGAAATCCATGTAAGACTTTGTAATTACATCAGATATAGCACCTTGGGCTTTGATTATTCTTTCACACATGTGTTTCTCCACCAAACAGGATCTTCTTGAGAGAAGTGACCATGTCCTTCATCTTTGTGTCCTCAGTACCTAGTATGGTACTTGTCCTATGGTATTTTCTTAACACATGTTTTATATGTGAATTAAGGTTCTATAATGTTTTAGTTCTTACCTAATTTTGTCACCTTATAGCAATTGCTCATACATTACCTTGAATTGTTCTTAAGTTAGAATTTACAAGTCTCATCCCCTCATTCAGAAATCAAAATCTGCCCATACTACTGTTGATCTCTGTCCCCTTTCTACATGGTCTTGTTGAGCCCCTGCATCTGTAGTCTACTCTGCCCTGCCTCAAAATTAAATGAGATCTTGAATCTGCACATCAACTTTCTCATCCGAGGAATCACTGGGGTGTGAAAATATTCAAGCCTAAGACAGAGTTGCTAAGTGAGTCCAAGAATCCAGCTACAAGAACCCCACAAATAATTGGGGGCTAGGATGCCTCTCTGGCTTCTTCTACTTCAGTCTCTAGGGTTCCTCTGTCTTAGCCAACATCTCCCACACACAGATACCTGCTCACACACATGCAACTACACTGGTCAGTGTCTTGGTTTCCCATGGAAGCTCAGGAGTGTCTCCTGCCAGCAGTGGGCGTCTACTCATTACCAGGTTCCTGCCAGCCCTACTCTCCTGGGGAACTGGGCCCAGTTTGCTCTCCCTTGATTTGACATAAGAGACCTACCCAGTGCCTAAAATACAAGAGGCAGTTACCATTCCACTTCTCTTGAGTAGCCTGGGGACCCACTTCCCACTCAGATCTGATAGATATTCCAGTCCATGGCTCACTTCACTCAACTCCTCTGGGAAGACTTTCACTCTTGCTTCATTATGTTCTGAACATCTATCTCTATCTTTACACCTGTTCCTACAAGAAATGCAACCAAATAAAATATTTTATAATTTTATGTGAATTTTTACTCAAGTTGGGAAGCTCAAGGAGCATGGGGATCTCCACACAGCCTTCTTCTATCTGCCTCTGTGTGTCTATTTCACCCCTTGATGTCTGCCCAAGTGACCTGCTGAGCACAGCCCCGGGGGACAGGTGTCTCCCCCTCACAGAGCAGTGCCTCTGCCAGCAATTTTGGTTTAAAAAGTCTCCTCTTCCTCATTATACTTGTTTTGTATGCAATCTCTAGTATGATTTGGCATGGTGTCTCAGAACAGTTCCTTCTGTATAAATCCCTCCATGTCCCACCTATTCAACCACACTCGCTTCAGGAATAAAGCATTGCCTTTGTTTCTGACACTCATTCTAGAACTGGGCAGACTCTGCCATTCTTTGCATGTGCTGGCCTGTTCCCAGAGATTTGCCTCCCTTCCCCCAGCTGATCCTGCACTGTTTACCACTAAACCCCTGCTTTGGGAAAACCTTAACAATTGACTGGGACAGCAAAGCTTTTTCCATTTCATAGATGTGTGTGCTGAGCCCGAGGCAGTATTTCCTCCTGAATCTGCACGCAGGAGAGCAAATTAATCAAAAAGATCTTAAGCAGGCACTGTTTGTTTTGCATGAACAAACAGCAATTGCTCTTTGTTTAAATTTAATAGTTAAAAATGAACAGTTCTAGTGATAATTACCACATATTTATATTGGCATTTTACTTTTTAAGTTCCAGAAGAACAGCAGTTTAACTCAATTGAATCATATTTATCAAGCCAAAGGTTAACTACTACTGCCTTTTAAATAGAAAAGACAGTGAACTTACTAAGAAAATGCCCCGAATTAATAGTCATGTGTAATATACACAACAAAAGATATACCCCAATCTTTTGTTGGGGGGGTGTACAGAGTGAGGAGAGAAATAAAAGGAACTAACAGGAGATTGAAGGAAGTCAATATAACATGTGATTACTAATATGGAGGGAACGCATAAAAAATCATCATTGCTGCTAATCACACAGGCTGACTTTGGTCATTGGACCAATGAAACATCTTTGTCATAGAAGACACCATTGTACAAACCAAACAGTAAAAACTTTACACCACACAACTAATACTGCTAATGCAGCACTTACCACACTGTAAGTGAGAATATTGACAGTGGCATTTTTAATAAGACTATTGATCATGATAATTTCATGATTTACAAAATGCATTACTGGCTTATAAATCGTGCTTGATTTTGATCCTGTTTCTAACCACTACAAAGAGGCAATGTTCCTTTTATATTTGTGCTCATCTATTTGCACCTCCCTTTAAAATATGTCTTTCTAGTGCATCGCACGCAGGCATTTTTATCAAAACTCTCCTATATGGGAACTTCCAACCTGCTTCCAGTAAATAATTCCAAGTAGGAATGTTGGAACAAAGACCAAATTATACATTGAAAGCAATCACCGATTTGGAATTAGAAAAAGAGTACATTTTATATAACATATTTATTGAAAAAAGTCCATTTAGTTATTTTTACCTTTGAAATTGAATACACAGTTTAAATTATGGAATATAGAACTGGAAGAACTTTGCAGGAGAGATCAACCTCTCCTCATTTTCCTAGATAAGGTAACAAGAGGTTAATTATGTACCTGAGACCTACAACCAGGGGAAGGGCTGGAACAAATGAGAAAAGCTCCTGATTTCTAGATTCACATTCTTTCTACAAGCTCAGTCTTCCAGTAGTAAATACAATTCATCTGAAGTATTAAGCTTCATTGTGTTTTAATAGATCAATGTTCTAAATGAAATTAAGATATCAACATTTCAACCAGTCAAACCATCGATTTGTGTGGATATATTTTCATGTTTATAGTGTTTTGCATACTTAATATTCAGGGTGGTCTTTCTATAGACCCAATTTTCAGTCCCTACAATTATTCAAGGTTGAAGGAAGGATAAAACATAGACTTTCAATATTTGCATCTTTTATGCCAAATGAGAGTTCAAAAAATTAGTTTCAGTGAGATTTTAATATTAAAATATGACTTGAATTGTGGAAGAATACATTAATAGGAAATATATATTCATTCTCAGATAAGTAAAATGCTTAATCCATTATTTCTAAGCTGATTTTTTTGTTGTTGTCTTATAAGATTAGGTTGCTGATTCCATTTTATTAGAAAAGTGCTTTACAATATTCGTTGAACAATACTTCATACAAATAATCTTTCTTGAGAATTTGTAATAAATCAGTGACTTTCTGACAATTAAAAATAGAAATAGCCTTCATATATCACTGTATCAGATAAGCTGCTTCCAGCTACAAGTAACAGAAATCCTAAATTAACCTGACTAAACAACAGGGAAATGTATCAGCTCACAAAACAGCAAGTTTCCTTTGATTCAGCAGCTCAATTCTGTCAGCAAGGACTTTGGTTCTTTTACTCTCTTTGAATGGGTGTGTAAAATGCTGGCTTCATCTTCTGTGAGGTAAGTTTAAGCATCATCCCCATTTTACAAATGAGGAAATTTATGGCCTTAAAATGATACTCTCATGGTCCCTTCATGGTCATAAAATGCCTGCCAGTAGTAATCAGGGTTATATCATTTATATCCAATAGGAAAGGCAGACACCAGCTTCCTGTTGCTCTCTCTTAATAAAAAGGAAGAATTTTCACAGAAGTCTCTAGTACACTTCTCCTTGTATCTCACTGGCTAGAACTGAGCCTCACATTCATTTTCATACCAAATGTCAGCAAGGGGTGGGCCGACTTCACTCAGTCAGATGGACCCTGAGTTAGGGGCCAGTTTTCCAACAATGCATTGCTGCTATGCTAGGATGAGAGGAGAAATTCTTCACTGAACAGAGGTGGCCCCAACACCCTCTGAAACATTCTATTCTCTTGACTTCATGACATTACTCTCTTAGTTTGCCTTCTGGCTTTCTAATCTCTACATCTCAGACTCTTTTTCAGGCTCCTCGTCCTCTTTTCTGCTTCTAAATGTTGGAGCTATGCATGCCTCAATCCTTTTTTTTTCCTCTAAATCTCTCCTGAGGTTGCCTTGCTCATTCCTGTGGGCTTTTGATATCACCCTAAATTGATAATCTCCCACCCAAAACTTTCTCCTGAGCGCCAGATTCACATATCCAGCTTTTTTCCATGTGCCACATTCAGACACTCATCTTTTTCTCATTTTGTCTCTCTTTCTCTCACAATCAGCGTTACTCAAACTTGAGCACACCCCAGCATCAGTCGGAGGGCTTGCTAAAAGACAAATTGCTTGGCCCGTCCTCAGAGTCTGATTCACTAGGTCTGGGTGGGCATGAAAGAGTCTTCATTTCTAACAGGTTTCTGAGTGATGTGGATGCTCCTGATCCCGGGACAACAGTTTGAGAACAATTGTTCCAGAGTGTCACCCTGGGAATGTTCAAAGCTGAGTCACTGACACAAAGAAGGAAGGAAAGAAAAGAGAAAATAAGGAAGGCAGGTACATCCAGTGCCTGAGGCATTGGCCGTAAAGCATTATGCATCATTCCCATTGACATTCTGTTGTCTCCATCAAAGCTAAGGGAAACTGGGACATATAATGCAGTTGGCCAGTCATTTACCGGACTCCATTCTAGTGCAGTGAAGGAATAGAAGAGTGGGGTTTGATGGGCCGCTAGAAGTCTGCACCTCTCTTCAGTCCTATAATGCCAAGTCATCAGCAGCCTTGCTTGCTTGCTTTTATTTTCTCCAGTGTTCATCAAGGGTTTTCATACTTGCTTCCACACTGTTCTATGCCCAGTCTTAACTTAGGAAAGTAACTATGTGGCAACATAGAAAAGTTAATGCCATTGAAAGATTTTTATTACTTACATTTCCTAAGAGAAAAAGACACACATACCACACCGCACAGGGCCAAAGGGGAAGCACTGGGTTTTGGTCCGGTGGCAGAAGAAAGCAGCAAGAGGAATGACTGCATCAGAATCTTTATTGAGGTTTCCATGGAAAGGCAAAGCAGGGCATACAGCTAAGGACTGGTTAATCTGAATCACCCAGCTATAGAGGTGGTGTCTAGTTGGCTGGTAATCTGGCCTTGGGATGATTTAGAACAGGGGAGATATTGGCTTGGTATGTGAGAACTAGATAAAGTTTGGTTTGGGAGTATGGATTCCAGTAGGTTGGTTTGCTTTTGAAAGGAGCGCTCTCCACAGGGCCCTTGCTATCTCAAAGGATTAGCTGGCCCTGGGAGGGGTAGTCTTTTCCTGTCCTATAAGGCCCCCAAAATGTTAAAACATCACAAGATACAGAAAATAAAAAATATGATTAATACCCACACACTCCTCTCTGCTCTGCATATGGCTGTCATTCTCATTCTTTGGTCTCAGTTTAAGTGTCACCTCCATGGAGGAGTCTTTCCAGAAACACTTTGTGTTAGCAGATATCAGTGTATTTCACAGATCCTGTTTATTTTTTATTTATCACTCACCACAATGTATACTTTTGTTTTATTTTATTTTATTTTTAATCTAGTATCTATCTCCTTTGCTAGGAGTCAGCTTCATTAGGACAAGAACCATGTCCTTTTATTCATCTCTGTATTATTTATCTAGGGAGACTATTTTTTTTTTGAGACTCAAACCATGTCCATTCCCTTCTTTCTCACTAGCAGAACCCTAATTTAGTTCAGGTATTAGGAGATTCTTGTTCTCAGGAAAGATGGGACAAGTGGTCTAAGGACAGCCATGTAATCCAGTACTAGCCACTGAGATACAATATGAGAAATCCAGAAAACCTTCTATGAGCTGTGTGAGGATGTAATGTCTGGAGCTGCAGCAGCCATAAATATTGTAACTGTGAAGGAATGTCAAGAGAATTGCAGAGATACCAATTCTGAGATCTGACATCATTAAGCTGCTATACCCGCCTGGGAACCACTTAACAATTATTAAGGGAGATAATATTTAAGCCATTTTCTGTTGAGGTGGCTGCATGGAACCACGTGTCCTGTGACCTAGCACATTGCCTGACACATACAATTAATGCAGGTACTTGTTGTTGAATGAATAAAAGACTCCATCGCTAAGGTAAGATAAGAAAGGTTGAGGGAGATATTTAGAAATTTTAACTTACTTAAAAGACACAATTTTGATATTGGGGCTTAAATTTAACGGGGAGAGATATGCATGCAGGGCACATATTACATAGACTGGCTATCTTTATTAGCCAACTTAGACAAATACTCTTCTGTTCATTTAAATAAAAATTTAATGAGGACTTACTACTTTGAAAAGAACTACATTAAGGAAGCATATAGCATACTGTTTGAAAACACAGGCCACATAAATACTTAAACACAGCCACTTAAAACACAGTGACCTTAAGGCAAGTCACTAAATCTCACTTTCGTTTACTCCTCTCTAAAAAGGAAATATTTATACTTTTAAAAGGTTAGTGTGATGAGATAATAAAGTGCTCAATGTCCTACATGCCTAGAAAATAGTAAACACCCCAAAATAGTTTTACAATTACTATTATTAAGCATATTTGAAAGAAACATAACATACAGGTGAAAAACATATAGCTCCTTTCTGTCACTACACTATCAGAGAACACTTAGGTAACATCCAACAGTGTGAGGAATGTGAAGGAAAGAAAGTTCTTTCTGCCTCGGATGTCAGATAGTGTTTCAGCAGAGAAGACATTTGGGGGCGCCTGGGTGTCTCAGTCAGTTAAGTGTCTGACTCTTGATTTTGGCTCAGGTCATGATCTCACAGTTCGTGAATTTGAGCCCCGCATTGGGCTCTGCATTGACAGCTCAGAGCCTGCTTGGGATTCTCTCTCCTTCTCTTTCTGCCCCTCTGCTCTCTCTCTCTCTCTCTCTCAAAAATAAAATAAACATTAAAAAAGAAAGAGGCGCGCCTGGGTGGCTCAGTTGTTTAAGCATCTGACTTTAGCTCAGGTCACTATCTTACAGTTCATGGGTTTAAAGCCTGCGTCAGGCTCTATGCTGTCAGCTCAGAGCCTGGAACCTGCTTGATATTCTGTGTCTCTCTCTTTCTCTGCCCCTTCCTCACTCATGCTCTCTCTCAAAAATAAATAAATATTTTTTTAAAAATCTTTTTAATTAAAAAAAGAAGGAAAGAAAGATAAAACATCTGACTGGGACCTTTAAGGAAGGGCTATACTCTAACCTGCAGAGGTGAGCAGGGAAGCACGCGTGTCATGGCGACTGAAGAGGGAGAATCGATAAACATCACGGGCAACAAAACATGGAGTAAGGAGGGCACACAAGCACAAGGCAGTTTAGATAGTGGCTGACAGGACAGCGTGGCACCAGTATAGGCTTACAGAGGAGGCCCATGGAATGAGCACATGGGAGTGCTACATCACAGAGGAGGCTCAAAACCTGAGATGGCTGGAGCTTTTTCGGTGAAGCAATGAGGTGGCATGAAAGGTTTGAAGCCAGGCAGGAAAGAGACATGAAGAAAGAGTGACAGACACTTAATTGCCTCGCCACTGCCATCCTTCCTTTGGTTTGCCTAGCTTTAATGGATGTTGCCCACTGGCTCTGACAATGTAACACAAGTTTGAGCAATGAGCTATGAGAATGCCTCTGGAAAATGAATTTTTTTTGTTTATTTATTTATTTTGCGGGAGACAGAGACAGAGCAAGTAGGGGAGGGGCACAGAGAGAGAGAGAGAGAGAGAGAGAGAGAATCCCAAGCAGGCTCTCCATGCTGCCAGCTCAGAGCCCACTGTGAGGCTCCAGCTCACAAAACTGTGAGATCATGACCCAAGCTGAAGCCAAGAGTTGGACGCTTAACCAACTGAGCCACCCAGGTGCCCCTGACTTTTTTTTTTTAAGAGAAAGATGAACGAGGAGAAACTCATTTTGCTATCACCTCCTGCATCTCAGTCCCCTTGCTGAACTCGTGAATTCTGTTGCATAGGGATATGGTACCTAGAGCTTCCCCAGCAATCCTGGATTCCTGAGGAAAGATCTCTTTCACATGCTGAGGATGATTAAGAATATTAAAGAAATCTGGATCTTTGATGACATTGTTGATCTGTTGAATCAATTCTGGTCCCACTTACTCCCAGAAGACCAGTTAAGGAAGCTGTAGCTATATCATGGTTTCAGCCACTAGTGGCCAGGTTTCTGGTTATTTGTGGTCTCACCACTCTAATGATTAGAAGGATGTTTTGAAGAGGACTCCCAAAGGATCAATGGGATGGATTGAGGCTGTGATGAGAATGAAGGCAGGCAGTAGAAAAAAGTTATTGAGTACGTCTCGTGGGCAATTTTTAAGTTAAGAGATGAGCATAGCATTTAAATGTACAGGGAAGCACTATGGTCATTTACTTCTCAAAAAACCTCCAGGAGGTGAGCACATCACTATTACCATTTTCAAATGAGGAATCTGAGGACAGATGACAATTCTCTCAAGGACACACAGCTGGTTGGTAGCAAACATTTCTCCAAGCAGTCTAGCTCCAGAGGAGTCTGTGCTCTTAAATACTAGTATTTATCTTTCATTTACACACAAGGACCATCTTACTTCCATATAATAATTCTATGAGAAAAATGCCACCATTATTGCCATTTTACAAAGGAGGAAACCGAAACAGAGAGGTTAAGAAATTTAAGGTCACATGTGTAGCAAGGGATAAAGCAGAAAGTCAAGCCCAGGTCCACCAGACGCCAAAGTTCTAACCTTGATGCCAAATTCCCAGTGAGAATGCTGTTTCAGATATCTGTGTCAGACAAGTGGCTTCAGAAATGTAAAGGGGAAAGGCTTACACAAGACAGATTGGGAAGACATTAGAAAGAATTAGGGATAGATTACATATAAAAGGAAAGGATGCAAAGTGTTTTTTTCAAAGCTAAGTGAAAACACAGGGATTTTTTTAAAAAAGGAAGTCTAGAAAATAAATAAATGTATACTCTGAGTGAACACTTCAAAATCATTGTCAGCATATCCAAAGAGTTAGGATCCACTCCAAAAGCAGACATGAAGATGAACCATTACTTGTTAAGTAGCAATTTCTCCATGCATCTAAAAGTGTGGCTCAGGAGAACGGATAAGTGCTTTCTCTATTTAATGATTTGACCATTTAAGATCCTTGAATTAATCCTCTAAACAAAGCTCCGTGATAACCCACCTCCCCCAGAGGTAGAATGGGATTATTTGTCCCCACCCCTGCAGCTCAGGCATCTGCCACTGCTACACATAGTCTCCCCTGGTATGGCACACAAGGCACCATTTGTTTTCAGAACACAACATATCACACTGCTAGGGAAGGAGTTCATGATATGAATTATACTCACAGAATCTCTGTGGGCTCTTTCCAGGGCTTCCTTCTCTAGGACCCATGTGCATGGTGGCTCCAATCCTTAATCACTTGTTCTTTCCTCATAGAACACTACATCTAGCGCTTAGCCAACACAGGTGATTTTCTTATTTTCTGTAGTCCCTGATGTGCAGAGGAAACACCTGGACACCTTGTTAAAAATGTAGATGTGGAGGCGCCTGGGTGGCTCAGTCAGTTAAGCGTCCGACTTCGGCTCAGGTCACGATCTCATAGTTTGTGGGTTTGAGCCCTGCGTCAGGCTCTGTGCTGACAGCCAGCTCAGAGCCTGGAGCCTGTTTCAGATTCTGTATCTCCCTCTCTCTTTGACCCTCTCCTGCTCATGCTGTCTCTCTCTCTCAGAAATAAATTTAAAAAAAAATTTTTTTAATGCAGATGTGAATGCAGTAGATCTGGGGTAAGGCTGGAGATTCCATATTTTAAAAGGCTCCCAGTTGAGATCCATTTTGATAGCAATAAAAGGAAGATAGAAACATAAATAATTAAGTTCAAGTAATTCCCTCATTTTTGGTTTCTAACATCTCATCCTTGGTTATCAATAATTCCTCAGAAAAGGTCCATTTTCCAGGCATACAATGCCAAATTCTGTGATCTTATCCTATGAACATCGGTAGATTATAAACATATACATGATTAATTTACATCTATATGTTGATTCTTTGTATGTTATAATAATAGCTAACACGGAGAGCTTAAAGTATGTCAAGCACTGTGATACTCCTAAAAGTCTATGGGATAGAAACTACAATCTCTCAGCTTGCCTATTGAATACAATTGAAACAAAGAGGTTGAGGCCACATTGCCATTAACCGGTAGAGCCATAATTTCAATGTTGCATCAGTAAAAGGTGCCATTTAAAATAAAACTAGTTGGGTGCCTGAATGGCTCAGTCGATTAAGCACCCGACTTCGGCTCAGGTCATGATATCACAGTTCATGAGCCCCATGTCGGATTCTGTACTGAAACCTCAGAGCCTGGAGCCTGCTTCGGATTCTGTGTCTCCCTCTCTCTGTGCCCTTCCCCTGCTTGGGCTCTGTCTCTCTCTGTCTCTTAAAAATAAACATTAAAAGAATTTTAAAGTAAAATAAAACTAGTTACTATACAATCTACTCACTGTTGTGATAAGGTTGGGAACCCGAGTTAACCATGCCTGTAGCATGGGAAATCTCCATGATAGGGAATGAGCTGAATATACTCTCCTGTGCGTTTGAGTGGATGGGTACTGGAGAGATTTGGTATCTAATTAACATGCTTTCAAGGCTGGTTAAATGGCTGTGCCATGGTAACCTATGGGCCTAGGTGAGCCCCCTAAACTTTTAATTCACTTCTGTCTTCTTTGGATGAGAGATTCACTTTTATTTGATACTTTAGGTCTTGATCAAGCCTTTCAGTCAAGTGTCTCAAAATGCAAATACAAATATTGGTTTTATAAAATCATCTGGGCTTAGCAGGAAATCTGGTCTCACTAGAGAATTGTATCATGTTGAGTTCTTTCTAGGCTGTCACTACCATTGAATTGCCTTTTGCCGAAAGGATTATTTTGAACTCATGGCAAACTCCTTAAAAAAAAAAAATGACAGTGAAAGCCCAAAGGACATTCAATATGAAACCAAATTATTATAGCATTAAAGGATCTAAGTTAAATCCATAAAGGCGAGAAAATGCAAAGTAAGATTTTTGGAATAAAATTTTTTCAGTTTCATGCGTCACTGCATGTGCATGGCCACTTCCTTAAACATGTAGGAGGGAGGAGAGGCAGTGAAATTATTTAGCTGCAACTCCCATGGACCCTTAGATCAGGGAAGGAGCTCAAAATATTGGTAATAGGAACAGGATCATAGGGAATAATCCAATTTTTTCTTTCTTTCTTTCTTTTTTTTTCCCCAAAATGAGCCCTTTCATTATTACTATTCTCTCATCTTTTCCTCATCCTTGGTATCGTTTGGCCATCAAATGCTACCACAAAAATGAGATTTCATTTCAACTGCTATTACCATCCCTACACCTAATCACCTAATCACCTCCCACCCCCAATCATTACTGCCTCCCAGAGTCTATCTCCTCGTGTTCATTTTCTTTCTCTTTTTGGCTCATCCTAACAAGAAAAATCTTTGTTCTTTTCATGTGTCCCCCTGTTAAACTTCAAATAAAATCCATTTCCTATGTTGGTGCCTTCACCAGACCTCTGTAGTGTCCTGGTGACCAGGTACAGCTGTTTCAATGGGCACGCGTGTGAGGCATTCTGATATGAGCAGGCAAAGACAGAGCTCCTGAATCAGTTGGCAAGGAGCAGCTTTTGTCTCTTGTACCAGATCATTCAAAGTACCTTGAACTTAGCTATAATGTGCTTCATATTTCTACAAACAAATGCTTCCTGCCTCTTCCTACAACAAATTAAAATAAATGTTCTGGAGTCACTTTCATTCATACAGGATAACTCTTTTCTATAAGTGATGATAACCTCTATCAGCTCCCTGGATTCTTATTCTGTGACCAGAGGGTATCCTTGTGTTGTACAGGCTCAGGTGTGTGCACAGCACAGGTGTTTATCCAGCTTTGGGAACAATTCCTTCTCTCAATTGTATGGAGCAACGTCTTTGATTCATTCACAGATATAGCTTTGCAATTCAGAGAATCAGACATAATTTATTCCTCTCATTCTTTCTCCCTTTGTAATCAAAATTTTCTACAATTTGGTAATTTCTATTGCATGGTTTCAATTCAGCACGTTAACCTTTCCCTTCTGGCTATTATCCATGCCACAGAAAAATCTAAGTGGGTGACAAACCCACCTAAATTCTATTTTTTTAACATTAAATCCGGTTAAGGTAATAGAAATATGCTGATTGATCTTTACTATGCACAACTCTTTAGCTTTATATCCCTTTCCCCACTTACGTCAATTTATTCAAATAAGTTACTAAAATGCAGTTCTGCGTCTTTTTCACAAGATGGCACTATAACTTTCTGTATTTATTATCAAGCGGGGAAATACAAAAGAATTCAGAAATTTATACTTTAAATTATATAAATTGTAGTTGAATATGAAAAGGACTATAATAGCACAAAACTATATGAAGATCTAATTTTCCTTAAGATATTCTAACTCCCTTAAAAAAAAGTAATCAGCGAAAATCAGAATGAACTCAATGAAATTTGTATTTTTATTTCTCCCTTGTTTTTAATATCTATTAAATCAGGAAAGCCTTTTTTTTTGTTAGAATAACATGATATGGTATTTCCACTGGTGCAAAGATTCCAGGTTTCTAATTAGCTTCTACTTTCTTGATTCAAATTTTCTAATAAGGTAATACTTACCCGGAGATCAACCATGACATTATTAATATTAAGAATATCAGAATTTTGGGGGGCACCTGGGTGGCTCAGTAGGTTAAGTGTCAGACGTAGGCTCAGGTCATGATCTCACTGTTCGTGGGTTTGAGCCCCGCATCAGCACATTGAGCTGTGCTGACAGCTAGCTCAGATCCTGGAGCCTAGAGCCTGTTTCGGACTCTGTGTCTCCCTCTCTCTCTGACCCTCCCCTGCTCACGCTGTCTCTCTCTCTCTCTCTCAGAAATAAATAAAACATTAAAATTTTTAAAAAAGAATATCAGAATTGTTTTTCATAAATTTAGTCAGGGAGAACATTATAGAATTATGAGTTCAAATTTGGATCTTATTGCTATCAATGAGTGTGACCCTATAAAGAGTAGACATCTTTTCAAAATAAGATATAGATAATCAAAGCAATAAGGGAAGCAAAAGAAAAAGTAAAGCGAATATATAATCATTTAAATTCTTCTATGTCAAGGCCCTGAAATATTCATTTCATGTAGCTCTATGGAATCATAATTTATTGAGCTCTTACCCAATGGCATACATTATATTAGAATGTTTATGTGCATGAACTCAATTCTCAAAACCCTATAAAGTGGTTACTATTACTACCCATATTTTACCTAGGAAGAACTGACATTTAGTAAGATCATTCATTCATTCATTTCTTCCTTCAACAAGTGATTATTGAGTGCCTACTATGTGACTTGAACATTTGAATGTGACATCATTGGAATTTATACCCAGAATCTGCCAAGACCAAAATCCAAGATTCATTCACTTAATTACAGAGCTATAAAAAATCAATTTCTCAGGTAAGCTTAATAGGCAATTAACTGATGAAAAAGAGAAAAAAATTCCTCTATGTATAAGCAATTTGACACACCACCACTAACAGTGTTAGTTTCTTGCTCTATGTGTTTTCCATAATGTTGATTTAAAGCTCCTTTATATACAAGATTCAAACTTAGCGAGAATATGATACGTACTTCAATTATATAACAATTCAACAGCCATTTCCTAAACACCTAATCTGTACAGAAACACTTTTGAGGTAAATATAGGTCTACTATGACTTCTAATTAAGATGATAGGCTCTAGGGAGCCTGGGTGGCTCAGTTGGCTAAATGACTCTTGATTTCAGCTCAGGTCATGAATTCACAGTGTGTGAGTTTGAGCCCTCACTGGGCTCCGCACCGATGGCGTGGAGCCTGCTTTTCTTTCTCCCTCCCCTGCTCTCCTGGGTTTGCATGTGCTCGTTCTCTCAAAATGAATAAATAAACATTAAAAAAAAAAAAAGATGGTAGGCTAAGCAGAAGGAGAAAATTCTTTTATGCCTCTAACAACAATAAATATATATAGAAATCCTGATAAAACATTTTAGATATTTTAATAGTTATGTAGCCAAACTCAACTCTAGAAGAAAACAAATCTCCAGGTTGCATAAATGAAGAAATTTATTTCAAGGCTCAGAGTAAGGAGTAAGAGGGAATTAAAGCTGCACTGCTCACGAGGCACTTGATACCGTAATGAGGACTTTAATACTTTGTGGAGATAAGACGTAAGGTGCAGATGCTATAGACAGCAAGAACTCCATTTTCTGCCTAAAGAGAAAAGAGGAAAAAGAATTGTTTGGTGAAACCAATAGGCCATTGGCCCCACAGACAGTCATCTGCCTAGGGATGAGGAGGAAATTATCTACATGCAAGAGTCAAATCTCGTGTCAGGTGAAAGGATTTAAGTTCACACTATCCACATTAGTTAGTTCAGAGCCTCAGTAGAGGCTTTGTTATACCAGCCCTGAGGTACCCTCCTGGGCCCTTGAGAAATTGCTAAGAAAGGTAACTCTTATGGGAAACGAACCCAAACACAGAACTGCATGACAAAGCTTGGTGGCAAACAAGAGAACCCCCAGTCCTAACAAAAGGGAGAATTCACAGCAACAATAAGAAAGTAATCTAAAGGGGACTTTAATATAAACATGTTTTAAGTGTTTAAAGAGATAGGCTATATACATTTTTATTTTATTTTTTTAGATTTTTTTGTTTTCTGTTTTTATTTTTTTAATGTTTTATTTATTTTTGAGAGGGAGAGAGAGACAGTGTGAGCAGGGGAGGGTCAGAGAGAGAGGGAGACACAGAATCAGAAGACAGGCTCCAAGCTCTGAGCTGTCAGCACAGAGCCCGACGTGGGGCTCAAACCCACGAACCGTGAGATCATGACCTAAGCCGAAGTCGGATGCTCAACCAACTGAGCCACCCAGGCGCCCTGGCTATATGCATTTTTAAATAAGCAGATCCTTAAAACTGCAAGAAAATAGACTATTAAAAAAATCATAGAAAGGAAACAATAGAGTCAACATAAAAAAAACTCAACAGATTTGTTTAATAATGGTTTAGTTACAGTATAAGAGAAAATTAGCAAAATGAAAGATAAATCTCTGGAGATAACACAGAACATGGAACAGAGAAAGAAAGATGAAAACTATGAAAATAGAGTTAAGAGAAGTAGAAGGATAGAATGAAAAGATCTGAGTATGAAAAGAAGATGGCTAAGAGATTCCCAGAAATGAATCAAGACACGAGACCTCAGACTGAAGAAACACATATTATTTTGAGCAGGATAAATAAAAACAAATTAATTCTTAGACATATAATACAATTACAAGAATGAGTGATCAAATTTAAGAATAATCAGAAAATCTTAGAAGTAACCAGAGAAAAGACAGATTAACTTCAAGAATGAAATCAATATGGACATGGACTAACATCAACAAGGGAAGATTTTTTTTTTTTTTTAAACAAATGCTCCATTCCCAACATGGGGCTCAATCTCATGACCCTGAGATCAGGAGTCACATGCTCTATTAACTGAGCCAGCCAGGTGCCCCAAGAGAAGATGTATTAATGAAAAAAGTACCAAGGGACAAAAGGGATGCTGAGTGTACTAAATTTTATTCTAAAGTGAGGATGAATTAAAGACACTTCCAGTTTAATTTACAACATCTGAAAGAAGTATAAGTTGGTCAACAGGTTTCTCTTGTAGAAGCATGGCTTTCTCTTTAATGGAAAAGTTGCCCAAAGTAGAGGTGGGAACTGATGGGTACAGTAAAGCCACTTCTGGTTAAGGAAATGCAGAACAGGTCAAATACTGGGAACTATTTTTTCTCTTATTATCTGTCCTCCTTTAGAAAGCTTTAAGTTGCCTTCCTAAGAAATCTCCCATTATATGAATAAACAAACAGATTAAAAAACAAAACAAAACTTAGAAAGCCATAGATTTTCAGGCTTCAAAATGTCAACAATAAAGGTTTTCCTTCATGCATTTTGTTTATAGTTTGTGTGTGTGTGTGTGTGTGTGTGTGTGTATTGCTTTTTCTCCAGCTTCCATCTCTATCCTTGGGTCAGGGGTAGATCGAGGAAGTACAAGTTTAGACATTTTAAATTCTGGGCAAGCTAATTCCTTCTTGTGTGGGTCTGTTCTGCACGTTGCAGGCCATCCAGCTTCTCTAGTCTCCACCACTAATTGCCAATAAATCTCTCACCCATGCCAGTTATTTTGGCAACTAAAAGTTCCCACATATTTTGTGAGTACCAGTTCCGCTTCACTGCAAGGCTAGTTGCTTTCCTTTTCCAGTCACCATCAGAGCTACTGTCAGCCCAGCACTTATCTAAAGATGGTGCTCTTATCAGCTTTATCCCCCATTGTCTTATCATCTAGCCATTGAAACAAAGCTGGCTGCAGCCAGAACACCAATTGTTCAACTAATGCTCATTCCCAACCTCAGTCCAAGAAAATATAACGTTCTCTAATTAATCAATCGTATTAAAGTCAAGTTATGCAAACTCCTGTTGTAGAAGAGAGGCTTGCACCTTTGTCACATGTGTACTCTTTCTGGTCCCCGGTTCGCTGACAAATCCTTCAGCTAGCTTGTTCTTAAATCTGAGCCCTGAGTACCAAGTCTCTCAAACTGCCTACCCATATACACTGATTGCACCTAGAAATTCAACTTCAGGTTCCTATTGGTAGTATATGTTAGGTCCGAAGACTGGGAAAATCAGTATTTAAGCCCATTTGAAAGTCAGTGAGAAAATTTGGGAAGAGTAATATTACTTCTCTCCAGGGGACAGAGCAATTTCAGAACCATAAACAAATAACAGGCAGAGAGGAGCAAATTGTTTCCTGCTGAGCCCCCAATCCCAGACTTAAGGGAGACAGGCAAGAAAGGACAGCAATGAGAACCTTAGAAATGATGTATTCTCTTGCTTTCTTTGCTGAATGTGGTGAAGATCTTTAAATAGGAAATGAGTCTACTTTTTTAAACAAAATATTTTATTATGAAGATTCTATCACATTAGAGAATAGAGTGATGAAAAATTAGATGAGAAAAATAGTAACAAAGTTCGTTCGTTGGTTTACTTTAGAGGAAAGGGGCTTTTTCACGCCTGTCAAGATTGTGTAGCTCTGGCATTGGAGACAGAGAACACAGAGAGACCCTCTGTAGATGCAAGGAGAGGAAATGCAGCAAGGTGTCAGACTAAGCCTGAGGCTTAGGAAGAACGCTAGGAGGAAGTGACAATGAACAAAGCAGCCACCTGGAAACCAGCCCCTTAGTCCTGTGCTACATAGGTGAGATAAGCATCCAGAGAAAAATGTGCAGGCAGCAAAACTGCCAAAGAAAAACGAAGAAGGAAAAAAAAAATCATGCCTACATTCAGGACATTTATACCTAGGCCATCAAGGATTGAGGAATTACCAATGATATATTCATTCATTAATTCATACAAGTTTTTATGGCACTATTATTACATGCTTCATGTTGTGCAAGGTACTGCACAAAGATGACAAAATAAAATCCTGTCCTTCAGGGCTTGCTGAAGACTGACAAATAAGCCAGCAGAATCAAAACCATGTGCTCCAGTGCTATAGCAGAATATAGGGTGCTGTGGGAAGTGGAGAGGAGGAGAGAATGGCTTTTTCCTAGGGTGATAGAGAAGGCTGGAAAATACTTCACTGACTATGTCTTTAAGGGCTGAATAGAAGAGCTAAGACAGAAGTATAGGACAGAATGNAGGGCAAGAGAAGGAGACACAGAATCTGAAGCAGGCTCCAGGCTCCATGCTGTCAGCACAGAGTCTGACATGTGGCTCAAACTCATGAACCACAAGATCATGATCTGAGTTGAAGCCAGATGCTTAACCTACTGAGCCACCCAGAAGCCCCTCCAATAGCCATTTTAAAATTCTTTCTTCCTTGCCCATTTCNGTATATATATATATATATATCTTCCCCCCCATCATTCTGGTCTCCTTTACATCTTACTAGGACTCAATTCTGGTCAATGTGACAAAGGAGGAGGTCTTCTGAGTACACTTCTAGGGAAGATATTTTCCTCCTGGATAAAAGCAGAAAGGCATGAAGGAAAAATTCCTCCCCACCCTAGTCACACCCTTCCTTCTTGCCTTTTAATTCTTAGACCTGAGGACAGGATGCCTGGTGCCTCTCAGAAGACCTAGAGAATCCACAGATCCATCAACCAAATACCCTAAAATTTGGAGCTGCTGATCTGATCCCCAAACCATAAGCACCCAATTGTTTACAGTTACATGAACAATATTCTTATGGGCTTAAGCCACTGTCAGCTGGAGTTTTCTCTAATATGCAGCCCACAACATTCTTAACTGTTACAGAGAGTGAGTTTTTAAGAATTAGTAAAATGTGGTATTTATGAAGTAAATTAAACTTATTCTAGAATTTACCAAGGACTTTAAATCAGTATTCTACTGGCTGTTAAACAGCTTTGCAAAGTGTATACTACTTACGCATTGCAGATACTTGAAAGTACTACTTCCTTTAGAATCAGTGTAGCAATGATGTTATGTTGGATTGGTCATAGTTCTTATTCACCATGACTCTTTTATTCTTTAATGATACAAAACTATTAGTTTTATCATTATCAATTTAATTTGTTTTGCATTCTTTGGTTACACTTGCAGTATAGGCTTATTTTCAGCTGATCTTTAATTTTCCAAATACTTGACTTTTGTTCATACACACTTTGTAGTTCAAGTAGAACTCAACTGTGTTGCTATTAACCAGTAACCTTTACCAAAAACTTGTTTGTACAAGGATACTTGTACAAAGTGATGAGCTACTACTGGTCTTGTAATTTTTTTTAACTTTCATATGCCATCAGAGTATCATAAAACTACATATGATTACATAGCTTATATATGAAATTATATTTGTATTCTTTTCCTAACATATAAGTAATTCATATGTGCTATGAAATACACATAGTTCCTAGTTCCCTCTTTTCCCCATTCATAGCAATCTATACTCTATACAGTAGCCAGGTTTGGCCTTACATTTTCCTAGAATGTTTCTCTACAATTGCTCCCACTGGGACCACACACTGGGACCACCTAACAGTACTGCCAATCACTACTTCCAACCCTGACCCA
The DNA here is from genome assembly GCF_008692635.1 of Crocuta crocuta. Lineage (NCBI taxonomy): Eukaryota > Metazoa > Chordata > Mammalia > Carnivora > Hyaenidae > Crocuta > Crocuta crocuta. Next base: position 4,616,572 of record NW_027527388.1, on the reverse strand, counting down.
CAGTCCACTTCCCTGAGGCCACCAAGTTTCTTTGGTCTCTTCAAACAAGTATACCATGCTGTGCAGGTATGTGCAAATTTCTCTATAGAGTGCTAGCAGGGAAAGTATAATTTTCTAGCTAACATAAAATATTTTATTTTCATATCAAAAGGAAGGGCACCAGAGACATCTACCTTTGCAAGGAGGTCAGTCTTCCTTCATAGCCTGCCTTTCCTGCTTACAGGATAAGTCATGCTTCTTTCTCAGTTCTAACCGTCTGCAACTCTACTCTCTTCTGGGAACAGACCACATCTTTGCATAAAAAGAGACCCCATTTTCTGGTTTCTTCCCCCTTCCCATTTGGGGTATACAATACCCCAAATATATGCTAATGTCAGGTGATTAGGGTTCTATTCCATCTCCATGAGTGAAAGTGAATATAAGTTTTCTATTCTGCATACCTGTTCTGCTTTCTTGGTGGTGTCTTCACTTGAAACATGCAGATAACAAGAGTAGCGACTCTCAGAGTGGCTGGGAGGTTTAAATGATAGCTCACAGCTTATAACAGTGACTGACACATAGAAATCACTGCAGAGGAATTTGTGTTAAAAAATAATGTAGGAGTTCCTTTGACTAGTGTATCTAATTAAGATGTGTATATCTTCTAATGACAAATACTAATTTCTTTCTGAAATAGAATAATCAAGTCCCGTGCCAGGGCTATTAGTTTGTTTAAATAAATGAATAAGTAAATAAGTACTAAGATTCAAATAGTACTGTTCTGGAAAACATGAATGCAGGGGGAAAACTGAGATCAGGAAAAGCCATTGGATTATTTTAAAAACAGCATAAAAAGAAAATAGTGAAATTAAAGGTGAAACAACAGACTAGGAAATATAGTAAGAAAACATATTATGGAAGAACAAAGAGAAAAGAGGAAGAAAATCAAGTCGTTTGTTCCATTAAGCAAGCCTCAGAGTTAATGAATCTAGTTTCCTGTGGATTATGGCCAGGAGAAAATGAACAGTTTAGGTAACAGCCAATCCTCACTGGATGCAGAGTTCCAGAAAATTGCCAAGGCAATAGCAGCTATTTATGACATTGTGGGCAGAACGGATATTGGGAATTTCTTTTTATTAAGCAGCTGAGACAATGGCAGAATACTATCAAGTGGTGGAGGTGAGGAACAGAGCATGTCCAAAATTCAGCAGAAGTTTAGTCAACAGCAACACAAATGTCAGCGATGCTCTAAATTTTTCTTGAATTCAGTTTTGTTGAACTATAAAAGAGATGTAAGTACAGTGCAAAGAAATATGGGAACCAAAAGAGAAACAGAAGGAGAAACCCTGTGCTTTACAGCCTCTATAAAGATGGGACATGGCTTTTAGTGCCAAAACAAAAGTTGGTTTCCAATCTGACCCATATGTCATTGGGCAAGTTACTTAAATACTGTGAACCTCAGTTTCCTCACCTGCAAAAAAAAAAAAAAAAAAAAAAGGATAGAATAGGATATTAGAGAATCGTTGTGGATGTGAGTGAAATGTTATGTTGTCCCTGCCTGTTTCAGAGTGACTGTTCTATAAATTATAGATCTCTCCTTTTTTCCAAAACTGATTGAGAAACCTCTTTTAGAGGGAACAATTAGCATACTAAAAACATTTTAAAAGCATGAAACATAAAACATTTTTAATGATATTGGCTTGTGTTTGGATACAATGAAAAATGTAAAAATACTGAAAGGGATCCGAGATTTAGATCAGTTCTTTAAGAAATCAAAGAATTAAATCACCAAGCACATGCTGTATATATTTGTAATTTAGGCCAATCAGAGAATAAAATTGGCTTTATACTTATTATATCCAGCTCAGACTTAGATATCCTGTTTCCTAAATTATAGCTTTACTTGAATATCTCACATACATCTCAAACGTTTCATGTTCAGAACCGATCTCGTGGGTGTCTCAATACAGAGATCTCTATAGGGATTTCCCAGAACAATACATGCACCACGTTCACTTAATTCAAACACCAAACCCAGGAGGTTTCCTTGATTCATCCTGTCCTTTAGCTCGCACGCCCTTTTCATCCTGCCTCCAAAATCTGCCCATTGTTCTTCATATCCATTGCTACCCTCTGCTCCAAGCCAGTACCTCTCTCCACTCAGTTTCTGACCTCCAGCCTTGCTTGCTTACAGTCTGTCCTATATACAGCCATGAGAATGATCTTTTGAACACATAAATCAGATGATGCCACTTGGAGCCTAAAAGCCTTCAATAGACTCTCTTGAACTCAGAGTGAAATTTCAGTCCTTTCCAGAGCCTACAAAGCCCAAAATGATCTGGCCCATGACTACTGCTCCACTTCACCTCACCACACTTTCCATCAGGCTCACACACCTTTAACAGTTTCTAGAACATTCCACACTTGTTCTGATCTCTGGGCTTTTGTATTTGCTGTTTCCTTTGTCTAGAAACTTTCCCCCAGCTTCTGACATAGTTGACCCCACCCTCCCTTTAGTTCTCAGACAAGCCTTTTCTGAACAACCAATGTAAACAATTCCTCCTTTTCACTTTCAATCACTATCACAACTTGTAATTATTTATTGGCTTATTGCTTTAGCTTTTACTTTTCTATCTCTATCTCTCTCACTAGAACTTAGGCTTTGTCTGGGTAGAGACTGTGTTTGTTCTATTCTGTGGTGTATTTCTTACATTCAGAACTTGTCTCCCACTTATTAGATGCTCAGTAACTATTTGTCAAATGAATGAATGAATGAATGCTTCATATCTATCTTATATTTCTCTTTCTGTAAATGTGTATGTGCAGGTATATACATTTACACCTATACTCATTGCATAAAAAACAAACAAACAAAGTTAAGTCCCTGTGAGAGTGCAGTCAAAAGTTTTTCTTCCTTTAATTTTCCCATCATTTTTTAAATATTTGCATTTTGTTGTTTCTGTGGTTATTCAAGCCAAACATGAAGATTACTTTCTCCCTCAGTAATTAGCTCCTTTTGGGAAAACTTTTTTAGAAAGATTCTTTGTGGTCTTGCCCAATCTGAGCACTGGTCTTATGTAAATTTTTTTCTTTTTGCCCTTTATATTTCATCTCAACTGGCAAAAATACTGATTGACAGCTTAAAATCCGTGTCCCTCTCTTGGAGTGGGAATTGATATAGGGATTACAAAACCCCAGAATAGGGTAAGAAATCCAACTGGCTGCTACAAATTTGAAGTCCAAGAAAACACTCAGGCCAGATGGTTTAAACGTGCCTTGTTACTAATAACTTAGTATAAAGAAGATAATAAGTCCCTTGCTAGATAGCATGTTTCAAATGGTTTTAGAGATGGGAATTAAGGCAATAAAAACCAGGTGAATAAACCAATTTTTCTTGTTGAAAATGCAGGTGGTACTTTCAAACGCAGCTGCTATATTTCAAGGGAAGATGATAGTAATATATTTCCTGAATTTTATTATTTTGAAACTTGCTTTTTCTTTGCAAAAATATGAGACATTACATAAATGCAAGATATTATGATAATTAATATCATTAACATTGACATTATCATTTGTATTAGTTGTCAATTGCTGTGTAACATATTGTTCCTGAAACTTGGTTGGTTAAAGCAACAATATTTATTATCTCAATATCCATACGTGAGGAATCTGGGCATGGCTTATCTACGACCTTTGCTCAGATTCTCTCACAGGCTGCAATTAAGGTGTCTGCTGCAGAAATCTCAAGGCTCTAGGAGGGAAGGATCCACTCCCTGCTTCCTCACCTGGTTGTTGGTTGGCAGGATTCAATTCCGCACTGGGCTATTCCTCATTCCTTGCATTGTGGGCTTTTCACCAGGCAGCTCACAATATGGCAGCTTGCTTCATCAGAGCAAGAGAGCAAGGGGGCAAGAAAGAGTGCTATTAAGATTGAAATCACAATCTTGTAAAATCTACTGTCCGAGTGGCATCCTATCATTTTTGCTATATCTTATTTGTTAGAAGCAAGTCACAAGGTCTATCCTACACACAAAGGAAAGAGATTCTATAAGGGAGTAAACACCAGGAGACAGGGATTGTTAGAACCTTTGAGAAGCAGATGATTATATCATGATTGCTTTCGGTATGCTGGAGCAATGTCAGCTTGTACTTAAGAAAACAACTTTTGAAATTGGAGAAAAGAGATTGAATCCTAGATCTGTTATTTAGTAGCCAAATGGCTGTCTAACTTCATTTCCTGATCTCTAAAAATCTTTCCATAGGATCAAAAGAAGAATTCAATGAGATATCAAAGTAGAGTACTTAGCACAGCACTTGGCAACCAGTAAGTGCTCAATGAGTAGTATCGATTATTACCAGTATAAAATGAGACCATACAAGTGGCAGGGCCCTCAATATTTAGGATTCATTTGTGAAAAGCCCAAAACCTAAAATGATGTTGATTATCTCAATATAAGCTATGCATTTGATCATGAACAATACAAGAGTTAGGAACCTGGCCCCTCATGCAGTCAAAAATCCACATATAATTTTTGACTCCCCCAAAACTTACCTACTAGCACCCTGTTGGCTGGAAGTCTTTCTGATAACATAAAGACATAAGACTATTAACACATATTTTGTATATGTATTATATGCTGCATTCTTACCATAAAGTAAACTAGAGAAAAGAATGTTATTAAGAAAATCATTAGGAAGAGAAATTACTTTTAATATAATACTGTACTGTATTTATCAAAAAAATCTGCATATAAGCAGATCTGCACAGTTCAAACCCATGTTCTTCAAAGGTCAATTGTATTAGATAAACAATCCATCATTAGGTTCTGTGGGTTCTACCTCCAAAATGTACTTTCAATTGATAGGCCTCTTTCTCCTTGGACACATTCTCTTGCCATGTCCTCCTACTTGGTCTCCCCCGTTCCTCTCTTTAAGGTCCTCCACGGAAGCTCCCTGCAGCAACCAAGGTGATCTTTAAAATACTTTCAAAGACTGAATCCCTCTCCAGCTTTAAAACCTTTCAATGGCTTCTCATTTCACATGAAATGTAAGTATTTTAATACGATCTACAAGGACCTCCTTATCTGTCCAACCTCATCTTCTCCCATGTTATTTGCCTTTTATACTCAGCCATCTTGGATTTCCTTTGGGTCCTTGAATGTGTCAAATTCTTGCATGCCTCCAGGCCTTTGCACATGCTGTTTCCTTTGCCTGAGCCACTCTTCCTCAAACACTTCCTCTAGCTGACTCTGGTCATCCTTCAAGTCACAGCACATATTACTTCCTCACAAGAGGCTCTGTCACTTCCCTCCTCCAATCCAAATAGGGCTTTCCCATTATTATTTCTAGTATCTTGCTCTTTTCCTTCACAGTTTCGAGTTTTATATTCTAGGGGATTATATGTTTAATACCTGTCTCTTGTGAGAAGGCTGTGTCTGTTTTATTTACTATTGCATATTCAAGTCTAAGACAATACCTGACTCATAGTAGGTGTTTATTTTTTAACATTAGTTCTATATACGTTGAGGAACACTTAAATACACAAAGGAAGCGTGCAATGTTAGAAAGATCATGTGAACAATATTTGTGGCTCATCTAACAGAGAACTCAGCGTGCTTTCAGGAAACTGAAGCTACTTAAACGTTGCTCCCCAGTTTCTATCAATAATCCTCTAAAAATGAACATCTCCATTTGACACAAACATACAAATTTAAAATAAATGTGTCATTCAGAATAGCTTGTAATTTTCAGATTGCTTATGTGCCAGGAAATATGCAGTCAACAAAAAAATGCCAGAGAGGTGGAGACAAAGGCTGTCCAGATCTGCACGGCAGAGATGAGTGTCACCCCAATAGGTAGTAATTCGTGAAGAAAAAGGTATCCTTGGAAAGCATAGCACTGAGAGATGGCGGGTCACAAAGCTGGTGATGGGGGATAAGATGTATAGTAAGGCCCAATTTCCCCAACATTGTACTTAAGGACAAAAGAAGAAAATCTCAATATTTGAACGACAGTATATTTCCTAATACTAAATCTCCTCACTTGTAACACCTCACCCTACCTTCAGTGAGTGTCCTCAGTGAAGAGCGGCAGCTAGACTTTCTACAATTCAGGACACTGATATGCATCAGAGAACAGCTTTCTCCCTTTTCCATTCTGATGTAGTGTATAGTATTTGTTTTAAAAATTAAGTATCTAAAGACTCAGAGTAGTCTCATTATTTTTCATTTCATTTTATTTTATTTTTAGCTGAAATAATGTTATGGAGTTGTTAAATATAGGCAATAGTGTTTAGAGATATACACAATACTTACAGATGAAATAATATTTGGAAATTGCTTCAAATGATTAAGGGCAATGGTGGGGACTGCAGGTTTAGATAAAACGAGATAAGTAATTATTGAACCTGGATGATAACATATGGAGGTTCATTATACTATGCTACTTAATTTTATTTGTTTGAAATTGTTAATAATCAAAATTTTAAAAGAATGCTCATAAAATATCTTTACAGCCTCCTAGGTTTGATTCTCCCAATCCCATTTTAGGTTACAATGCTGACCATAGTGTGCTTAAAACCCTCATCACTGAGAAGAGAGGGAAACAAACCAGAAGAGACTCTTAACAACAGAGAACAAACTGAGGGTTGATGGAGGGAGGTGAGTGGGGGTGGGCTTGGCTGGGTGATGGGAACTAAGCAGGGCACCAATGAGCACTGGCTACTGTATGTAAGTGATGAATCACTGAATTTTACCTCTGAAACCAATATTGCACTGTATGTTAACTCTAATTCAAATTTAAAAAAATAAAAACAACAAAAACCCTCATCATTGTGGTCTGGTCCAGACTGCTACTGCTGGGATCCTGACTCCACCACTTACCAGCATGCATTATTGGTACATGCTGAGAGAAGCAGCACAACCTTTCTGTGACTCAGTTTCCTTTTCTATAAAATGGGGAGGAAAATGCTAATCTCAAACTACTGTGAAGATACAGTGAAATCATAAATGTTAAATACAGTCTGGCACAAAGTAAATGCTTATTCAGCTAATAATGACAATCATTTATAAATTCATTCAATTGATTATTTATTGAGGACTTACTCTATGTGGGGCAGTATTCTAAAGGTAGCCATTATTACTCTCAGAGTTAGCTATCATCTAAAAATACACAGAAACACTGCAGAAGAGGAGAAATTTGCAGAAACTGAAGAGTTCAAATTAAAGAGGGAAAGCATTGAAGAATCAGAATGAGGGAATAGGAAATAAAGTTATGGGTGCTGGTTTAACTATGTTTTCCTCCTTTGTCCCTGTCTCTTTAAGCAATGGGGAAGAGATAAGAGGACATCTTTGGTTTCTGAAGGACATAAGACTCCATGGGCAGGAGATGTCCTCTGAGGGCCCTCCTTATAATGGATAAGAACACAATCGCCTGGTTAATTAAAAGAAAAAAAATCTATTTGCTGGGAACCCTTATCCATTCAGTAAGGACAAACCCAGGAGAATTTTTATCTCAAGCTCAAAACCTTAGGGGAAACGATTCATGAGGATTTGATATGCATTTGTTTTTCAGGCTTCATCGAAAGGGAAAAACCCCTTACCTGGTCGGGCATCTGTGTTACTTGCTTACCCAGAGCCACTGTGGCTTGAGAAAGGCTCAGAAGCAAGGGCAGGAAGGAAGTTTTGTCCAAGGATAAAGTTTCCCTGACTTGTTAAGTGCCACGCTTCTCCTTTCGCAGCTGCCTGGTGCTGTTCCAGCCTGCGAGTTCTCCCTGACCGCTGCCTCTGCTCAGGGACCGCAGACCCCATGGTGTCCCAGCTCTGATGTGAATCCTCCTCATTTCCTTGCCTTCTGCTGCCTGCCCGGCCCCGGGCCCGCCGGCTCGGGTCCGCAGCCCTCCCGGCCTGGCGCTGTCCACCTCTTTGCTCTCCAGGTCGGCAGTTCCGTACACCTGCTGCCACTTCTTGCTTCTGTGCTGTCAAGAGAAAGCAAGAGCAGGAATCGTGACCTTGGGGACTAAGACTCTTAAGAGTAAAAGAATCATTGGGAGTTGTAACACACACTAGAATGGGAGACAGGTACAGAAGAAAACCTTTTTACGGGAGGCAGATTATCAGTTTTTTCAAATGTGGAAGTTTTGTTTAGGAATTCTTTATCTAATTCAGGGTGGATGCCAATGATGTGGGTTCAGATTGGGAGTCGGGCCTCCTCTTCCCTCGCCATGCGGTTATCTGACAAAATAAGTTGTCCACCGTATTCTTTTAAGTCATTTCCTCTTTTATGATGTGTGTCAACATCTGAATTAAAGCCTTTTTATTTTTAAAAACTTCCTCTTTTCTATAGTTCATATTTAAGCTTATGGCCAGGGAGAGAAGGAAAATCATGCCACAGTATGATTCTAATCTGATATAATCTGTAGCAATTACAGGGGAGAATTCAAAACTCAGTTTGACTGATGTGATCTTTTAAACATTGCTGTAAGTTTTCCAGAATAACTGATGCTCTCCAGTGACTTTTGTTCTCATCTTTCTCTCCAGGGGAGGAGTGGGGGTTGGCAGAATGTCCACATTGAGAATCCTGGGTCGGGGGGTGCTGGTAGGAATTGGCAGAATCCAGTTATCTATCTAAGTGCTCGGTGCTGTGCAGTGACTCTACCCGTCCCTTGCTGATTTCCTGCTGACGTCACCAGAGCAGTCTTTGTGGACATTTGCCACTCTCCTGGACACTCCTCAAACCCTCACCGCTTTTTTAGACCATCAGGGCTGTGGTAGGTGAGCTTCTCCAGCTTTCCTCATTCCCACCGTGACAGTCTGTGTGTGTATCATCTCTATAAAGATGCAAATATGTGTGTGGGGGGGGGCTGGCAGGCAAGGACGTTGCAAAAATACTAGCAGTGGTATTCTCTAGTGGGGGAATTATAAGGGATTGCTACATTCTTCTTAAAATGTCCATCCTCTGCAAATTGTCAGGAAAGAACAGTTAATAATATTTGGATTAGAAGAAAACTTTTGTAAATGACTGCAAGAAATCTTTTTTCTCTCCCCTTCAATTTTTCTCCCCTTATCCTTCTTCTGGCACCTCCCTCATTCCTTCAAAGAGACCCAATATCAATTTTAGAGAAACAGTGGGGGGAAACATTTATTTTGGAGACCTCAGAAGAAACAAGTTCTTTCCCCTCAGCCCAGTATTTACAGTTTCCTCCTAGTTTCTGTCTGTAGTCACATGAAGGTCTCCATTTTTATCTCTCACCCTCTGGCCTCGTTCCTTGTCCCTTTTGCAGACTCTGTGCCTCATAGAAAGGGTCTTACCCAATCCCTCACCCTTTTCGGACCTCTGTTAGCCCTTCCCATGCCTTCTAGATCCATGAATTCTGGATCCATGATCAGCAAAATCCTCCGGGTCTCCACCTTCTTGAATGTACCTGGCTCTTCCCTGAGGACACCACTCCCTGACAACATTTATATACTCCTCTCATCTCAGGGCTAGAAGTAAAGCATAAAGTGCTCCTCATTTGCATACCCAAGTCATTTCTCTTCCTACCAAGCCCAGATCTTTTGATTCTCCTGCCTTCTTATTTGCCACATTTTCTTCTGTTTCTTGGCTCTCATCTTAGGACCTCCTTCCTAAAATCCTCTCTTAGAAGATTTTTGTTCACTCTTTCCCATCCCTACAGTTGTCATTATTCTCAGAGACGTTTGACCTCCACACGGATGACACATCCTGGTCTCCCTGGTCTTGGCCCTTCCGGTTCCAGTACATCTTTTCCACACTTCACCTCACCCATGGAGATGACCTTCTCCAATCACCAATAATGGCACGCCCTCTGAAACTGCACTTTCACTACCCTACTTCTCGAATACCACCTATCTTTCCAGCTTACCCATTCCTCTACCCACGGTACTAACGGTCGTAAGTAACCACTTTCTACTATTCATCATTCCTTTTCTGTTTTCACATCCCTGTTTACCCAGATTAGATTTCATGGTCCATTGATCCCCAGCAACTGCCCTCAACAACCTTGCCCCTTTGATGAAGGTATCACATTCACTTGTCAAAACTCCAACTTGCTTGAACATGTCTGCATCAAAGTTGCTAACGATGCTAGGAAAATGACACTCAGAACTTCCGTGGTGACTGGTGGCCTCCTGAGCATTATTACAGACCCCAAACAAGCACCCAACAGTACCCAGCAATCCTAGTAAATTTCACTAGTGTTTTCCTGTTGTGTGAACCCATGCTCACACCTTCTGCTGTTATGCCCAAATCGCGAGTCCCCAGAGACCTCCAAGGAGCTGACACTGATGCAAGTACAAAAAGGTCTTTATTACAAGCTCGAGCAGGGGCTCACCCACCTACCCAGTGCAGGGCACAGTGGCAGCAGGGTGAAGCCCCTAACAATAGTGAGCAGGGTTTTTATCGGGTAAGGGACAGGGTGTTACAGTGCACACGTTGTACGTATAGCGTCATCACATAAGCACCAATCATAATTGAGTATATGGCAGCAGTTTTGACCATTCAGTATCTGTGAGGTGTTCGTTACTTTTGGCGGGACACAATCATGACCTTTGAGAATCCTTTGAAAATGACCAATAATGAGGTGAGTTTAAAGGGCCCACGTGGGGTTCAGGCAAGCGGTAGGTGATTGGCTAGTTTGTACAAAGTAGTTATCTATAGTCCCCAGCCCCTGACTCAGACCACAGGAATGTTACTCCTATCTTTCTTAGTTTCTTTTGATTGGCTGACCTAAGGGTGGTCCGGGGGTGGCTTCAGGTAGTTTTTCCTGGAACTGGGGCTATGTGCAGCCCGAGGTTGCACTTAATGGAGGCCTTAATCTCAAAATGGGGTTACTTAGGCTCTTCACTGCATCTTCCCACACCCCTTCTTACTCTCTCAGCCCAGCTTTCCTCGCTCTTCACTGATAAAACAGAATTAAGACCTCTTTCTTCTTCCTATTGCCAAAGAAGAAAACCTATCGACTACTCATGTTCTCTGTCTTCCTGTATTTCCTCTTCCTACCTTCGTCTTCTCGTGTCTTGGCCACCATCTCCTTTCTCCTTCTCAAAGACTTCACTCCTTTGATGATTTCCTTTACCTCAACATTACCAGTCTCCCTCTTTCGACAGGATCATTCCCACCAGCACACCAGACAAGCTCGGCTGCACTCTATTTAAAGCAACAACCTCTCTGTACCCAACATTTCCTTTTTTTCTCATTGCTTCTTTGCTTTTTTCTGCAAAATATCACCAGATAGGTTCTATGCTTTCTGTTTCTACTTCTTCATTCTCAATTTTTTTTTTCAAATAATTTCAGTCTGGCTTCTGCCTCCACCATATTACTTCAGTGTCTGCTGTGTGTCTGAAATTTTCTTGTCCAAAACATCCTGCATCTCTTGAAATCATCTGTTTTCCAGTCTTCACAGTTCAGATAATGGAACCGCTGTCCTTCCAGAAGCTCAAGCCAAACATCTAAGGGACATTTTTTTTCCCCATCTTGTTTCTTCTTTTTCTCACTTAATGGGATTATACTTCTACCCATCTCTAGTCTATTTTGCACAAAACAGCCAGAAAAGGTAATCTGTTTAAATGCAAATTGCATGTTTTAGCACACCCTTTAATGGCATCCGTTATATACAATACACTCCTAATCACTTTACCTCCAAATCTTAAAGCCACAGCCCAGATGTCACTCTCTCCAGATTAGTGTTCTTCACTCCACCCCCAAGTTTGAATCAATTGCCCTTCCCATAGCCTCTGGGCAGCCAGATCTCTCTCCCCAACTACCCACCTGCTCTCTCCCCAAATCCCCACCTACCCCTCTCCCGTCTATCTCATAATGCTGCAAATTCTGTTAGAGCTGGGAATATGCTTATTGTGTTCATGATATCCCAAGCTTCTAGCACAGTGTCTAGCAGATAGGGTTTCCTTAATCATACTTATAAATAGATGAATGGCTCGCCCTACATTATATGTCTCTCCCTTATAACCATCATAGTTCACGTTTAACATCTCACTAGTAGACCCACATGTAATTGATAAAGAATCCTTTTACTGATTTAAGTGAGTTTTTTAGTCAATATAGGTTTATTGACCATTATTTGATGAACACAAGACAAATAAAATAAGCAATTTCTGCAGGCTGTAGAAGATTCAGAGACATGAAAAGTTTCTGTGAGGAAACTCTTTTAGGGCCAGCCACCATAATTACCTATGGAATGATGGCAGATATGCAGGACCTTCAGCCTCATGTTGCTGATCACACAAAGATCTATCCCAAGGCTCCACAATAAGGGAAAATAAATGGCAAAATAAATAAATAATACATAAATACATAAATAAATAAATAATGAAATAATGAAATCAAATTATAGGAACAACTAGGAGTAAAAACTTACAACACAGATTTTCCTCATAGATATAGCTTAAAATTAATCCAAAGCTAGTGTGTGCTTGGGTGGCTCAGTCAGTTAAGCATCTGACTTCATCTCAGGTCTTGATCTAATGGTTCATGAGTTAGGACCCCACATCAAGTTCTGTGCTGACAGCTCAGAGCCTGGCCTGCTTGGGATTTTGTGCGCCTCTCTCCTCCTTGTGCTCTGTCTCTCTCAAACATACATTTACAAAAATTTTAAAAAATTAATCCAAAGCTCAATTTGAATTCTTTGAAAGTTATTGTTTTTGAAACACCTGCAAGATAACATTTATTTATTTTTTTAAAAAAATTTTTAAATGTTTTATTTATTTCTAGGAGAGAGAGAGAGAGAGACAGCATGAGCAGGGGAGGGTCAGAGAGAGAGGGAGACACAGAATCTGAAGCAGGCTCCAGGCTCTGAGCTGGCAGTCAGCACAAAGCCTGACGCGGGGCTCAAACCCACGAACTGCAAGATCATGACCTAAGCGAAAGTCGGACGCTTAACCGACTAAGCCACCCAGGTGCCCCAACATTTATTTTTTAATTAATTAATTTATTCATTCAATATATGTTCATTGAGACCTATGTGTAAAGCATTGGGCCAGGTACCAGAAATACTCAAAGAAAAAGACCCCGAGGGTATCTGCCTTCATTGAGTTTACATTTGAATAGAAAAAAATAGACATTGAACGACTAAGTATGTAATTCAATTTTTAGTTATAATTGTGACAAGAACTAAAAATAAGAAACCAAGAAACTATGAAAGGACATAAAGTAAATAATCTCCATTGGCCCTTCCATATACTCTCTGCTTTTTCTGCTCTGCTCTGTGGCCTGGGAGGCTGACCTCTCTCAGCAGCACCCTTGAGTTTCCTTGCTGTCTGGCTTCCCTTTGGGTTCAACAGAAGATAGGAGGGCAGAAGGGGATCAAGATCAGCGTAATTACCTCCCGGGTCCCTCCGAACTCCACCACAGGGAGGCAGTAGTTGCATCGCTCTCTTCAGGTCCTGGGAACTACTTCCTTTTCTTGTCACTCAGGCGGAGGGACAGTCACAGCTCTCATGTTTCAGTCTGGCGTTCTTCACCATCCCTGGTGGGTTCCCCTCAACCCTGTACACATCTTTGCGAATCATCTCCTTGTTGAACCTGATAATTTTCCAGTTTGTGTGTGCCACTTATTTCCTTTCATCATCCTGACTAACACAGAGCAGAGAGCTAGGGAATCTGACCTAATTTAGACAGAAGGGCTAAGGACCAAGAAGACTTCCTAAAACAAGTCATACTTAAGCTGAGCACTGAGAAGTGTTATTTTCCTGGTAGGTCCTTCTTACACCTCCTCTTTTCTCTCTGCATCAACCTAGAAACATCCACATGTCCAGAGGAGAGTAATAGCATATGTCATCAATTGTTCTTTTCTTTATCCCTTTTCTTCCACTGCCCTCCCTCAACCCTAGCAGTAAACACTTTCTGGTTTCTCTAGAATGGCCTCTCCTTGATATCTTTATGTTCTCTGAGAGCTTTCCTTCTTCCTTACTCTTCTTCTCCAATCTTTCAGGTCATGCCTATATCCCTAAAATATGTGCACCCTCCCCAGTGTGACCCATGATGTGACAAGAATATGTCTTCTCTCTCACTGCTCCTATGTATTCAGCCATATGAGATATTCGCTGTTTCGTGCCTTTGTTCACAGTTTCTCTTCTTCTGAATCATCCTAACCTCATCTGTCCCCCCTGTTGAAATCCTATTCAGTTTAAATGCCACCACTCCACAAAGCCTTCCTAAAGGTCTCAGCAGGAAGTATTCACTTCCATTATTTTTTTGTTCCCATAAATACTTTTTAACCTTTCTTGTGCTTCCCATATGATTTATGGTTTTGATATTTGTGGAAATGTCTTATTTCTCTCCCATGATTATCAGCTCTGAGAAGGCAGGGACTAGTCTGTCTATGGAACATCTACAGCAATGCATCTAACGTGATGTCCAGCACATAGTAGGAGCCCAATGGCGTTTAGTATCCATTTATACATCTTTTATCTTCTATGTTTTAGAAAATAATTCTGAGATTATTTCCTTATACAACAAAATAAATGAAAGCATTCGTGCGCTCTCTTTGTATGTGGTCCTTGGCATGGTTACTTTCATAATATGCTTTTTTATTGCGAGGTAATTAAATTGTACAGTTAAACCAAACATAGCTAAGGGAAACCGAGCTATGAATATTTCCTCCAGTTACAACTTGGAAGGCCTGATTTTCTCTCTTTATTTCCAGTTTTTTAATGTTCGAGAATCAGTCATGCCAAAATATTTATCATCTCAGGAAAAATAAAATGAAAATCTTTTAAGGGCCTCCAGATACCATATAGCTGCCTGGAGCTAGACAGGTAGGAATGGGGCATAGAAGACTAACTGAGGGGGAAGTGACAATATGCGTCCCATAGCTTCATGTTCCACACTTCAGCTTGAGATCTCTAAAAGTTCTCTCCTCCAGGAGGTTTTTGTTATGTCTATTGTTTTGTTTGATAATGTTGGAAGATGAGGAATTGCGGAATTTTAACTCCAAAAAGACTTCAGTTCTATGTATTCTGCGTAATTAGATTTGGTTTTAAATGGTCGCTCCTTTATTTTAAAGATATATTTAAAATAAAGTACTAACCATACCATGTATTAATCATTCAATAACTCTTTTAACCTTATAACCAGCTCCAATGCAGATATTGTCCACATTTCATAGACCAGGAGATAGACTCAAGTTATTAATTGCTTGATTGTCCAGTTCTGGCACACAGTTGTCAGATGACAGGTCTTCTTTGGGCTGGTGCTCATGTTCTTAGACACTATTCATCCCTCCTCCCGGCTTTATCACTGGAGTGAATGCACATTTGCTTGGCCATCCTCTGTGGGTGCTGCAAATGGTTTACAATTCTCTAAAACCTATATTGCCTCAGAAATCCTCTTCCTTAGGGAGAAGAGCTGCAGGGAGAACTAGAGAAGAGATGGTCCGGCCAGAAACATGGCAGGGAAATGGATGCACCCAGAACAGACCAGCCCTATTCAGAGTCTGATATGGCTTCCTTTGCCTTCCAGGCCAACAATGGCTAGGGAATGAGTCTGATAATTTTCTGGGAAGGAAAGTCTATGGGAGGACAATGGAAGGACTTTCTGCCCTGCACACATAAGTAAGCATGCTCTGAGAGCACAGATCATCTTCTATTTTAAAAATCACTCCTGTGAAACTGGGTTCTAAAACTGTCGGGTGGCAGATTTTTTTTACATTGCTTTCTGTGCATATTTAAAAACACCCCCACCACACCCCCACCCCCACCTCATTTGTTATATAAGTTGTTTAAACCTCAAAAGCCTCAAAGACATAAAGACTGGAGAAAAATATTTTCTGTTGAATTGAAACGATATATTTTTTAATCGAGAAAGCAGCCATCTAAGTGGTTTTTCCTATTTTCTATCTCACATATAACAAAACACCTCAACAGTAGCAGGAGGGACAGTATTCAGAAAGCAATTCCAAACACATTAAAACAGCTGCTTTGGAAAAATGAGTCAAGTGAGTTTTTTCCCTTTAAAGGCCACAAAAAAGAAACACCCTTCTAACAGGGTGTTGGGTTGAAAAGGGGATAAGAGGGGGAACACAATATCTCATCTAAAATCTTGCAGGCAAGAGCGTTTATTACTGCAGGAAGCAGACGGTGAGACTAGCTTATAAATGAGATCCTGCAGACGAGGGAGATGTATCTTGCTGAAGTATTACTGTATGGAACGAACCTTTAAAGCTTGGACTCTGAAGGCATAAACCATTGTCAAATAAATCTAAACCGATGTATTCATTTTTAATAAAAGAAAATGTGACATAGCATGGCCACAATAATATGTAATTTCATCCTTGCATTTCAATTCTCAAGGGTTATTTAATTCTCCTTAAAACATTCCAGAGAGCTGCAAGGGGTTAGATGAAAATAAATATTCTCACCTAGAATGATATTCATTTCATGAGCATTTTCCCTGCCATGGAGAAACAATAGTAGAATACTCCAATATGAAGGCCCATCTATGGTTTAACTACATAATAATTTTAAATGCCCAGTTTGACACATAAATAGTTAGGAGAAGGGATGGTTAATTTAAAAAAAAAAAAACTATTTAAAGGCCTTTTATTGGGATATTTGAATTTCCAGCCAAGAAGATAACTCCCACAGGAAAGATATAAATATTAATTGTGAAAAATAAAGAGATTTGAACAGACATGGGATTATTTTATTAAAAGTGGCTCTCAGTATGAATAATCCACAGGTTAATTGCAGCCCTGAAACAAATCACTGACAAAGCTGTTTTTAAAAAATGTTTTCCTTAATGTGACATTAGGTTTTTGACCTCAGCTTTTTGTCTCTCTTTTTTCTCTTTCCTGTTTTCCTTGTTGCTTTTCTTCCCTGCTGTTTTCAAAGTATGATTTAATTTATTCATATTAAAAACACATAAACAAGTTGGTAAGTGAAATAGAACTAAAAATTACTTAACAATGAGAACTGTAGTACAATCCTCTATAAAACTGGAGACTCTTTCTGTCACTGACAATGCAGCTGGGTGAGTTTTATGGTGGCCCAGGCAACAGTAGGCCTTTTTCAATGACCAGAGTCATTAGTTACATCCCCTCTACCTATGCCCAACATATACGAGAAAATTCCAGTTCCTATTATATAACTGTATTTAATGTGAGAATGCCTTTTTTTAAAAAAGTTTTTATTTATTTGTTTTGAGAGAGAGTGGGGAGGGAGGGTTAGAGAGGGAGGGAGAGAGAGAATCCCGAGCAGGCTCTGCGCTGTCAGCACAGAACCTGACCGGGGGCTCAATCTCATGAGCCATGAGATCATGACCTGAGCAGAGATCAAGAGTCGGACACTTAACTGACCTAGAAATAAATAAAACATTTAAAATATATATATATAGGCATGTTCATATCAGCACTAATTCTTTTTTTTTTTTAATGTTTTATTTCTGAGAGAGAGAGAGAGACAGCATGAGCAGGGGAGGATCAGAGAGAGAGGGAGACACAGAATCTGAAACAGGCTCCAGGCTCTGAGCTGTCAGCACAGAGCCCGATGCGGGGCTCGAACCCACAAACTGTGAGATCATGACCTGAGCCGAAGTCGGACGGTTAACCGACTGAGCCACCCAGACGCCCGTATCAGCACTAATTCTAATAGCCAAAAGGTGGAAACAGCCCAGATGTCTCTCAGTGGATGAATGGATAATGAAGTTGTGGTATACAAACATAGTGGAATATTAGTCAGCTATAAAGAGGGATAAAGTACTGATTCATGCTACAACGTGGATGGAGAAACCTTGAAAACATTATGCTAAGTCACAAAAGCCAGAAACAAAAGGTCACATATTGTCTGATTCCATCTATATGAAATATCCAGAGAATATGGAGTCAGTCCATAAAAACAGATGTGGCCTGGTGGTTGCCAGGGGCTGAGAAAGAGAAGCAGATGGTTAACGGACACAGGAGGATGAAAATGTTTTGGAACTAGATAGAGGAGGTGGTTTCCAATGTGATGAATTTTCTAAATGCCACTGAAATACTCACTTTAAGAGGTTAATGTAATGTTGTGTCAATTTCACCTCAGCAAGGAAAAGAAAAATAACAAAACAAAACAAAAGAAAGCCTTCCCTCAAAAGAAGTTAAGAGTGAAAACTCAAAGCCACTGAAATTATAGCTCAGAAAAATATGGATAGGAAGCATCAGATAGTCAGAATTTGATGTAAATGAACATATGATAAGATCAGGAAACAGGAAAAAGAGGGAGCCCAGTGTCAAGTTTATTATGAACAAAGAAACTTCTGTAGAAACATTCTTAAAAAAGGCAAGCCGTCTGTAGAGCAAATTTAGGAGAAGCTCTTTTTAAATGGATGAAATATAAATAGAATGTTTTTAAAATATATATATATTTTAAAGTTTATTTATTTTGAGGGGGGAGAAGCAGAGAGAGAAGAAGAGAGACAGAATCCCAAGCAAGCTGCACACTGTCAGCAGGGACCCCAATGCAGGGCTTGAACCCACGAACTATGAGATCATGACCTGAGCTGAAATTAAGAGTTGGACGCTTAACAGTCTGAGCTACTCAGGCACCCCTAAAATGTATATTTTTAAACTAATTACCTAGTAAAGGTTCTAATTTAATTGTTTTGGTTAATAATAAATAACTCATTTCTAGTTTATTAAATGATATAACTATCATCAAATGTTCTAATAAAGGTTCTAACTTAATTGTTTTGGTTAATAATAAATAACTCATTTCCAGTTTATTAAATGATATAACTATCATCAAATGTATGCTATATTTCAAAGAGTTTAAATATACTCCCTCAATCCTATATACAGTAGGGTTTTGGTTTGTATAACCCATTTTCTGAAAGTAATGCAAAGGAAAATTTCAATCTTTGGTCTGTTAAAAAAAATCTGAGTAGGTTAGATTTAAATACTTTTAGCACACGAAACAAAGAATTATATCAGAATAAGGGATGTGGAGCAATTCTTAAGTACAAACATAAGACAAAGACGTCTACATGTTGGGTCTGAGTTATAGAGATGGCATGATACAGTCATTTCAAATAATTTTAATGATTAGGGTGAGTTAATCTGAAAAAAGGAGAAAAGCAATTTGAAAAAATGGAGACCATGTTGAGTACAATACAGCAGGATAAGAGAGAAAGTAGGAAAAAGAAATGGAAAGTGTTCAGGAAGCAATTACTCGCTATCCCAGGGTTCTGTGAATGATCTAACAGTAGGTGCCGCGGGAGTGGAAAGGGGCCACGGTGAGTGAATAGGACCTGAGGGAAGTAATCAGAGATAAGAATAACGAGTACCAGAGGCACAAGATACAGAATAGAGAGAGAGGATGACAAAGTTTACAGCCTGAACTTCAAAGACCTGGCACAATAAGAAAGAAAGCTAAAGCTGAGGACTGAATAAAGGGTCTGCTCGCAAATATTATGAAAATGTAAGATGATGGGATACAAGCTCGCTGAAGGAGGCAGTGAGGGCGCGTGACAGAAGACCCAGGGATGATGTGCGAAAACCAGTAACATTATCGAAAGCATACATGAATTTTTAGCCCTCATGTTCAAATGCTTAGACAGGAAAAGTGAATAGGTGTCGTGGATCAGAACCTAATTCTCCGAAGAAATAATTTTGGAAAAGTGTGGTATCATTTTGACTGAAAAATAATTAGTCACTGGCAATCAAGGATATGCTGGGGCCTGAGTTTCTTTTCTGGAACTTTCAAGGAGATGCAGTTAACAGAAACTAAAACAGAGAAACTTAGAGCTTTCCCAAACACTGACCATGTATTTGGGAAAATATCAGACAAATAGCACAAAGAAAAATAACCATGGGGGAAGAAAATAACTAATAAAAAAGTGAAAGAAATCATTTATTATCCTGTATCACGTTTTGAAACAAATGTGACAATCAAGGAGCATATTTAACTATTTGTTTGAATTATACCAGAAACAGACCTACCACCTCACAACCATTTAAAAATATTTGTATTTATGCATAAATATTGGTATCAAGCCAGGTGTTTTGTCATAATGAGTGTTAATTACTGTTCCACATGTCAAATGATACGGTTTTGCGTTAAATTTTGTCTCTTTCCAGGTCTGCCACTTAATATCTGTAAGTTCAGTCTTCCTATCTATGGGAAGGAGCTTATGCCACCTGCTGTTTAGGCAGACCACTTGGCATCTAAAGCATGGCATGGGATAATGTTGTGACAGACTCTGCAGTTGGTGAAATGCTATATTAATATTAATATTGTTGTCACTAGTATTATTATTTATCATTAGTGGTCATATCGCCAGTCTGCCCCAGGCAACATGGAAAGGGCGGGGTGGGGGGGGAAGGCGATGNGCGATGGCTAAAAACAATAACAAAGCTTATTTGGTATAGATGTAACATGATGCTAGAGAATAACAAGCTCACTTTTTTCCTACAGAATTGTTTTAATTAAATGCTATATTTTATTAACAACCACATTTTTGTTAAAAATGCGGAAAGATGCATATTAAAAAATGCTTCGCACAGAGATTAGCCCAGTGTAATTAGTGTGAATGATCAAAATACCAGCATATAAGAGCACATGTGCCCTATTATAAAAACCAGGTGTTTAAATAAGATAAAACCGCCTCCTAAATCAATAGGGGATTTGAATTGAGTTACGCTTTTCAAATATAGAAAAGATTGTTTCTAATTGCTTTTTCCATAGGTACCAAATTTGTGCCTAATATAAAAATGTTTCAAAAAGAAGTTATCAATGTGATGTGAGCATCTGTATGCATTTCAGCCACCCTCGATGTATCTTTGGCCCTGACTAAGAAAGGGAATTTAAATATCAATCTAGAATAGAATAATAGAAGGGAAAATGCTAACCACAACGGAAGGGGAAACATATTTCCTCCAGAATCCTGAGTTTAGCATAGAAATTTCTACATAGATTTTGAATCATGGGAAGGGCATGGAAAGACAGAACAAGGTCCTGAAAGAGGCAGAAAATGACCAACTTGAGACAGGTGGTGGGTTTGGCCTTAAAAAGAAGGGAATAGCTGAGCCTCTGAGCCCCAGGGAAAGGAACGGAGTGCAAGGGCGAACGCAAACAGCTTATAAATAGGGGGTCAGGATTTAAGAAAGGTCATGCTCAATGGCCTCAATTTTCTTGATTAATTGGAAGGCAAGATTATCTTCTGAGAGTAGGGCAGGCAGGGGCAGATGGGGGGAGCTAAAATTAAAAGAAAACCCAAATGAAACATTAGTCATTGTCACAGATCCAGGACTTGGGATTAACCCCAAGACATGTGAACCTTTTTTTTTTCTTTTTTACATCTTTTCCCAAGGATGTAAAAGATCGCAGTCTAGAATCCTAACTCTTTCACATGACTGTCAGATTACCCACAAATGGTTGATGTGACTTCCCCACTTTCTCTCAGACATATTCTCCATTAAGCTGCTAAAGACACACACAGTTTGTGTTTTACTCTGGTTGGAAACTGATACATTAATCTCCAATTGTCCCAAGTTATCCATGATTCCCAAGACTGCTTCTTCTCTGATAAGAGTGGTCATTTCCAGAGCCCTATGCATGAGGCTGTCTGTTAACAATAATATCATTATGAAACCTTGGTTCCTACTAAATATCTTCATCTCTGAAGATAATCTTCTGAGAAAATGCCTGCCGTCTCTACTGTAATTACTACAGACTTCCAAAGGAAGCTGTCTGAGGATGAAGTCAGTTTGCTCTACCCTTTACATTTGCCAGGAAACAAGATCTTCAAGATCTTGTCCCTTCCTTTTTACCAAAAAAGTTGTCAGATAAAGAAAAGTTTGAGTATCGTCAAATAGAGCTCACCTGTCTGATTAGCCATAATAAGCATCTTTTCACATGTCAGACATTGACAAAGAATCTGGTTTTGGCCCAACTCTAACTGGGCTTCCTCTCTGAGCTCTTTTCAACTAGGCCTCGACTTTTGGGCTTCTGCGTTCATCTGTGCACTGTCCAGTTTCAGCAAGAATCCTGCTAAGTCACTTTAGCCAGACTCCCTTGTCCTCCATACTTGTCACCCTCGATAACTCATCTCATTTTCCACCATCTCCCAAGTGACCTCCGATATCCCTGGCCTGCAGGGATCCTGTTAGGTCGGTTTAGCTGGAATTCCCCTTACTACTGATGTTTCCTCTTAGTAATTTTCCATGACTGACTTACTTCACTTTTTCACTTAGCATAATATACTCTAGCTCCATCCATGTCATTGCAAATGGCAATATTTCATTGTTTTTAATGGCTGAGTAATATTCCATTACACACACACACACACACACACACACATACACCACCTCTTTTTTATCTATTCATATGTCAATGGATATTTGGGCTCCTTCCATAATCTAGCTATTGTTGATAATGTTGCTATATGCTATAAACATTGGGATGCATGTGAGCCTTTGACTCAATATTTTTCTCCTTGGGATAAATACCTAGAAATGCAATTGTTCAGTCCTAGGGTAGTTCTATTTTTAACTTTCTGAGGAACCTCCACACTGTTTTCCAGAGTGGCTGCAGCAGTTTGCATTCCCACCAATAGTGTATGAAGGTTTCCTTTTCTGTGCATTTTCAGCAACATCTGTTGTTTCCTAAGTTGTTAATTTTAGCTATTCTGACAGGTGTGAGGTGGTATCTCATTGTGATCTTGATTTGTATTTCCCAGATGATGAGTGATATTGAGCATTTTTCATGTGTCTGTTAGCCATCTGGATGTCTTCTTTGGAGAAATGTCTGTTTGTGTCTTCTGCCTATTTCTTAGCTGGATTATTTATTTTTGGGGGTGTGAGCTTGTTAAGTTCTTTATGGACTTTGGATACTAGTCCTTTATCTGATATGTCATTTGCAAATATCTTCTCCCATTCCATTGGTTGCCTTTTAGTCTTTCAATTGTTTCCTTTACAGTCCAGAAGCTTTTTCTCTTGATGAAGTCCCAATAGTTCATGTTTGCTTTTGTTTCCCTTGCCTCTGGCGATGTGTCTAGTAAAAAGTTGCTGCAGCCAAGGTCAGAGAGGTTGCTGCCTGTGTTCTCCTATAGAATTTTGATGGTTTCCTGCTTCACATTTAGGTCTTTCATCTATTTTGTATTTTTGTGTATCATATAAGAAAGTGTCATTCTTCTGCATGTCACTGTCCAGCTTTCCCAATACCATTTGTTGAAGAGACAGTCTTTTTTCCAGGATATTCTTCCCTGCTTTGTCAAAGATTAGTTAACTATATAGTTGTGGGTCCATTTCTGGGTTCTCTATTTTGTTCCATTGATCTATGTGTCTGTTTTTGTGCCAGTACCATACTGTCTTGATGACTACAGCTTTGTAATACAGCTCCAAGTCCAGACGTGTGATGCCTATTGCTTTTCTTTTTCTTTTTCCTAACATTATTTATTTGTTTTGAGAGAGTGAGTGAGCAGGGAAGGTGCAGAGAGAGTAAAGAGAGAGAATCCCATGTGGATTGAGCTCAAGCACCACGAGATCATGACTTGAGCCAAAATGAAGAGTTGGATGCTTAACCAATTGAGCCACCAGGTTCCCCTTGCTTTGCTTTGCTTTTCCAAAATTACCCTGGCTATTTGGAGTCTTTTTGTGTTTCCATACAAATTTTAGAATTGTTTGTTCTAGCTCTGTGAAAAATGCTAGTAGTATTTTGAATGTGTAGATTGCTTTGGGTAGTATAGACATTTTAACATTTGCTCTTCCAATCCATGAGCATGGAATGTTTTTCCATTTCTTTCTGTCTTGAATTTTTTTTCATAAGTTCTCTATAGTTTTCAGCATATTGATCTTTTACCTCTTTGGTAAGGTTTATTCCTAGGTAACTTACAGTTTGGGGTATAATTGCAAATGGGATCAATTCCTTGATTTCTCTTTCTGCTGCTTCATTATTGGTGTGTAGAAATGCAATTGATTTCTGTATGTTGATTTTATATCCTGTGACTTTGCTGAATTCATGTATCAATTCTAGCAATTTTTGATGGAGTCTTTTGGGGTTTTCTCCATAGAGTATCATGTTGTCTGCAAAGTGTGAAAGTTTGACTTCTTTTTTGTCAATTTGGATGGCTTTTATTTCTTTTTGTTATCTGATTGCTGAGGCTAGGACTTCCAGTAGTATGCTGAACCACAGTGGTGAGAGTGGATGTCCCTGTTGTGTTCCTTACCTTAAGAGTAAAGCTCTCAGTTTTTCCTCATTGAGGATGATATTAGCTGTGGGTCTTTCATATATGGCCTTTATGATGTTAAAGTATGTTCCATCTAATCCTATTTTCTTGAGGGTTTTTATCAAGGAAGAATGCTCTAGTTCGTCAAATGCCTTTTCTGAATCTATTGAAAGGATCATATGGTTCTTATCTTTTGTATTATTAATGTGGTGTCTTATTTTTCATTGATGTGGAGATATTGAACCACCCTTGCATCCCAGGAATAGATCCTACTTGATTGTTCTGAATAATTCTCTTAATCTACTGTTGAATTCGATTTGCTACTCTCTTGTTGAGAATTTTTGCATCTATGTTCATCAGAGATATTGGTCTGTAATTCTCCTTTTTAGTGGAGTCTTTAGTTTTGGAATCAAGGTAATACTGGCCTCATAGAATGAGTTTAGAAGCTTTCCTTCCATTTTTATCTTTTGGAACAGTTTGAGAACAATAGATATTAACTTTTTAAAAAATGTTTGGTAGTATTCCCTTGGAAGCCATCTGGCCCTGGACCCTTGTTGGTTGCGAGATTTTGATTACTGATTCAATTTCCATGCTGGATATAAGTCTGTTCAAATTTTCTATTTCTTCCTGTTTCAGTTTTGGTAGTTTACAATTTTCTAGGAATTTATCCATTTCTTCCAGATTGCCCAATTTGTTGGCATATAATTGCTCATAATGTTCTCTTATAATTGTTTGTATTTTTGTGGTGTTGGTTGTGATCTCTCCTCTTTCATTCATGATTTTATTTATTTGGGTCCTTTCTCTTTTCTTTTTGATAGGTCTGGCTAGAGATTTATCAATTTTGTTAATTCTTTCAAAGGACCAGCTCCTAGTTTTGTTGATCTGTTCTACTGTGGTTTTTTTGTTTGTTTGTTTTTTGATGTTTGATTTGTTCCTTTTGAGACAGAGTGAGAGCACAAGCAGGGGAGGGGCAGAAAGAAAGAGAGAGAATACCAAGCAGGGGCTTGATCCTATAAACCACGAGATCATACCTGAGCCGAGATCAAGAGTTAGACGTTTAACCGACTGACTGAGCCACCCAGTCATCTCTGTTCTACTGATTTTTAAAAAATTTCTATATCATTTATTTCTGCTCTAATCTTTATTTTTTCTTCTCTTCTGCTGGTTCTAAGCTTTATTTGCTTTTTTCTTTAATGTACATTTATTTTGAGAGAGAGAGGAGAGAGGGAGAAACAGAGAGAAAAAGAGAGAGAAGGAGGGAGACATAGAATCTCAAGCAGGCTCTGCACTGTCAGCACATAGCCCAACTTGGCTCACAGTCAAGAAACATGAGATCATGACCTCTGCTAAAATCAAGGGTCAGATAGATAACCAATTGAGCCACCCAGGTGCTCCTTTATTTGCTCTTCTTTTTCCAGCCACTTTAGGTGTAAGGTTAGGTTGTGTACTTGAGACTTTTTTTGCTTCTGGAGGAAAGCCTGTATTTGCTATATACTTCCCGCTTATGACCTCCTTTGCTGCATCCCAAAGGGTTTGGACTGTCGTGTTTTCATTTTCATTTGTGTCCATGCATTTTTTTTAACCCATTCATTCTTTAGTAAGATGTTCCTTAACCTCCATGTATTTGTATTCTTTCCAAGTTTTTTCTTGTGGTTGACTTCAAGTTGCATAACATTGTGGTCTGAATAGATGTATGGTATGATCTCAGTCTTTTTGTACTGGTTGAGGCCTGATTTGTGACCTACTTTGTGATCTATTCTGGAGAATGTCCATGTGCACTTGAAAATAATTGTATTCTGCTGCTTTAGGATGAAATGCTCTAAAATAACTTACATCCATTTAGTCCTGTGTGTCCTTCAAAGCCATTGTTTCTTTGTTGATTTTCTGCTTCGATAATCTGCCCATTGCTATAAATGGGGTTTTAAAGTCCCCTACTATTATTTGTATTATTATCAAGGAGTTTCTTTAAGATTGTTATTAATTGATTTATATATTTGGCTTTTCTCACGTTGGGGCAAAAATATTTACAATTGTTAGATCTTCTTGTTGGATAGACCCCTTTATTATGATACAGTGCCCTTCATCTTTTATTACAGTCTTTGCTTTAAAATATAGTTTGTCTGATACATGTATGGCTACTCCAGCTTTCTTTTGATGTCTATTAGCATGATAAATGGTTCTCCACTCTCTCACTTTCAATCTGGAGATGTCTTTGGGTCTAAAATGAGTCTCTTGTAAGCAGCATATCGATGAATCATGGGTTTTTTGTTTTTTGGGGTTTTTTTTGCCCATTCTGACACCTTGTGTCTTTTGATCAGAGCATTTATTTCATTTACATTCAGAGTAATTATTGATAGATAGATATGAATTTAGTGCCATTATATTACCTGCATAGTCACTCTTCCTGTGGATTGTCTCTGTTCCTTTCTAGTCTTTGTTGCTTTTGGTGTCTCCTGCTCATACAGTCCTTTAATATTTCTTGCCAAAGTGATTTAGTGTTCACAAACTCCTTTAGTTTTTGCTTGTTTTAGAAACGCCTTATCTCTCCTATTCTGAATGGCATCCTTGCTGGATAAAGTATTCTTGGCTGCACATTTTTCCCATTTAGCAGGTTGAACATATCATGTCACTCCCTTCTGGCCTGCCAGGTTTCTGTGGAGGACAGATCTGCTGCTAACCTTCTGGATCTACTTTTGTAGGTTAGGGACCTTTTGTTCCTAGCTGTTTTGAAAATTCTCTCTTTATCTTTGTATTTTGCAAGTTTCACGATGATATGTCTTGGTGCTGACCTGTCTTTGTTGATTTTGAAGAGAGTTCTCTGTGCCTCTCAGACTTGAGTGCCTGCTTCCTTCCCCAGATTAGGGAAGTTCTTAGCTATAATTTGTTCAAATAAACCTTCTGCCCCTTTTCCTGCTCTTTTTTTTTTTTTCCCCTGAGACTCCTAATGATTTGGATATTATTACACTTTATGGAATCACTGAATTCCCTAAGTCTGTATTTGTGACCTAGTAGTTTTCTTTCCCTCTTCTTTTCAGCTTCATTATTTTCTATAGTTTTATTTTCTATATAACTTATTCAGTCCTCTGCTTTTTTCCATTCTTGTGGTCATTGCAATGAGTCAGTTTTTCAATTCAGTCATAGCATTTTTTATTTTAGCCTATTTTTTAGGTCTTTTAAATCTGCAATAAGAGTTTCTCTGGTGTTCTATGCTTCTTTCCAGCCCAGCTAGTATTCTTATGACTGTTGTTTTACATTCTTGTTCAGATGTATTGCTTATATCTTTTTTTTTTAGTAAATCTCTGGCTGTGATTTCTTATTGATCTTTCTTTTGGGAGAATTCTCCTCTTATCATTTGGTCTAAGTTTCTGTATTTTGCGTATTATTAAAGCTTGTTGTGTTTCCTGCTCATGAGAGTAATACTATGTTAAGAATGGGTCCTACATTGTCCAGGGCCTGGTACTTCAGACAGTGTTTCTGGTGTATGCTGTGTGCACTCTGCTGTTGTGATATGGCTGTATTTACCCCGAGGTCAGTCCTCTGCAGAGTTCCTCCTTGCTTGAAGTAGGAAGTGTTTGGACCTTTAAGTAGGGTGTGCTTTGATTTGTTTGTTAAAATAAGCCTGATTAAAGCACAAACAAAACCCCCAAAAAAAACCTGATCCAAAAAATGAGAAAAGAAAAATGAAGCAAAAAAAAAGCAAAACAAGAGAACAAACAGGCAGACAAATAAAAAAACTATAAGCCTAATTTCAAAGAATAAGAAAGAAGGGGGAAAAAAGAAGCCTGATCCAAAAAAAGAGAAAAAGAAATGAAAAAAGCAAACAAACAAATAAACAAAAAACTATAAGCCTGATCCAGAAAAAAAAAAAAAAAAGAGAGAGAAAGAAAGAAAGAAAAAAAGAAAGAAAGAAAGTCTGGTCCTATTTCCACCAGAACTAAACCTGACACTTTGGAGTATCTATGATTGGTAGACTTGGTGCATGCAGGGGTCTTGGTTGATTCTCTGGGGGAGAGGTCTGCTAAGCGTGCTAACAATCAGACCTGCCCTAGTAAAATGCCCATGTAGGGTGCAAGAGGGTTTGGTGTAGCCAGCCCAGCCTCCACTGGGGATACTGTGTTGCTCACTGAAGTCTGACCATGGTGGTGTGAGGAGATGTGGGGAAGATGGCATCTTCTTGCTCTGTCCTCATTGGAGAAGGGAGCTCGTGCCTGCCACTGTTCAGAAAGCCCTCACAGAAAAGGGAACAATCTCCCCTCTTGTGTCCCAAAATTCCATCAGATCCCTGCCCTCACCCTGTTTCTGCCTGGGCTGTCAACATGCCCAGCACCTGTGTTTTATGTCTGGCATGCAGCTGGGATTCAAAACTCCAAATCTTAAAGGACCCAGTATGGCACAGACTTGCTCCCCTCCTCCTCCAGAGAGCCTCACTATGTTATGTCTGGTGCCATTTTGTCCAAGAATCGCAGTCACATGGCTGATCAGGTGCTTAGAGTTTATGGTGAAGCACAGTAAAAAGCAGCGACACAAGCTGCTGTGTCACTCTCTGCACAAGCTTCTGTCCTTGCTAATGAACAGCCACTCAATGGCACCCACCAGGACTTTTGTCCTTGGAGAGGCAATATACCCTCTTGCAAATATACTCCGGGAAGTGGAAAGTTCTTTCCCAGTGCAACTCAGGAGCTCCCTACACCAAGCTGTCCACTCCTAGACCTCTGCCCTCCTCCTCCACAGGAGCACTGCCACTTTCCCAGCTCGACTCTGGCAAACAGTGCAGACTTCTAAGACTCAGGATTTGAGCTTCACTGCTTGTAAAAACTTGCAATAGGCAGTTCCTCTCAATTCCCCAGTCAATGGTTTTGAGGAAGTGTTTTTCTTCCATGAACCTGATACACTGCTCTCTCCCACCCCCCTTCTCCCTCTCTCCTTTTTCTGCAAAAAGGGCTCTCTCCCCTCTGCAGCACTGTTGCTTTTCTCTCCTCCAATTTATGTCTCCACTCCTCATACCTGCCACATTCTCTCCCTCTAATCATGCAGATTGTTCTCTTAATCCTCAAATCAATTTCCTAGATGTTCAAAAATGATTTCATGGTAATCTAGCTGTGTGCAAGGAATGAGGCAAGCTCTAAAACTCTCCCATCTTAACTCTCTATCATGAATATTTTTTGAAATATCAACAGTTCAATATAGACTTAGAAATGTGATCAATGCTTCAGTCCATTTAACATAAATCTGCCAAACCACAGTGAAGTAGAAGTAGGATCCATAATATCACAGCATCAGGTGAAATAACTGTCTTACTTTTAGACAAGTCCTCTAGGTGAATCCAAAATAGTTGCATTGGTTTATGGCTACATTTTAGGCAAACATGTTGGTGAAACCTCTAGGATGGAAGTCTGCTGCCAATTCTATAAGAGAGCCCCCTTAAATCATTGATTAGTCTTCCATAAGTCCCAGAAGAGTTGTTCAAAACATCTGGTCAAGAAGGATCTTGGATCCTAGGGCTGGAATATATGAAACTATTAAATGTAAATACCATACATAGGTAAAGAAGACAGGAGAATATATGTCCACTAAGCCTAAATGATACTGAAAGCACAATTTCATCATCTGCTCTTATCCATAGCCAATTCACATGGAAAATCAAATTTCTGGGTTGTATACACCACAATAATAAAACCCTAGATGTATGGCTAGGGGAAAGGAAATGATGAAGCTGTACGATGTCCTGGAAATAGCTGGGACTGTTTCAAAGAAATAGAGGCTCTATTACCCAGAGCACAGCTTGTCTTCTTGCTAACAATCAGCCCATGAAAGGCTGTTGTTGGAGCTCCTCCTACATGTGTCAGAGCACTGAGAATCTGTGGTTTGATAGTGATCATTGAGTTGAAAATTATGCATCTCAGGGATCAGCAAAGACCCAGGAACCAATCAAACGTGAATACCCAAGGACAGGCAAAATGGGATGGCATGATTGGATTTAAGCACATTCACTAACTCACCTTCCAACCATCCAACTATTAATAATTATAGTTCGTCAGTAGGAGAGGAAAATGCACAAAAGAGGCTGCTGCTGTGAGTCATTTTGTTTTATCCTAGGTGAAAATAAATATAATCTAAGAAATTCTTCCTTTGTTATTGTAAAATAACATCCTCTGTCTGTTTGTAGCAGTATATCAGTGTCAATTTCATGATTTTAACAATATATTATAGTTATGTAAGAGGCTATTATTGGTGAAAGCTGGGTAGGGGATACACAGGAACTCTTGCAACTTCTTATGAGTCTTATATAAAAGATTCTTGAAACTCAACCAAAACGAAAAGATCCTGCTGCATACAAATTTGTCTTAATTCTGTTTCCAATGACTTATCAGAAAAAGGTTATCTACATTATTAACAGAGGAAGTGCTTCCCTTTCTATACTTGTTCCAGATTTCTAACTTACCTACTGTTTAAAGGTGGTAATAGAGGAAGTGTGAGGACTAGGTCCAGTCTATGCAGGTGCAGTATTGGGGCAGAAGTGTATTAAGACTTTTGGATATTTGTCATATGTGGGGAAACAAAGTTCACAAAGCCCATGGTTTATGAGGCTATGGTGTATCTGGGCCCAAGCTGAGAATACCTGAGTGCACAGTTTATGAGTCATATCTCAAGTGGGCCCTTGGTTTGGCCCAGGGACTGGCATCCCTCTCCAGTGTCAAGAAGAGAAGAGAAGGCCACCTGGCCAGACCTTTTACCTTCTATATTTATATCCCTTTCCTCCCCATCCCTGCCAGCTAGACAAAACAAGCCCAGGCCTGGGCCTCATTGGCTCATGCATCAACCCAAAGGCTGACTAGAAAAGTGTCCTCTCCAAATATCATATGTTTGCACGTATAGGAGGATTAGGAGGAACTTGACGGAGGAACAAGGGGGAGAAGAAGGGCAGAAATGGTGGGGGAAAGAGAGAGAGGCAAACCATGAGAGACTCTTGAATGCTGACAAAAACTGAGGACTGATGGATGTGGGGGGAGGGGGGGATGGGCATGGAGGAGGACACTTGTGGGGATGTGCACTGAGTGTTATGTGGAAACTAATTTGACAATAAACTATTAAAAAAAAATAAAAATGCAAAAAAAAAGAAAAGTGTCCTCTCAAGTGGGTAATGCAGACCGATTATGCTCCCATGTAATCCCCACTGCTCAGTAATGCAGTCCCACCACGGCCAACTTTTTCTCTAATTTTCCACCAGGCCAAGACAAGGCCCTGCTGTTAGAGTCTAACTGTGTCTTTAACTTTTTAAATTTGGCCTATCCTGCTTGTGATCATTCCACTTGAAATCATGATATCACAGTTGCTTGGATCACCGATTACACATGTGCAGTTCACCAAAGGTATGTAGAGGAGAGCATTATCACCATGCTTGTCAGCTGGCTATGCACCTTGGGCAGTTTGGACACTGATCCTGAGTCTCCAGAAACATTCAAGAGATTAATAGGAGAGGTAAGTGTTCTCATCTCCGTATGCATCTGATTCCCACAATATCTCTACTGCTTAGTTACTGTGTGTGGCTCATGTGGGAAAGATCTCAGATGAGCTATGGATAAAGTAATGAAGGAGAATGTCATGAAATCTACTGGCCAAGCCAGTTCTTCGATGTGACAATGGCAGTGAGAAGTGTTGGGTGAGCGTGAGGAATACAAATCAGAGAGAAGACAGAAGGGGTCAAAACACAAGAAATGGAAGGGAAATGTACACATAATATTAACCAGAGACATTTGGGTAGATCAAAACAAAATAACAGCAATTTCACAGTGTTTAGCCTAATAAAAAGACATTTGGTATGGTCTCACCTATAGTATTCTTCAAGAAATAAATAAGCTATGTCATGTCATTGATTAATTTATTCATTCACTTAGTATTTATTGAGCTTCTACTGTGTGCCAAGTATTGTTCCAGGCACAAGGAACAATACTGCTTATAAAGTAAGCAGGACATCTCCAAATCTCTGTCCTCACAGAGTTAACATTCTGGTAGAGAAAGACAGACACTTAACAAACTGTGTGTGTGTGTGTGTGTGTGTGTGTGAGCACACACATTCACACAAGTAGTGAATATATATTATGTTAGCATTATATATGTACATATAATATTGGTATCTACCATAGAATTACTATCTAACATAGAGCTAACATTTTATATGCATGGATGTATGTGCGTGTGTTATGAAGAAAAATACATGGGAAAGAAAGACAGGGAGAAACCGCAGGTATGGTATGTAATTGTACATAAGGTGAGTAGGAAGGCTTCCCTGATGTTTTAAGGAGATAATGGAGTAACCCGTGAGAATATCTGGAAGAACTTTCAGGAAGAGGAAACAACAAAAACATCAAGGCCCAACAAATGGACCAAGCAAAGGGGAGCATAAGAGGAGGGGAAGTCAAACCAGTAATGGGAGCCATATCATACAGAGCATGTTAAAGCTTTGGCTTTTACTTGAAGTGGCAACGGAGCCATTGGAGGATTTTGAGCAGAAGAGAACCAAGCCTGGACTTACATTTGTAGACAATCACTCTGGCTGTTCTATTGAGAAAAGACGCTGTAGGAGCAAGGAATCGAGCAGCAGTCCGAGTTAGGCAACTATCAATTCAGAGGAACCGAGGGGAGGGGCGAGTGATAATGATGGAGGTGAGGAGGAGTGGTCGGATTTGAGGTAGAACTTGAGAGGAGGATGAATAGGTTTGCTGAAAGATTGGACATGAGATGTGAGAGAGTCCGGGCAGGGGTAAGGAAGACTGAAGTGTTTGGTCTGAACAACGGACTGAACTAGTACAGTGGGAAAAACTACAGCGGCGGCAGTTACTGGGAGACGGACTGTGAAGAGTCCCGTTTAGATTGTGTTAAATGTGAGATGTCTGCTAGACATCGGGGGATCATAATATGATCATGTTCAGTCCAGAGCCAAAGCCATAAGCATTTTTATGTAAGTATAACTATTAAGCCCCTGCAAATGATTGTGTGGCTATATAAATACCTAGTTATGTAAAATTAACTTTATTTTCATGTCATCCCATATGTTAACAGATTCTTTTTCCAAATGAACAGGAATTATAGCAACTGACAGCAAAGACTGTTATACAAGAATCAACAAAAGTAGAATTTGATCCAATTTATTTAGCATATTAATCACATAATTTGGAAATCTTTGCATTAAAAAGAAACAAACATGAACACATTCTTCTGTTCTGGCTAATATGGATTTCACTTTCAAAGTCATCTGTGCATTGTCAGTACTATAACAGTTAAAATCTATGGATTCTCTTAATCCACATGTACATGAGAAATAAAATCTGGCTTATTTCTATTTTTTAAAAAATTCATAAGCTTATATCTGGCATTCAGTCATGCACGATTGTAATTTGCTACTCTTATGTTCTCTTCATTTTTTTTAAAGTTCAGCTTCTTTGACTCTCTGGTGTCAGAACAAATGTGTCCAGAGTCTTCCAAAAGCATGCACGTCATCCTTTTTTCTTTTATAGAGTCTCAGGGAAGTCAGGATCTGAGCCCCGGGCACTGAGAACACAGGTTGTGCTGACCCCAGGCTAGTGGGCTGCGGTAATCACCATGACTGTGGATCAGAGACAAATGGATATGCGAAGCAGAAATACAGTTATGTGCATGTCATTATTTCTGTGATGGAATTGGTTTAACTTGGGCATTTTATCATATCTGTCATTTGTTTCAACAGCCTCTCAGTAAACAATAAAAAAAACCCTGGATTTCAATTAACAGGAGAAATTCTTGGACAGCAAAAAGTATAAAAAGAGAAATGAGGGAAAGACACAGTGCAGGGTGAGGATAGAATATTTTTAAGTAAGGAAGGCAGGCAGGCAGGCAAGCAGTCAGTGACTCCCCAAATCCAGCTTTGTGTTTATTATATTTTCCCCAGCTTTTATGGTCCTCCAATTTCCTAGCTAGTATTGTGGTAGATAGTTTTCAGA
Organism: Crocuta crocuta; assembly: GCF_008692635.1. Classification (NCBI taxonomy): domain Eukaryota; kingdom Metazoa; phylum Chordata; class Mammalia; order Carnivora; family Hyaenidae; genus Crocuta; species Crocuta crocuta. The sequence goes on along the minus strand of NW_027527388.1, from coordinate 4,582,448 downwards.
TTCTGACCAGGCTGACTTTGTGATTTGCCTCCATTTTCTTCCTCTTCCCACTCCCCTTTGATACATTAACCCTCAGAGAGCTTTGACCGAGATAGACATGCCTATCAACCTGTCATAACATCTTGATCTAAACAAACATCCTACTCTGAGTAGCTGCGTATACAATTAACATCATGTTCCATTTTAACCTCAATATTACTAGGGACTCCTTCCCAGCAGAAGGAGAGAAAGAACAGACTCCTAGTCAGCGAGAACTGCAATAAATCTGCAATCTTACACTCAGCCCGCTGTATGAGAGAATAAAGTGTTTGAGTAGGAAAGGCTGCAAACCAGTATTTTTACGTGAAATTATCCAGAGAATTGCACAATTCTCGATATCCTTATGCTAATATACACATAGACCAGGCTGAAGGCTTGTCTACAAGACTACCATTTTCTGCAACCACTTAGGTGCTTACGTGCAACCACTGAGACTTCTCTCCTACATTTTTTTTTTCAGTTGCTAGATTGAAAAGAAAAGCAAGGAGGCCNAGATGAGATATTTGATCATCACAAACTCCAGAGCCCTGTTAAAAAGTATTTGTACTTTAAAAAATCTTTTTTGCTGAAAGCTTTTTCAGGAGAAATAAATTATACTGACTCTATATAAATAAAAGCAGAAAGAGCAAAGACGAACATGAACATATATTACCAATGCCATTCATCAAATATAGTTGACACTTCAATCTAATCCGGCAAATGAAAACACAGAAGTTTATAGAGTTATAGGAAGTAAGCAATTTAAACATACCGGGGCACAAGGTCATCTAACAACACAACTAGAAGATGTTCCCTTTTCTTTTCTCTTTTTCTCTCTTTCTTCCTTTGGAATCTCTCAAAGACCAATGGGTATCCATCCTTCTCACAGGGTGAGATGATCTTTAGAGCAGATAATTAAGAATAGCAGTCCAAATGTTCCTTGACAAGTCCACCTTCCTCTAATGTCGTAAAATAAAAGGATCTTTCATGGATTTCATGCTGTTATTATGGTGCTGGGTTTCCCTTTCCATAATAAAGTAATACATTCCTTAACTAATTAGTTCATTAATTTTAAATGTGATTCCCAGTAAAAACTCTTTGAGATAGTTAATCTTTCTTAAAAGTGTGTGAGGTTGTAAAAAACAGTTCTCGGAGAAGTGTCAGCACTGATCATTAACGGTCTGAGCGGGTGAGGAAATACATAACTGTGAAAACATGTCCCATTTGTTTTTGAAAGCAAACCTCCAAGGCCACTTTATAACCAGAAATCAGATCCATGTCATGCAGATGCTGTGGTAAACTTTACGGTTCCAATTAGGAACGGGCAGTTTTCAATGCGCTGCTCAAACACTTTGCTAGTCTATATGTAAATACTTCACTAAAACCACTGAACGGTGATGGGGTTCAATATTAATATCGCAAATTAAAGATGACATCGGAATGCCTACTATGCAGAAGAGCAATCAGCACTCATGGCAAGGCAATAATCAGCGGCTTAAGCAACTTTCAGGGACCATGGGGGAAAAACAAATGTGATGGAGCTTGGAAATTGCACTGGTGCATGAAGAACATATCATATTAAAGAGCAACTGCTGATTGACCCGGTGATGAAGTGGAGGATATGACCATATGCTTCCATAAAGGACATTTGGAAATGGCTTCCGGATTATCCCCCGAGAACTCAAGACTATTACCTGGTGTATTCCCATTAATTGACAATGTAAACTTTACCCGTAACGGTGAAATAAGCTGTCAAAACAACTGCCTGTCCTCCTGGGAGGAAAAATTTACCTGAATAATTACCTTGCCTCGCATATTTTCCTGACTGAAATATCAAAGGGGTATGATGGCTGGAGTTCCCTTAAGTGTTATAGTCATTGTCTTGGAAAGAGGAATGGTTTCAACTTCTCGACTCGCATACGTTGGGTGGGGAAAACACTTAGGTTCATGTGGAGAAGGGGACACACGAGGTAGGACATGAATCAATGAAGACTTTATAATCCCAAGCAGGGGGGCCTCTGCCATAAGCTAAGAATACTACTCTGGGTCTGCTTCCTTTGGTAAATCCTGTTTTACTTACAGAAATTAATAATACAGAGCCTGTAAGAGAGTGTACACCGCTGGCACCAGGCATAAGGCCTGATTCCAAGACTCTCCACAGGAGAAACTATAGAATTCCCAGGACACTGCACTGCCATTTCTTCTTGTATTCTGGGACAAAGGCAAGAAGTGAAGATGGGCATAGGTGTGAACGGATGCTGTTTGTCCGTGATGCTCTGTGCAGTGGCCACAAGAATAAACTCTGGAGAAAGGCTTCTGGATTTCAAATCCTGACTCTGCTACCTACCAGATGTGTGGCATTGGGTCCGTCACTTAATCTCTGTGCTTTAGCTTTCCTCTGTCAAATGTAGCTACCTTACAGGTCAGAGCCTGGTAAATGTGCTATGGCTACTACCTTGTGTTATTGTCTTCTGGCCCTGGAACAGTCTAGGATGCTTTTCAGGAGCAAAGTAAAAGTCCAGTGGTTTTTCTGGCCTCAGCTCATCCTCTCTCTGCTTCAAAAGTGAGAAGAGACTCTCTCATAACCCCCTTTGGCTGTGTCCACCCTGGCTCCACGCCCTGGGCTGCTGCTCCTGATGAAGCTGGCTCCAGGCAGCCATGTTCCTCCACAGGTGACTTCCCCGCCTGGGGCAGAGACCTGGGTACTAGGCTGGGGACACGGCACCTTTTACCCATACTGCCTTTCTCGGAACTACATCTTTCCACAAGTGACTCTGCTTCCGAGCATGGGAATGTGGACCTAGCACCATGAGGAACATGGAGCCATCCCACTGCAAAAAACTATTGCCCCATTTTCCCCATAACTACGGAAACTACCCGTCCTCTAAAGTTGGTTAGCACCATCTCCACTGGCTTCCTGGGATCAGCTCCTAAATAATTTGTGTTAGAATTCTTGCCCTGGGGTCTTCTTCTGGGGAAACCCAAGGTAAGATATCTCATTGGTGTCTTTTCTGAAGGAGAAATAAGAACCTAAAAGAGATGAGGGAATTCCAGTGGTTGCACTGTGTTGGGTGTTACAGATACTGCTTCAATGGCAACAACAAAGCAGGCCCCTGTCAGCAGGTGAACAAAGTAGGAAATGGCCAGAGACATTGGTATCTTATGCTAATTGGGATGACTTTTATTAAGGCCTACCCCTTTCCTGGCTATTCTTGTTTTCCAAGAAGCTTTTAACGAGTATTAGAAGAAAAGAAACAGGATGTTGAAATGGTACCAAAGAGAACGTTGCTTTGTTCTATAATTGCCGTGACTGTGGAGACAGACTATGAAGAAGAGATGCCACCTTGGGTTGAGATTTTTCTCACCTGCACCTTTTCTAGGGGCTGACATGAGAGGGAAGATGCAACACGAGGGCGATCTCCCTGTAACAATCATCCGCCACAACTGTACAATCCATAATGGCTGTAATAGAGAAAGCAAACAGTTATAAAGGCACATTATTACCTTGCCTCTGAGATCAAACAATGCTCGGGTTGATGGAGGGCCCACTTTCATGTCTCCTGAAAAGTCCATATTTCTGGATATCACTGAACTCCCAAGACTTTTCCTAAGGTAAGGTTAAAAAAATAATTGTGGTTTAGGCGTCTATTTCAAAGGGAGAACAAACCGCTATTTGAGTTGTGTGAGAGAACAACAGAGACCCTGAATATAGCCGGTGTCTCTGACCCATTGTATAGCAAAAGAGAAATAAAGCTGGGGCTGTCCATTAATACCTGCCTAGAATTCAGGAGTAGTTGGAGTGGGTAGGACAGTCAGGAGGTATTATTATTTTTTAATGGCCACTTCAGCAGAGATGTTCACGCTAGCATTGTTCTTGGGGAAAAAAAGCTTCCATTCTGTGAGATACTTGTCACACTCCAATTAAAAACAGATTTATTGTTAAGAGGTTGTAGATTATCGGTTTTCCTCCACCGTACTTTTTCTATTGTTGAAAATCTTACATAAAGAAGAAGGTAGAGGCTGAGAAGAGCTTTTTATAAGTCCAGAGTGGGAAAATATTGCCACTTAAAAAACACTATTTCTGAAAGAAAGCAGAGGTGTCAGAGACAAAGAGAAAAAGAGGGAGACGTGTCAGTCAGTCAATAGTATTTATTGACACTCACTGTGTGGGGAGATCACAAAGGGCATAACACACTCCACGCTTGTTCTCTGGGAGCTTGGAATCTGATGGACGGACAGACATTAAGAGGAGGAAACACTTTTAAAGCATATGATTAACGGCAACTTTGAAGACTTGTGTGTGACTTTGGGTCTGTGTGCGGGTGTGCACGCGAGTGCACACGCGCACGTGCATTTGCGTTTGTGTGTATTTAAAAGGAGCTCGAAAGTGAGAAACAGCCATGGTAATGAAATCAGAGAATAAACACCGCTGAACACAGGAGAAATGATACAAGAATACAAATTATCCTGTAGCACTTTTGTCTTTCAGTTGACTCTTCTCGGAGTATAAATCAGAAGTGGAAATATAACACAGGATACCCTTCTTGTCATTGGGACATCGAGTAACTGGCATCCTACCATGTCTGATAGCTAACGCTTCAAAGATATGCATCGTATGTATTACTGTTCTACCTCACGGAAGTGATCAGACTTGAAAATGCAGTGACAGGGAGCCATATTGGGGAACAGAAATTGTTTACAAAATTGCTTGGTCTGTTGGTGAATCCAGGCCTTCATTTAGAATTCATTATTTTATAAACTGCACAAAGGGATTTCCAAGTTGTCAAGCTTGGTTTGTAAAAAATAAAATAAAAAGATATGATAAAATGTCTGGCACAAGCTTTTCTGACTTTAATTTTTTTTCTCCGTACTATTCATCTTCCCAGTCATAGCGGGTACTCCATCAGCTGTGATAGCTGCTATTTTCTCTGGGTTTAGATCAAACAACCTCAGAACATCCATCAGGGCCATTTTTACATCCTTTCTCCTTTGATGCCAAACCCCAAAGATTCCCCATCATGTACAGTCTGCAAGCTGTGGGGCTGACAAGCATTAGTAACCTTGGAATGTCACCCAGACACCAGCTTTCATCCTGGAGGAGGCTAATGAATTTTGCTGCAACCAACTTGGTCTTGAAATGATTTTTCTTTAGGTCACCTTTCATAGTTAAAATAGTTTGCTTTCTTAGAGTTTACTTTTCGTCTGCTGAGTGAGAGCAGCCGGAGGATTGAGCTTCAGGATGGGAGAATCTGGAGCACAAAATTGTGATAACTGCTTTTAACGCTGTCATTTCTGTCATCATCTGGGCAAGACTCTAATTTCTTAGTGTCCCCATCTGCTAAATGTCATTATTTACAGGTATAGTCCACAAGGTAGGATTTTCGACTTTTGAAGCCTAAGTTTCCCTTGAAAAGTAAATACATACGATCTACACATAATCTACTTTTAATATATGTGAGTGTAAGAAGTTAAAGCTGGGCCCTGATGGTTAAAGAATGTGCAACATTAGAAGCAGTTATCAAACTTTTGAGCTCCGGAGTCTCGTACTCTGGTTCAATCTTTGCCATTTTTACTTGGCAGATAAAAAGTGAACGACAAGGAAGCAAACTATTTTAACTACAAAAGATGACCTAAAAAAAAAAATCATTTCACACACACACACACACACACACACACACACATTCCCATGTAGAATTAATTATCCATTTGGAACACCTTAAAGGAGAAAATGCAGAATGATATAAACTTAATAAATTTTTCAATGAGTTTGTATTTTATTAAGCACAATAACAACCCCACATACTCTTTAACAGGCTAGTACACACACATGTGAGATATGTCAAAGGTCATGCAACTTGGGCATGCATGAAAATTTGCCTATTCTTCAAAATAACAATTTCGCAGACTTAAGGACTATGGGCCTAGGTCTGTAACAGGCAACACACAATTTCTGGGTCCGGAAGGCACTTATGTGATTAATATCGTCGAAGGGTAACCACACGCATTCATCACTGTTCACTCACCCACTGCCTGGGACAGAACAGACCCTCAAAATTTCAAATCACAATAAACTCAATGAATGCAGCTTTGTAACCTTAGTTTCCATGCCTCCCCCCAAGCCTGTGGCTGCTCGTGCGGTCTTCTGCACGGCTGACGTTCTCCCCAGCAGCCCCCAGGCCTCCGGCCCCTCGACCACCCCCGCCGCGCGGGGTTCCTCGGGGCGCCTTCACCCCGCGGCTGGCACGTGCTGCGCCCCGGGCCCGTCGCACGCGCGCCGCGCCCACAGGTCCGCTGGAGGGCGCCAGCGTCCTCCCTGAGAAGGCGGCGCTCGGAGCTGGAAGCTGGGCTGTGCGGAGGACTGTCGCGGTCCCTGACTTCACGTGCACGCTTCGCCGCGTTTGCCCCGGGAGAGGAGGGGTGCCTGGCTTCCTCACTTTGTGTCCCCCGTCTCAGCTAGGCATCCACAGAGCAGTGTCTCACCTGACCCCGCGTGGAAGCAGCTCGCTCGGCTTCCCCCGCAGCCGTATCTGAAAGGCGCCGGAGGCTGTTTTCCCAGGCCGTGCGGGCCCCCAAGCCCGCCTGGTACGTCCACCGCCACTGCCGCGTCCTGGGGCAAGTACCACAGTGCATCTTGAACTTTCACGCCTCCGAATCACCTGGGGATCTTGTTAAATGCAATTCTGATTTGTTAAGGCTGCCCTGGGCCTGCATTTATCTGGGCAGGAACTAGGCTCCAAATTTAAGGGGGCTACAGAAAAACCAGTATTCGGGGCGCCTGGGTGGTTTAGTCGGTTAAGCATCCGACTTTCGCTTAGGTCATGATCTCGCGGTTCGTGGGTTCGAGCCCCGCGTGAGGCTCTGTGCTGACTGCCAGCTCAGCCTGTTTCAGAGTCTGTCACTCCCTCTCTCTCTCGGACCCTCTCCTGCTCACGCTGTCTCTCTCTGTCTCCTAGAAATAAATAAAATTTAAAAAAAAAAAGAAAAGAAAACCCAGTATTCAAGTTCAGTAGTATTCTAACGCAATATTTGAAATGTAATATTTATAATCAATAATTTTAATATATTAAAATTAACGCTTAGTAGCAATTAAAGATTCATAGAATATTTATATAAATATTTAACTAATGCAATATTGATCATATTTAATGCAATATTTTGGAAAAGACAAATCAATACCAAACAAACTATCCACGATGAACAAAATATCCAGGTTTTAAATACAGGGTTAAAAACCCCAGGCGATATTGACCACATTTTCAGCAGCAAGGCCCCAAAGCCAAAAAGATTTTAATTTCCTCTGAGAGGTTACACCTCCCCCTATCCACCAACGCACGCCATGCCCCATTTTACCAATTAGGCACCAGTCTGCTAATTGGGTGCATGCTCAGACCATACCACATCTCATCTTCCCTTTTAACGACCATATGAAGTGATTGTAATCGGTTGAGGAAACCTATTCCAGAGTAGTGGTTCTCAACTGGGCAGTTAGCAGTGCCTGAAAACATTTTGGGTTGTCACAGATCTAAATGGTCTTCTGTCATCTGGTGGGGAGGTGCAAAGGATGCCACTAAGCATCATACAAGGCCCAGGACAGCTCCTCCCAAGGAAGAATTACCTGTCCTAAGATGTCAATAGTGAAAAACCATGCTTTGAAAGTAGGATAACTATATATAGATTATATCATAGATAATAGATATCGTAGCTGAGTTTGAACTAAAGTTTTTCTGACTTTTAAGTTTTTTCTACTCATCATTTTCCCCCACTAGAAAGAAGGCATTTCTGATTCTAACTCTTGCCATTGACTTAGTCACAATAAATATAACCTCTTAGGTATAAAGGTACAATATAAGAAAAATAATATTCTGGGAGTCCTAGTGGAACAGCCCATTGACTGACAAATAGAAAAGGTTAGGTGGGAAGAATTGCTAAATGTTACTAATTTAAATTTACATTATATTTAAGGTTACTAATTAAAGATACAAGCCCGTCATGGTTCTGTAGAAAGTTGGCTTCAATGATGTTTAGTGAAAGTAAATCTTGAACTACATTCTCAGGTGTGGAATTTGGAAAGCTTGACTTAGCCCTGTAGCACCTTAGATTTGAAGTCGGTGGAAATTCATCTAGCTTTCTAAAATTTTCTGTATATGTCAGTTGATTCATAATGTCAGATGAGAAAGAAAAAATGCTTAGAAGCATTTCAGTGTGTGAGTATATGAATTAATAAAACATCAATGGAGTATTTCCATCTTAGGAGTATTACAAACGATAGAATCCAGTGTTACTCTGTAGTCCCTGTGATCCCCAAACTCCAAGGCATAAGACAATTATCAGAGGTTATAAACATCTTAAAGTACATTTTGGCTGCCCGGTGCACACAGTTGAACATAAACGTACTGTATTAGTGAGTGATTATTGCAGAGCTACAGATTGAAGATTTGCATAGTGTTTTTCAGCTCCGAAGCCAACTTTCTAGGATCTGCTCTGTGAAGCCGAGGCTAAAATTCTACGAACTGCATTTTGCAGGCTCCCTTGACGTCTGCCTTCTGTTAGGTTCTCTAATGGAAGCACAGGAGATTGGAAGGCAGAAAGAGGGGAAGGTATTTCTGTCTTGTTCTCCAGCTTCCAGACACCATTGCTCCAGGAGCCTCTGGGTTGTTTTGACACTTCCAGCACCAGACCTGCTCTATCCCCTCAGAGGACTGACACCAGCCCATGGGACTCCCCCTGAACTCCAAGGTTCTGATGACCTCTTCTCTTTTGCTTCCCAGGCCTGGTGACAGTAGCTGCTCTCAGCAGTTACTAATAGTAGGGCTACTTCAGCATTTCCTTTCTGCTCTTTCAGACTTCAAACTCTTGTGTCAATAATTCCTGTGTGAAATCCCCTCTGCTTGAAATACCTACTTTAGCTTCTATTTTCCTGACTAGAACCTACATAGGGGATATTACAACAAATAAGGTATAACAACAAAATGCACACGAGTGTGCTGAGTACACCTCTTTCTGTACAATTTATAAGTTGTGCATTTCTCGGTGACCCTAATAGAAATAACATATGCAAAACATCACGTAGCATGCTTGGAACAGAACAGGTGCTTATAAAAGGGGTATATTTCTTTGCCATGTATGCTTGCCTTTTTGTCCACCAGAAGTGGAAGATTAGGTGGATCAAAATGATTTTTTAAAAAAATTCCAGCTGTTCAACTAAAAGAAGCGAGGTCTGGAATGTATTTCAATAATGTATCTCAACCAGATGTTAACTAGAGTTTTCTCCTCTTTAAAGAGCAATGATGCCTGTCCGAGAGAAACACTTTAATCATCCCACTCTCCCTTTGGGACTGTGGAAAATTGCCACATGCAAATGCTGCAGGCCGAATTGATCAAGTGTGAGTATGTGTATGTGACTGTGTATAACTGAGGTTGTTCAACTTCTACTTGCCTGTTTATTGTTAACAAATACCTCTGGATTTTCCTGTACATCCTGGATATTCTTAAGTCTTAAAGAAACCTGAATATTTTTGGCAGCCTGGCTTCAGCCACCTAAATTATACTGTGACATAACTGTAAATGTTTTCTCTAAAACACAGAATCCTAGGAACGTTGAAATTTTCTGAATATTCTGACAATCATTTTATTCTATATAAACACAGCAGCTAGTGATTTTATACCAATTTCCATGACATTTGCTATGGAGGGAGAGGATGAATAAACAATTGTATCTTTATAAAGCCAGTTAGACATTCTACAAAATGGAATACCGTGTTGTTCAAAAGATTCACATTAGAGGAAAATGTTTTCTCGCCTTCATTCACTTGACCGCACTTAGGTCTGCAGTTAATAGAGCTATTTATATGGCCACTTTCTGCAGGTTACCCGTGGTCCAACACCACGAGCTATCCAGTGAATGCAGAACAACATCTTGGATGCTAGGAGTACCAAGGGAACATAAAATATGGGTCTTGCTTTATTTTCAGTAGTCTCCGGCAGAAAGTAATGGGATAATCACGTGTCTTTACATCAGTGATAAAATTTGTAAGCACATGCACACGTGGAGGGCTCTTTGTGCTGCACTTAGACGTGCATAATGATAGATAATTCATGGTAGTGAGGCTGTGTGGAAGTTAGGGGAATATTACAGTAACCTGTGATATGACTCTGTTTTCTTAGCCTAAGTTCCTCCCAGGAGAATAAAGCCTGAGACTTAGGCTTTTTGCAAGCAGTTCATTTTGGAAAGTGATGCCAGGGACCAGGAGTGAAGGACCCGGGAGACTCAAACCAGGAAGAGAAGGCAAATCAAGTGTGCATTATTGAGTCGGTCACCACTGCGAGCTGAATAGAAACTGAAACTCTACCCTGCTGGTACCCTCTGCTGAATAGAACCTTCCACGCAGAGGATCACAGGGAGAAGCATTATCCATTGGCTGTAAGATCTCCTTCGGATCTCCTTTGGTTGAGGGTTGCCCATTGAGAGCTAACTCCCTCTCACTCCTAATGTCCCATGCCAGAGCACAGGGATCCCAGGGCAGGTGAGAGAATTGATATTGTCAGCATAAAATTGGTCAGAGCTTGTGCAGATCGGTTCACAATGGCCATGGCTACAATAGGAAGCAAATCGAGAGGATATGGGCAGTGCCTAAGGGTTGTCCGACAGGGTCAGTGGTCTCCCAATGGGCTTTAAGCAAGGAAGTCTTCTACAAAAGAACTTTGGCCCTATGTGCTATGATCAATGTTTTAATAAAGAAGCTCTGGTCAGGAGGGCCTAGATTGTATTTTCCTATTTCCGTAAACCATCTCATTTCTCAAGAAATGTCACTACTAAGAACTAATTCACTCCTTAGCTCTTGTATGAGTGATAGGTCCTCAACTTTGAAGAAAGGGCAGCTTTCTTGTCTTTTTTAAACATCAGGCTAGGATTTTAATCCTTACTGTTTATCCTAACACCCCACAGAGCCACCCCTACTTTGGGGGAGGGGGCAAATACTTTGTTTCCAAAAGCAACTGTCAATATATACAATTTGAACTACCCCAAATCAGCTTGTTGGCACCTTTCTGCTGGCCCATACATTCCTTTAAAAGAAATACTGAACCTTGGGCAAGAATGATTTACTCATCAGGCTAGCGCCCAGGAATGGACAGCTGACAGCAGGGGCCCAGGACAACTGCACCGATGTGCATCTGGGAGCTCCTCAGAGCATCTGGATAAACCCCCGGGGGAGAGGATCACGGAGCACCCCAAAGAGGAGCAATGCAGCCTGGGACCCACACAGAAAGGTCTAGGTCAGAATGGGAAAAAGACGGAGGAACTGAGTCTCCTTGGTCCAGGGTCTAAGGGCAGTACTAGCTTTCCTATTCACCTGCCTTTTCAAAAGCATCTTTCCTAAAGACCGAATCACTGTTATTCGGGCAGACTAAACGCTTGGAGGAATGGACATTCCTTTGTGTGCTAATGCCAAGCGTTTACAAATTGGGCTTTATGCAGTGCAGAAATATGTATGTATAGGAAACCAGTTTTTATCTACAATGCAACCAAGGGGCAACTCATTAGCAGTATTAAAACACCATCTTCATGCTTTATATATTACTCTCCAGACATTCATATTCCACTTAGAATGTACTCCTGGTTTGAACAGAATGGAATGTATCTCATTTTCATTTGATCCGTAGTGGAGTCTATAGGTAACACTGAATATTTTCTTCTTTTCTTTATTTGTGAAGATGCCTCCTTATTATTTTAACACATGGTTAATATTTCTTACAACCTACCAAGGAGTCTACAGAAAACGACACTACCAAGGTCAGACAGTACAGATATTGTCACACATACCCTTTCTTACGACAGCATTAAAATGCTCCTGTTACTGTTGAACTGTTTCTGTTTCCATGAGGTTAACATATAAAAATGTATTATTCATGAAAGAATGCATTTCATATATTTTGCCAATTGTTATTATTGTTCTAGAGGGGCAAATAAATGAAAATGGTGGTAGTTGTAGAAATGCATCCTTATTCAGAACTTATGTACAATACCAATTTAGACTACTTACCTTCTTCAACTTTAAACCTTCCATTAAACTGCAAAGCTTGATGTCAGCTAAACTCTATAAATGTTAATTTAAGGTCAAGGTGCTCCTGGGAAGCATTTGAATGCTTAAAGCAGAGCCCAAGAAAACTTCTTTTCAAAGATTTATGGGATGATATGGCTCCTTTTTGAAAAATAGGAACTCTATTTCTACTTTTTCCAATCACTTTCTATTTCAAGCTCCAGGACACACTTTTCTTTATGGATCTTTCCGAGATATTTAATAGCATTCTGGAGATGTTAAAATGCACATTTTTTCCGTGTGTAATGTATAGTGTCTCTCCAATTTAAACTTCATTTAGTAATGCCAAGTGCTTTGTATAGTGAGGAATGAAGCATCCATAACTGGGGAACACTTCGCCCACAAAGTAGCCAAGACACAAACGTGGATCCGAGTTATCACGAGGTAGGATTTTTTGGCCAATGATCACCTTTTCTGAAACTGAATCACGCACCCAAAGGAATTCACAATTCGGTTCAGAGAGGTCCAGGGTCCATTTTTCTTTGTTGCCTAAGTTGCTGTATGGAATAAAATGGGTTACAAAGTAATCTAAACACACCGCCCACTCTTAGGCTACCAAAACAGGAATCTTTCAACAGCGATCTGGAATCTTTCTGAGGCAGTGGCTAGGGGGAGCATCACAGTGTCTTCCTTTCTGGAAGCCATGAGACCGCTGCCCCTGCACAGGACTGTGAAGTGCACGAAGGAGAGGCGGCATCATCACCATACTCATACCTCTCTCTGAGACACAGACTTGATGGGCTAAAGCTTACCACTCTCCCACGAAGCCACCACCCACCACCCCTGGCTAAGGAAGGCAGATCTAGGTGGTCCCTTATGCATTTATATAACATAGTATGTAACACACCAGCTCCTAGAGCGAGTGATGAGAGGCCAGCAATGACAGGCTGTCTAGAAGTTTAGTAGGTGGTTGGACACAACCAGAAAGGTTGTGTCAGAAAGGGATAATGTTCATCAGGTAGGGCAATGAGATTTTTCTCTGAGAGGTTTGAAAGTGATCAACAACAGCACAGCCTGAGCGATTAGCTCAGAGCTGAAGGTGAAAGAACACTCCGAGAAGGCTGTTGGCAGAGGCCACGTAGCAGTAAAGGTTGTAAGGGAGGCGAAGCTGTATTAATCCCAGCGTCATAAAGTAGAAACTGGGCATGAGAGAGACATTCCTCTGAAGCATCAGGAGAGAGAAGTTAAGTTGTAGTAATTACATATTAGCAGAACCAAAATCATCTCTGTGAGGCCTGGTTGTAAACCTCTCCCTAATTCCCTGAAATACCTGCTGTCTCCATTCCGGCTTTGCACATGTCCTGTGAATCAAGATAACCTGGGCTCTCTGCCAGGACCAACCAAACAGGGGCACATGGGGAGCTTCGAGAGGTTCCAGGTAAGGATTTGAGATGAACTAACAAAACTTAGCATCTGAGGGAGGACTTGAGATCACATGACTGCCAAGAGGTTGAATCTCACAGTCTTAACGATAGCTGTTGCGTTCCTGAGGAAAGTTCAGGCTTCCGTGGGGCATGGATGCAGCTGGAGGTTGGTGTGGGTGTGACGTGTATCAGCCCCCACAGGAATGCAGGCCGTTGCACAGCAACAGCTGCCCGGAGGGGCGGGGGGTGGGGGGGAGAACAGCAGTCCTAGATTTGCCCCTGTTGACATGGAGAGGCTTGATGTTCTAGACAGAAGCACATTGTGAGGCCTCTCTCTTGGTTTTCTGGGTGTAGAAGGAAGACTCCAAAATGAAACAGTCTCTTGGAAAGCCTTGATAGGACAGATTTGCTTATCACCAGGGTTCCTTTCCCTGGTTTCTCTACGGAGAAATCTGGTCTCAAATACTCAAGAGAATAGGAGTAAGATTCCAGGTAACTCATCCAGCCTTACTCGTCTGGTGGTCGGAAGTGGTAGAAAGAACCCGTACGGGTAAGAATTGGGAACCTACTCATAACTGAGGGTACTGAAGTTCATTTCTCTGGGCTTCAGTTCCTTCATGGGTAAAACTGGGAAGGGAAACTACATAGACATGAAGACTGTAATTTTAAATGTTTATTTATTTATTTTGAGAGAGAGAGAGATTGAGAGAGAGAGCAAGTGAGCAGGGGAGGGGCAGATAGAGAAAGGGAGAGAGAGAATCTCCAGAAGGCTCCATGCTGTCATCACAGAGCCTGACTCAAGGCTTGAACTCAAGAACCATTAGATTATGACCTGAGCTGAAATGAGAGTCGGACGCTTCACTGCTGACTGAGCTACCCAGGCACCCCTGAAGACCATAATTTTAAAAGCTGAGGGTTTCTGTTTTTACTCTGATACCTCCATAAGTTTGAAGCCTGCTCAAACTCAGGATGGAAAGGAATATTTTGCTAAGAGCTTTGCAATTGTTAGCTTTAATTACCATATGGCAACTACCAAGGTTATGGATAGAGATGTAAATATTGAGCCACAGTCTAATCAGACTCTATAATAGTTTGGCCTAATCAAATGTATAAGATGCACCCACATGAGAAAGGGTACAGTTCTCCTTAGTAGGCAGTATAAACAACAGCCTGTTGGGCAGGCTGGAAAGGTCAGGGAATTGACTCCCCTCCTGCACCCTTAGGACAGAATGACCAGAGGTGGTATGGAACTGCACCGCAGGTGGGATAACTTGAAGGCGGGTGTCCTATCCTGGCTCCCAGAGTTTCCCTGGGTGGGGGTGGGATTTGGCTTCAGCTGCCCACAGTTAAACCACTACTGTAAACCTGGCCCTCTGAGCCAGCATCCATCATCAATCTCCCACCTGCCCCGTATAACATCTCATGAGGAGGAAAGCCCTTCACCGTAATTCCCACGTGCCTTAGGTTTCTCTGACAGAGTCATGCTCCTAAATAGAGAGCATGTGCTTGTCGGTGGTTATCTGGGGTTCTCCTAAAAGCAAACCCTGAGATAAGACTTTGAGTTTGTGTAGGTGTGATCATAGGCCACCATAAAGGGGAGTAGGGCAGGGAGGCTGGAAAGCATTGTCATCAAGCCAGCTTGCACTCTGGGCAGCTGGGGCCAAGTCTCACGGGAAGCCCTGTGAGCCAGGACAAGACACATGCCCTAAAGTTACCCCACCTGAGGGGCAGTTACAGCCCCCTCTGGTCAGTCTCTGCCTGAGGCTTGAAGAGGAGAGTTAATTCCCCAGCCCCTCCAGCCTGACTGGTAGGCTACAAAGTGGGCTCTGGCAGCAGGAGAAAGCGTAAGGATAGTACAGGAGCTTGTGGGTGGAAGTTGCTGCAGCAGTAAGGGCAAGGAGCTGGGACTGGGCGAAGACTGGCTCTGTTAGGAAGAAGCTGGAGTTTCCCCACTTTTACAAGATGGATAATGGTGAATCAAGAGCTCTATTCTCCTAAAATCAGTTCAGTGGCCCTGTGTTCCAGCAGTCCTTCAGCCGGCTTGATGGAGCTTGCTAGACTGGGCTCCTCTCGCCATGGAGGAGTATTTTGTGTTGCACCTGCACCCTTGAAGTTTTACCTTGAAATAAGACTTTGAGTTTATGTAGGTGTGCTCAGAGGACACCATGAATTTTGCCCAATTCAGAGAAAGAACCAAGGAGTCTGATCACTACTGCCCACGGTAAGAAATCATTCGTAGCTCATTTACTTATATGTTGCCTCTTTCTAGAAAGGACCTAAGATCCATAGCATCATAGTCTTTTAGAAACGTTCAGAGTTTTTGAAATGGTCCCTTCACTGAGATGTGTGACATATATTGTAGGCTGACAGGGCTCTTACTTCCTCACATATCTAGGACAGCATTGTTCAAAAGTTTATTTACTCACTTATTTAAAAAAATACAGTTGCTTTTGATGATGTACTCAGAACCATGTTAGCCTCTGGAAGTACAATGATGGAAAAGATATGCTCCCTACACTCAAGGAACTTTTCCTTGAGTAAAAAGATGGAAAAGTAAACAACCAAGCACAATACAGTGTGGTGAGCGAATCAGTGAGGTACATGCAGAAGGCACACGCAGAGCATACCTACGAGAGGAAAGCATGGTATCCTGGGGCATGTGTGTGTGTATATGCGTGTGTGCA
The DNA here is from genome assembly GCF_008692635.1 of Crocuta crocuta. Lineage (NCBI taxonomy): Eukaryota > Metazoa > Chordata > Mammalia > Carnivora > Hyaenidae > Crocuta > Crocuta crocuta. Next base: position 4,566,284 of record NW_027527388.1, on the reverse strand, counting down.
CACACTTCTCTTCTTGCATATTTCTATGTGTGAATTTTGAGGGAAGAGCAGTTAGTTTCAGGCAAAGAGCACACATGTGTAGAGGCCCAGGGCTTAGAAACGAATGGTGACTTAAAACAAGTCAGTGACTGTAGCCAGAGCATAAGGTGAGTTGCAAGGAGAGAAAAGATTAGAGGTGGAAGTAGAAGCCAGTCAGGCCTAATTAGCCAGATTGAGGGTTTGGATTTTACTATGTGGTAATGGACAGTTATTGAAGGCTTTTAAGGGAGGAAATGGCATGATCAGATTTCCTTTTCGGAAAATGACTCTGGCTACCGTGTGGATGACTGGAGGCTGGAGACCCGTCCAGAGATGGCTGTGGAAGTCAGATGAAAGCTAACAGACTTTGAGATGAGGCGGTGGCCTTGGAGATGGGGAAAAGTAGGCTGTTCTCAAGCTTTCCTTGGCACCCCAGGCAGACGCAGGTGGCTTTCCTCTGTCCTCTCTGAGAACTAGTCCTACCTCTGATTGCATGTATCATGACCTATTAGAATGTTGGCTTGCATGTGTACTTCTCCATGGACAGTAACATGTCCATGTGAATAAATGCTTATTTCCATTTTGTGTTCAGACCGCCAGCCTTGCCTGCACATGGTAGTTTCCTAGATGTTTGCTGAGGGAGAAATATGTAGCCCATCTGCATTTCACCTGTTTATCTAGCTCTACCACTTAGCAGCTGTGGGGAACATATTCAAACATGTTTTGTATTTAAAGTATCTTCAGGGGCACCTGGGAGGCTCAGTCGGTTGAGGGTCTGACTCTTGGTTTCAGCTCAGGTCATGATGTCAAGGTTCGTGAGATCCAGACCCACATTGGGCTCTGTGCTGAGAGCAGGGAACCTGCTTGGGATTTTCTCTCTCCCTCTCTTTCTCTCTAAATAAATAAACAATGAGCAAATAAACAAACTAAAAAAAGAAGTCTCTTCAGAGCTCCCGTATCTGCTTCTAGACTCAACAGGCTATTCCTTTCCACAGCGGTGGATCTGACTTGGTTTTGAATCCTTCCCCACCTTAGCTCATCTAGTGATACTAAAGTTTTAGGACTGTGCATAGCACTTCTGAAACCTTGAGAAAGAAAAGCCAAGCTCCAAAAAGTAAGTGAGACAGAAGAATCTTATCTGCGCTATACTGTTGGCCAGTGTCTACTTCTACCTACATGGTCCCTTTCTCCAAAGGCCAACCTAGAGACTAAAGAAAAAGAAAATCCTTCAAAGAAGCAAAGAATGTCCCCATACATTCTACAGTGATGTCCTCTTAGGTAAAGATAGGGGAGGAGCTGGAGACACTAGAGGAAGGGTCAAGTGGGCAAGGTTGGATCCAGCCCCAAAAGCAAAGGAGGAACAACCAGTTGAAATGAGAACGCAAGAGGGTCTGCATTGCAGCTTATCCCCTAGGCTGTCAAAGCAGCGTATCAACTTCAATCCTTCTCACTTTACCAGCCATGTCCTTCCCACAAAACTAAAGCATTTAACATTCCTTGTCATTTCCCTTTAGATATACATGTATAAGCACATACTTTCTAGCAGGGGAAGGAGAGAGACAGCAATATTGAAGAATAAAAGTTCCATTGTTCTGTTGCCTCTAAAGTAAATGATGGAAATTATAAGCTAATTTACATATGGGAGATTAGCAGGGTATCCCTTTATTCCTATTAATATATTTTCCCTTCCTAATTATAAAGATTTGAATCTTTTTAAAACAACTTTATACAAAACATTTGTGTGGATATAAGAACTGCATGTTAAATGCTAATTCTGGATGAGTTATTTGCATAACCTCACAAAGGAGCTAAATTGCTTGTATTTAATAATAAATAGAGAGTTTAAAAAAGATTGCGGATATCTTGAGAGAATGTGAAACAGAGAAAAAATTTGCTCCTATTTTAAGATATGGAATTTTTTTTTCCACTTTGAATTTAAAACTACTTCTCCATCCTCTAGGGAAAACTTGTCCTAACTTTCTGATAAGCTTAATATTCCAGGGCTCCTACAACATGGCAATTCAAATACATTGAAGGTGAAGAGCTAATATGTTTTTAAATGAACATGGATAATTTTCAAAAGATGATAAACTGCATCTAAAATGGTTTTACATTTGGAAAGTGGAGACTTTTGAAGATTACAAAGTCTGCATATGATAGGAAAATGGAAAGCATTGTAGAAGTTATCCGGAGTATTCAGGGAGAATCAAAATTCCTAAAAAAGAAAGATGAAAGACTCTTCTTTAAAGTATGGGGTTTGACAGAGTCCATGACTTGGATATCAGTCGTCATTTCTGCAGGTGAGTAGGAAAATCACACAAGTAGAGAAAGCATGTGAAATAACTAAGGTGATAAATAGGTCTAATTTTGATTTGATATTTATGTTTTTTGAAGACTGGAAGGAGGCTCTTATTAGCATGGAGTGTGGTAGCCACTTCATCCTTCTTTGTTCCTCCTCCCCTCAACTCTCTGCTTAATGGACTCTCAGTTCATTTGCCAATTCTTCATTCTCTTGCAGTCCTCTCTTTCTCTCTTCGATCTTGAGCTGTTGACTTCTAATTGAGTTCTGGACTTTCTTTTCTTTTTTTCCTAGCACCTTCTTCGGAATGAGTTCTTCTGTTTCCATGGCTTTAAATTCTATCTCTGTGCCCCAAATATCTCTGTACCTCCTCTCCTTAAAATTAACAATCAGGGGCACCTAGGTGGCTCAGTCGGTTAAGTGTCTGACTTCAGCTCAGGTCATGATCTCACAGTTCATGGGTTCGAGCCCCGCATCGGGCTCTGTGCTGACAGCTCAGAACCTGGAGCCTGTCTTCGGATTCTCTGTCTCCCTCTCTCTCTCTGACCCTCCCTTGCTCACGCTGTCTCTCTTTCAAAAGTAAATAAAAACATCCAAAAAAGTTTTTAAATTAACAATCAGATTCTACACCCTACTGCAAAATGGCTACTCTGGGCTGTTGCAAATTTGACCTGGTCTATAAACATGCCACTTTTCTATTAAAACCCTTTCAATGGCTTCCCATTGGAGAAAAATAAAATCTAAACTCCTTACAAAACTGTTATAGACTGCATATTGGTGCCCCCCCCAAACATTCATATGATGAAATCCTAACGCCCCCAGTGTGATGGTATTAGGAGGTGGGCCTTTGAGAGGTAATTAGGTTGCAAGAGTGGAGCTCTCATGAATGTGATTCGTGCTTTTATAAAAGAGACCCCAGACAGCTTCCTTACTCCCTTTTGCCATGTGAAGACACAGCAAAAAGACAGCCATCTATGACCCTCACTAAACACTGAATCTTCTGACACCTCGATCTTGAACTTCCCACCCCCTAGAACTGTGAAAAATTAATGTTTGTTGTTTAAGGCACCCAGTCTAGAGTAGTCCATTGTAGGAACCCAAATGCACTAAGGCAAATGGCCCATAAGGACCCCACATGATCTGGCCCTTGCCCCTTCTACCTTTCTGACTTCCCCCCAGCCCCTTAAATGTCCCATGCGTTTTCCAGTGTCTGACACTTTTTCACATGCTTTCCCTCTACTGGAATTACCCCTTTCCTACTTCTTATGTAACTGACCCTTTGAATTATCAGTTCAAATGCCAGACCTCTCTCAGTGAGGTCTTCCCTGCCTACCAGTTCTGTGTAAGTTCTCCCCTTCAATGTACCATGTATCACTCTACGTTGTCTGTTTCCTTCAAAGCACTGATGAAATATTTTTTTGGTTTACTTATCTATTGACTACTCCTTCTAGACTGCTAATACCCTAAGGACAGGAACTATATTTGTTTTATTATATCAAGAGCTTAGTATAATACATAACATATAGTAGACCTTCAACAAATATTTGTAGAATGTATGAAGAAACAAATGAAATGAGGGCAATTACGGAAGTAAAGCTTTCTACAAAATTCTTAGTAAGTGAAACTAGTCAACTGCTTAATATCTGAAAATTCAGTGGTGGGTGGCTGTAGTTTGCTTCTTGAGGATTTAATACAGTTTTGGAAGAAATTATTACCTATAGCAGTATTTCCATGTGTAGAGAATATTAAACGTTTTGGAATGTAGCCTTTTAAAATGTCAAGTATCCATTGTATTGAGGTTTTTAATGTTTTCAAATGATTTAAGCTAAATTGCATTCTCATTATTTACTCACAAAACACTTGCATGGCCCCAAGGAATAGAGTCAAGCCCTATAAATGAATACAGGAAAATCTGCACTCAGAGAATGAAGTGGGCTGTCTGTGTACATCTCCAGTTTTCCTAGCATGAGACAGAAAAAATCATGGCAAGGTGACTCTAAGGGGAGAATTATGCACCAATGTGGGTTGGGACCAAACAACTTAAGCTCTGAGAATATATGACTCAATGACTCTCGACATTCAATGAGCTGATATGGCTCCTTGAATTTCTATGCTATTTTTCTCTGTTCTAATATAATTTTTCTTCAAGTCCAAAAAATTGCTTCTGGAGTTATCCAGAATAATTACCTATGCGCGGATGATATAAAACTCTTGGCATTTCAAAAAAAGAAAAAACAACAACCAAAAAGCATTGTGACCTGCTAGGGAATAGCCTCTGTCCCACTGATTCCTTTGAGTGACATTTCAAAGCTGATTACTTAGCCCTATTCAGACAGATATCCCACTGCAATCAACATCCTTCTTGTGTTTGCCTCAATAGGGATTTTGCCTTAATAAGAAATATAGAATTGGGTGCTTAGTGATAATTATGATAATAATTTTCAAAGGACAAGTCTTTCCCTTAATAAATAATCCTTTTCTAAGAGCAAGCATCCTTGAATCTTATCTCTGCTGTTTTTCAAATGAACATTTAAAAAGAATCAATTTTGATACTTGAGCTGATGCAAGGATAAGTGGAACTCTGACATGACAGACTCTGCTTTTCTGTTGATGTGACTATGTGTCCCTAATGCCAATAGTAGGAGGGAAACCAGCAAACCTGTTAAGGTCATCTTTAATCTTCCAATACCAAAGATAGCCTCAGATTGGTAGTAAATAAAATATCCCATCTCAGGCCAAAAATAGCTTATTAAAACCAACAGAGACTACCAAATCAACATATTGTTACCATTGTCATTTAATACAAGGCAGATGGTATTTAGATGGCTTGAGGTGATTTAGTGCCTATTTCCAATCACCATCCCTCAATCTACCTCCAATAATATATAATTAATTGAAAACAGTATTTGCTAGGCTGTAGCTGTAAGTCATCTACTCTTCCTTAAATTCACATTGCTGCCTCTATGCTGCCCATGTATGGGATTTCTGGACCCACCACCACTGGAAATAGCAATATGGTGAGGTAGCTAAAATTATACAAGATTCTAAAAGAATACAAAGTAGAATAAATGGCTGGGAGACAGTGGGGGTACAGTATTCTCATGACACTGTACCTATACCATCACTGTTCAAGGCATATGCCTGAATTTCACTATTACAATGGTAAGACCACTGAACAGAAAGTTGAGGGAGCAAGGATCTAATTTGGTCATTCCACTCTCAGCTGTGGATCTTTATCCAAGGCTTCGATTTCCTTATCCTAAAATTGAATGTATTGTATTTCTGCTTCTGGAAAAATAAAGTGGACATGGTTTTCCCTATGTATCCTGTTAAAAACAACTCAAAAACGCTGGACATTTTGTATAAAATATAAGACACTGAAAGGTGTAGAAAAGAAGGCAGATCAACAAGAGACTTTGGGACTTAAGAAAAGATATGGTGGTGAGTTCCCTACATTTTTTTGTAGCCTCATGTATCCCAGACCTGGAGTTGAAGAAGCCAACAAAATGGGAATTCCAGTGGCGGCAAGAGGAAAAAAATCCACAACCAAGACCTGCTCTCACTCTAGCCAAAGGACCAGAAAAAGGCAGTCCAGCAAGACAGAAAACATTTTTTTCGTTCATAGTTTATTGTCAAGTTGGTTTCCATATAACAGCCAATGCTCATCCCAGCAGGTGCCCTCCTCCATGCCCATCCTCCCCTTTTCCCTCTCCCCCACCCCCATCAGCCCTCAGTTTGTTCTCAGTATTCAAGAGTATCTCATGGTTTGTCTCCCTCCCTCTCCCCAACTATTTTTCTCCTTTTCCTCCCCCATGGTCCTCTATTATGTTTCTCCTGACCCACTTATAGGTGAAAACATATGGTATCTGTCTTTCTCTGCCTGACTTATTTTGCTCACCCTTGAGTTCCATCCATATTGCTACACATGGCCAGATTTCATTCTTTCTCATTGCCATGGAGTATTCCATTGCATAGATAAACCACATCTTATTGATCCATTCGTCAGTTGATGGACACTTAGGCTCTTTCCATGATTTGGCTATTGTTGAGAGTGCTGCTATGAACATTGGGGTACACGTGCCCTATGCATTAGCACTTCTGTATCCCTCGGGTAAATTCCTAGCAGTGCTATTTATTGCTAGGTCATAGGTGAGTTCTATTGTTAATTTTTTGAGGAACTTCCACACTGTTTTCCAGAGGGGCTGTACCAGTTTACATTCCCACCAACAGTGTAGGAAGCTGCCCACTTCTCCACATCCTCGCCAGCATCTAGAGTCTCTTGATGTGTTCATTTTAGCCACTCTGACCAGCATGAGGTTGCATCTCAGGGTGGTTTTGATTTGTATTTTCCTGATGAGGAGGGATGCTGAGCATCATTTCTTGTGTCTGTTGGCCATCTGGATGTCCTCTTTGGAGAAGTGTCTGTTCATGGCTTCTGCCCATTTCTTCACTAGATTATTAGTTTCTTGGGTGTGGAGTTTGGTGAGTTCCTTATAGATTTTGGATACTAGCCCTTTATCTGATATGTCATTTGCAACTATATTTTCCCATTCTGTCAATTGCCTATTAGTTTTATTTATTGTTTCCTTTGCCATGCAGAAGCATTTTTATCTTGATGAGGTCTCAAATAGTACATTTTTGCTCTTGATTTCCTTGCCTTTGGGGATGTGTCAAGTAAGAAATTGCTGCGGCTGAGGTCAAGGACGTTGTTTCCTGCTTTCTCCTCTATGGTGTTGATGGTTTCCTGTCTCACATTCAGGTCCTTCATCCATTTTGAGTTTGTTTTTGTGTATGGTGTGAAAAAGTGATCTAGTTTCAGTCTTTTGCATGTTGCTGTCCAGTTCTCCCAGCATCATATGTTAAAGAGGCTGTCTTTTTTCCATTGGACACTCTTTCCTGCTTTGTCATAGATTAGTTGGCCATCCATTTGTGGGTCCAGTTCTAAGTTCTCTATTCCATTGGTCAGTGTGTCTGTTTTTGTGCTGCTATCATAATGTCTTGATGACAGCTTTGTAGTAGAGGCTAAAGTCTGGGATTGTGATGCCTCCCATTTTGATTTTCTTCTTCAACATTACTTAGGCTATTCAGAGTTTTTGTGGTTCCATACAAATTTTAGGATAGTTTGTTCTAGCTTTGAGAAGAATGCTGGTGCAATTTTGATTGGGATTGCATTGTATGTGTAGTTTGCTTTTGGTAGTAATGACATTTTAACAATATTTATTCTTCTGATTCATGAGCATGGAATGTCTTTCCATTTCCCTATGTCTTCTTCAATTTCCTTCATAACTTTTCTATAGTTTTCATCATATAAATCTTTTATATCTCTGGTTAGGTTTATTCCTAGTTATTTTATGTTTTTTTGTGTAATTGTGAATGTGATCAGTTTCTTCATTTCTCTTTCTATTGCTTCATTATTGGTGTATAAAAATGCAACCGATTTCTGTACATTGATTTTGTACCCTGTGACTTTGCTGAATTCATGCATCAGTTCTAGTAGGCTTCTGGTGGAGTCTGTTGGGTTTTCTATGTAGAGTATCATGTCATCTGCGAAGAGTGAAAGTTTGACTTCTTCTTTGCCAATTCTGATGCCTTTTATTTCCTTTTGTTTTCCCTGGGGAATTCTACCAGACATATAAATCAGAGTTAATACCCACTCTTCTCAAGCTATTCCAAAAAATAGAAATGGAAGGAAAACTTCCGGACTCATTCTACAAAGCCAGCATCACTTTGATTCCCAAACCAGACAGAGACCCAGCAAAAAAAGAGAACTATAGGCCAATATTCCTGATGAATATGGGTGTAAAACTCCTCAACAAGATACTTGCAAATCGAATGTAACAGCACATTAAAAGAATTATCCACCATGATCAAGTGGGACTCATTTCTGGGTTACAAGCCTGGTTCAATATTCACAAATCAATCAGTGTGATACATCACATTAACAAAATAAAAGATAAAAACCATATGATCCTGTTGATAGATGCAGAAAAAATCATTTGACAAAATACAGTATCCCTTCTTCATAAAGACCCTTGAGAAAGTCAGGATAGAAGGAGCTTACTTAAACATCCTAAAATCCATTCATGAGAAGCCCACAGCTAATATCGTCCTCAGTGGGGAAAAACTGAGAGCTTTTCCACTGAGATCAGGAACATGACGGGGATGTCCACTATTGTTTAACATAGTACTGGAAGTCCTAGAAAACCTTTAGACCACAAAATCCAAGAATCACAGAAAATATTGTGCCCGCCCCCCTGCTAGAAAAGGCTGAGTCAAATGAGGAGTTGAGACTTCCACTCAAAGTACTTTGACAAGGTGCCCCAAAACCCCACCAAGGTAATGTCTGGGAAGGCCAAGTAGGAAGCCAGGACATTCATCCCTGCCAACCAGTAATGAGTCCTCTCCCTCACATAGCATCACTGGAGACCTTGTGAGAGTCTGTAGTTCCACCACCATCTATCAGTAATAGGTACCCCTACCTCCTCCTTCCTGGGGTGATGTTAGAGGAGGCCTAAAGGAGAATCAGGACTTCTAGTATCAACTAGTAGTAACAAGGCCATATCTACAATGTTGTCAGTAAAGTCCACAAGGGGAGCTGAAAGTCCCACCCTTCCACCAGTAATGAGGATCCCCCACCTGGTGTCAACAGAGGCTGAATGACTACAGAAGCTACCTCGGCCTGGCAGTCATAAGGAGGCACCGTCCCCTGTTCCTGAAAGAACAGTGTCCAAGGAAGAGAGTTAAAATAAAAGATGCATATAACATCTAGTGTCTCATTACAAAATATAAAAATGCCCAGATTTCCATCAAAAATCACTCATACCAATAACAAGGAAGATCTAAAATTAAAAAGGCTTGATAGATACTAAGATGCAGAGATGTTAGAATTATATGACAACGATCTTAAATGCTTTTTGTCAACATAAAAATACTTTAGAAATGAATGAAAAATAGAATGCCTCGGCAAAGAATAGAAGACATAAAAAGAACCAAAGGTAAACTTGACAACTGTAAAATACAAATCACTAAAATAAAATGGGCACAAAAGCAGAATGGAAGGGACAATGGAAAGAATCAGTGAAATGGAAGATAGAACAGTAGAAATTATCCAATCTGAACATCATAGGGGAAATAGACTAAAAAAATAAAATGAACAGAACTTCACAGACCTGGGGAACTATAACAAAGGATCTAACATTTGAGGTATCCAAGTCCCAGAGAAGAGGAGAAAAATAAGATTGAAAAACTACTCAAAGAAATAATGATTGTAAACTGCCTAAATTTGATAAGAGATGTAAACCTACAAATTTAAGAAGTCAAGTGAATCCCAAATAGGAAAAAACCCAATGAAATCCATGACAAGGTACATTATCATTAACTTCTGAAAATGAAAGAGACAAAAGCAGCCAGATATAGATGACACATTACTAATGGGGGGAAAATTCGCATAACAGTGGGTTGCTTATCAAAAATCATGAAGGTCAGAAGAAAGTAAAAATTTAAAAAAAATATTGAACTGAATGAAAACAAAAGTACAATATACCAAAATCTGTATGACACAGTTAAAGCAGTGCTAAGAGGGAACTTTATAACACTAATAGTGTGTTATTAAAAACAAAAACAGCAACATTTTCAGATCAATAATATAATATCCAACCTCAAGAACCTGGAAAAGGAGAGCAAAATAAATCCAAAGCAAGCAGAAGGAAGGAAATAATAAAGAGCAGAAGTTAATGAAATTCAAAACAGAAGAACTATAGAGAAAAATGAATGTAACAAAGAGTTTTTTTTAATTCAAGTATAATTAACATACAGTGCTATATTAGTGTCAGGTGCACAGTATAGTGATTCAACAATTTTATACATTTCTCAGTGCTCATCAAGATAAGTGTCCTCTGAATCTTCTTTACCTGTTTCACCCATCTCCTCATCTACCTCCCCTCTGGTAACCAGCAGTTTGTTCTCTACATTTAAGAGTGGTTTCTGTTTGTCCCTTGTTTAGTTTGTTCATTTGTTTCGTTTCTTATATTCCACATGTGAATGAAAACATATTTGCTTTTTAAATTTTTTTTGACTGCTTTATTTCCCTGAGCATTATCTCCTCCCTCGTGTGTGTGTGTGTGTGTGTGTGTGTGTATACACCTCTCTTCCTTATTTATTCATCTATTAATGAACACTTAGGTTGCTTCTGTATTTAGGCTATTGTAAATAATGCTGCAACAAAGGGGTCCACATATCTTTTCAAATTAGTGTTTTCATTTTCTTTGGGTAAATACCCAGTAGTAGAATTACTGGATCATATAGTAGTTCTATTTTTAATCTTTTGAGGAAACTATACTATTTTCCAAAATGGCTGTACCAATTTGCATTCTATCCAACAGTGCAGGAGGGATACTTTTTCTCCACATTTCCACCACTTGTTATTTCTTGTCCTTTAGTCATCTGACAGACGTAGAGTGATGTCTCATTGTGGTTTTGATTTGCATTTTCCTGATGATTAGTGATGTTGAGCATCTTTTCATGTATCTGTTGGCCATGCATATATCTTCTTTGGACGGAAAAATGTCTATTCAGGCCCTCTGCTCATTTTTCTGGCCAAGTTGTTTGAGGATTTTTTGTGTGTTGAGCTTTATACAAGTTCTTTATATAGTTTGGATATTAACTCCTTATCAAATACATAATTTGAAAATATCTTCTCTCATTCAGTAGGTTGCCTTTTTTGTTTTGTTGATGGTTTTCTTTGCTGTGCAAAAGCTTTTTATTTTGGTGTAGGCCCAATAGTTTGTTTTTGCTTTCATTTTTCTTGCCTAAGGAGGTATATTCATAGATATGTTACTGATGGTGATGTCCAAGAGACTACTGCCTATGTTTTCTCTTAGGAATTTTATGGTGTCAGGTCTCACATTTAGGTCCATTTTGGGTTTATTTTGTGTATGGTGTAAAAGAGTGGTCCAGTTTTCATTCTTTTGCATGTAGCTGTCCAGCTTTCTCAGCACTATTTAAGAGGCTGTCTTTTCCCTATTGTATGTTTGCACTTCCTATTCATAGATGAATTGGCCGCCCATAATCATGGGTTTATTTCTGGGCTTTCTATCCTGTTTTATTCTATGCATCTATTTTATTGTGTGTGTGCCAGTACCTTACAGTCTTGATTACTATAGCTTTGTAGTGATTCTTGAAATTTGGGATTGTGATGTCTCCAGCTTTTTTCTTCTTTCTCAAGATTGCTTTGGGTTTTTGGGTTTTTTTGTGGTTCCATATAAATTTTAGTATAATTTGTTCTGGTTCTGTGAAAAATATTGTTGGTATTTTGATAGGTATTGCATTAAGCTTGTAGATTATCTTGAGCAGTATAGACATTTTAACATTATTGGTTTTTCTCTCATCAGCATGGAACATCTTTCCATTTGCTTATGTCCTCTTCAGTTTCATTTCTCAATTAATTTCTTTGTGGGAGAGCACAGAAGGAGAGGGGCAGAGAGAGGGGGATAGAGGATCTGAAGCAGGCTCCACACTGACAGGCTGACAGCAGTGAGCCTGATGTGGGGTTTGAACTCAAGAACCGCGAGATCATGACCTGTGCCAAAGTCAGATGCTCAACTGCCTGAGCCACCCAGGTGCTTCTTCCTTCCTCAGTGTTTTCTGGTTTTCAGAGTACAGAGTTCACTTCCTCAGTTAAGTTTATTCTTAGGTATTTTTGTATTTGTGGTATAATTTGTAAATGGCATTTTTTTCTCAGTTTTAAAGATCTGGTTCTCTTAAAAGATTAATCACATTGACATGCTTCTGATATGGTAAAGAGAAGAGAAAGAAGACAGGTTACCAATATCAGGAAAGAAACAGAGACTATCACTAAAAACCCTGCAGATATCAAACAATATTAAGGGAATACTAAGAACAGCTATACACACAAATTTGGCAACTTAGAAGAAATGGACCAGTTCCTCAGAAAACACAAATTATCATAATTCACTTAACATGAAAATAGATCATTTGAATAGTTCTTTAACTATTAAGAAAATTGAATTCATAATTTTAAACACTACCCCCCAAACAATGCTCTTCTCCTAAATGGTTCAATGGAGAATTCTATCAAAATGTTTAAATAATTAATATTAATTCTATACACAATCTCTTCCAAAAATAGAAGAACAAAGAATAGTTCCTAATTCATTTTATGAAGCTAATATTTTTCAGATATCAAAACCAGATGAAGATAGTACAAAACAAGAAAACTGCACACCAATATCCTTTATGAATATAAATAAGTATATTTAACAAAATATTAACAAATAGGATTCAGCAACATATAAAACAGAATTGTTGTATCATGAGCAATTGAGATTTATTCCAGAGATGCAAGACGGGTTCAATATTTGAAACTTATTTAATTTAATCAATCTGATGTGATCCACTATATGAAAGAAGAAAAAAATCAATCAATACAGAACTATCATTTGACAAAACTCAATACTCATTCATGAAAAATAGGAGTAGAGGGGAATTTATACAACTTGATAAATAAATATACAAAAAAACCCCTATAACTAACATACTAAAGGGTACATTACAAAGATGTCTGCCTTTCCCACTATAATTCAACATAGTCTTAGAATTTCTAGCCAGTGCAATAAGACAAAAAAAAAAAAAAAAGAAAAGAAATAAAAGGCATACAGGTCACAAAAGACGAAATAGAACTATCTCTATATTCTATGACAGAAGACATAATTGCCTATGTAGATAATTTCAAAATCTACCAAAAAAGCTCCTAGAACTAAGTGAATTAGGCAACGTGGCAGGATGCAAGATTTACATACAAAAGTTGATTACATTTCCATAATAGCAATGAACATATGGACACCAAAATTAAAAACCACCTGTACAATAGTTTGTGTGTGTGTGGGGGTGGGTGTGGGTGTGTTTGTGTAAATCTAACAAGACATGTACAGGATTGTAGGCTAAAATTACATAATGCCAAGGTAAGACATCAACGATCTAAATAAATGGATAGAAATACAGTAATCATAAGTTAGAATAGTCAACATAATAAAGATATCAGTTATCTCAAAATTGACATACAAAGTTGACACAGTTTTTACAAAAATATTCAAGTTTTTTTTATAGATAGGTATAACATTATTCTAAATTTTATATGGAAAGGCCAAGGAACTAGAGTAGCTAAAACAATTTTGGGGTTTTTTTTTTAATAGTTTATTGTCAAGTTGGTTTCCATATAACACCCAGTGCTCATCCCCACAAGTGCCCTCCTCCATGCCCATCATCCCCTTTCCCTCCCCCCTCATTAGCCCTCAGTTTGTTCTCAGCATTCAAGAGTCTCTCATGTTTGCCTCTCCCCCTTCCCCCCACAATTTCCTCCCTTCTTCTCCCCCTTGATCCTCCGTTAAGTTCCTCCTAATCCTCCTATACGTGCAAACATGTGATATTTGTCCTTCTCTGCCTGACTTAATTTCGCTCAGCATAACACCCTCAAGTTCTATCCATGTTGCTACACATGGCCAGATTTCATTCTTTCTCATTGCCATGTAGTATTCCATGGTATAGATAAACCACATCTTCTTGATCCATTTGTCCGTTGATGGACACTTAGGCTCTTTCCATGTTTTAGCTATTGTGGAGAGTGCTGCTATGAACATTGGGGTACATGTGCTCCTATGCATCAGCATTTCTGTATCCCTTGGGTAAATTCCTAGCAGTGCTATTGCTGGGTCATAGGGGAGTTCTAGTGTTAATTTCTTGAGGAACCTCCACACTGTTTTCCAGAGGGGCTGTACCAGTTTACATTCCCACCAACAGTGTAGGAGGGTGCCCATTTCTCCACATCCTCGCCAGCATCTAGAGTTCTCTGATTTGCTCATTTTAGCCACTCTGACTGGCGTGAGGTGGTATCTCAGTGTGGTTTTGATTTGTATTTCCCTGATGAGGAGGGATGCTGAGCATCGTTTCATGTGTCTGTTGGCCATCTGGATGTCCCTCTTTGGAGAAACAATTTTGAAAAGAGAATTAAGTGGGAGGAATCTAGAAGTCTACCCTCTTGCCAGATGCATGACATAGACATATTAATCTAGACTGTGGTATTGATGGAGGAATAGATAAACAGATCAGTGGAACAGAGAACCTAGAAATACATCTACACAAAAATGCCCAATGGAGTTTTGGCAAAGGTGCAAAGATGGGAGAAAGATAGTCTATTCAACAAATAATGTTATAGGAACTGGACAGCTTAGGTTAAAAAAAAAAAAGACCCTTGACCTACGTATCATACCATATTCAAAAAAATTAGCTCAAATTGGATAACAGACATAAATGTAAAACCATTAAACTATTAAGAAAATCTTCAATAATGAGGGCCAAGCAAATACTTCTTTGACTTGATACTAAAAACATCCATAAAAGGAAAAGTTGACAAATTGGATATTATCCAACATTTAAAAATATTTACTTTGTATTTTTAAATATTTACCGTGTGTTTTCTTAGGACCCTGCTAAGAAAATGAAAGGACTAATTACAGGCTGGCAGGGAATATTTGTAAATCACCTGACAAAGGGCTAGTGTTCAGAATATAAAATGAACTCTCAAAAATGATATTTAAAAAAGCAAATAATCCTATTAGAAAATTGACAAAAGACACAGAGACATTTCACCGAAGAGGATATAAAATGGCAAATAAATACATGAAAAAATATTCGACAATATAAGCCATTAGAGANGAAAATTGACAAAAGACACAGAGACATTTCACCGAAGAGGATATAAAATGGCAAATAAATACATGAAAAATATTAGACAATATAAGCCATTAGAGAATGCAAATTAAAACCATAATTCTGTATACCTATCAGAATGGCTAAAATAAAGCATAGTGACAACATGAAATGTTAGTGAGGATGTGGAGAAACTGAATCACTCATTTATTGTTGGTGGGAGTGTAAAATGGTAACTTCACTCTGGAAAACAGTTAAAAAAAATAAACATGTAACTACCATATGACCCAACAATTACATTCCTGGGCATTTATCCCTGGGCAATGAAAACTTATGTTTATACAAAAAAAACCCAAAAAACCCCATACACAAAAATAGATAGCAGTTTTCTTCATGATAAACAAAAGCTGGAAGCAGTCCAGATGTCCTTCAGTGAGTGAGGGAGTAAACAAACTGTGGGCCATCCATAGCAAATAATTCTGCTCCTCAATAGAAGGGAACAAGCTATTGATGTATCTGACAATTGGATGACTCTCCAGAGAATTAAGTGGAAAACAGCCAATCTCAAAAGGTTAGATTTCTATAACATTGTTCAAATGACAACATTAAAGAAATGAAGAACAGACTGGTTTCTGGGGAAGTAAAGAGTGGGTGACGATGGGAGAAAGTGGTGTGGCTCTAAGAGTCAACATGAGATATACATGATGGAAGTGTTCAGTAACTTGACTGTATCGATGTTAATATCCTGATGATGACATTGCATTTAGTTTTGTAAGTGGACACCTTTGGGAGGGACTAGATAAAGGATACACTGGACCTGTCTGTATTTTCTTTTTTTCAAACTGTGTATGCATTTATAATTATCTCAGAAAAAAAAGGATATCAGTCTGTGTAGTCTCTTGTGTCTCTTCTCAGTTTGCTAACTCATTCAGTCATTGTATCAGTTAAACTATATTGTGAATCCAACAAAAGTATAAACACAAAACACAGAGGCTAATTTAAGCTAATAAATTTTAAGCATTTATTACTACAGTAGAAATAGGTCACTGAACTAGAAATTAATAGACTCTATCTAAAACAGTAAGTTCTCCTTGCATAATCTTCTTAGGTTGAGAATAGCAACTTTAGAGTCATCTGTGACACACTGTCTAGAATAAAGCAAAAATGTCATGTCCATTTTATATAATCCTGTAAAAAGCCAGCGGAAAAAAACTCTGTCACACACATGTGGCCTGGAGTCATACTAGGAGTGAATGAATGACAATTTCCCATGCACTATAAAATGCCATTGTAAAGAACACAAGGTCACATAAATACTATGTTATTTCTGGTAAAAACAAAGAGAAAACAAATTGCACACAACAAAACAATGCAAAATAAAACAAAAACCAACAACCCATTTGCACAGTACAGCTTTTTCTGAATCTAAGTCATCCATTCGTTCTGACCGAACTCTTGCACAAGCCAGAATTTGGATATGGACTGAGAAAGGATGAGCTTATGTTGTGCTATTGCTGAACTTGTATTGAGATATGAAATAGAAAGGTAGGCAGGCAATCCAACTAGCTGCATTCCAAGAAGTCTAAGCTATCAGGCAAAGTCCAGATGTGAGGCTGCAAATCAGAAACCAGGGGAAGCAGAAACCCCACCCCGAGCAGAAGCTTCGGGAAACTATTCACACTATTGGGGCATCACTGAAGATACTTCTGTAGGGTACTTTTGTTTTCATTACAGGTGAGAGAGCTGCTAAGGATTCCAGGTCAGTTCAGACACATTTATCTGACTGGTATTTACTAAGAATGTCCTGCACATGTTGGGCTTTGTGCTAAGTGTTGGGGGAGCAAAGAACACTAAGTGCTTATAGCCCAGTTTAAGAGAAGGATAAGGTAGCAATGACCAGGGCCTGTGAAAATCTGGAGGTGAGCATGGGGTGAGATTTGTGTCCTCATAGGGGCATTTGTGTTGTTCTATGGGTTGGTGGCAGTAGAGGGAAGGAGAGGGAGGCAGGCCATAGAAAATATTCCCAAGATCGTGCTACTTGACCTGGATCTTGAGAGGACTTGACTTGGATCTTGAGAGGACAAAACCTTTCAGGGAGAGAAGGTTTGGGAAAGAATGTCAGGCAGAGGAAAAAGAATCTACATGAGATGCTATGGCTTGTAAAACTATGATGCCTCTAGAAAAATTTCACTTCCGAGGAAATTGACCAGGTAAAGCTGGGCCCTTGGGGGACACTAGATAGAGCCACTGATGAGGGTGAGACCGAGAACTGAAAGCAAGGGCACAAAATGGAGGCTGCACAAAGAAAAGTTTATCTTCTGTGTTCCAAACTCTATGTACCAAATGCCAGCTTGCAGGTTTCACCACCCTAGGCAAAGGCTTAGAACTGTGGTTCTCAAATTCTACATATGATTCTCCCAGGATGTTGCTAAAATGCACATTCTGATGCATTAGGTTAAGGGAGGGGTCTGAGATGCTACCTTTATAACGGGCCGTCAGATGATACTGATTTTGCTGGTCCACAGACCACACTATGAACAGTAAAGGCTTAGAGTGCGCTCATCTTTAGAGTGGACATGGAAACATTCCTCTGGAGTGAGGGAAGAAAATGTTAGAACTTTTATTATCAAAATGTAGGAAATGTACTTTATGAAAAAAGTAGGAAATTAAACTTGGCTACAATAATGTTTAGATCAACTCTGGCCCCTACACCCATTCTGTCTGTTAGACAGTTGACATGTGTAATATGTGAGGTATCCTAAAGGAGGGACAGGCATTCTGTAGCTTGGAGGCATTGGCACTGACACCTTTTATTCTATGTCAAATTTCAACTTGTAGCTACATACTGCAGTTACGGTATATGTTTCAGTGGATATCTGAGTTATATAATCTAATGTTAACTCATCTTCAGAAATTGAACACATGGCTTCAAAGGATTCCTATGCACAAACCACTGATTAAAAATACTAGGTATATAAATACAAGTGAACAAAAAGCATTTGCCAGAATGCTTCTACTCTTGGAATGAGCTCTTGATAGCTGCACAGTGACATCCAAACAATGATTCCAAGAGCTGACTCCAAGTTGGTTAAAAATAAATCAAAATTATTAATAAGACTACTTGAAGTATGGATTTATATCTAATATTAGCAACTAATTCCATCATGAATGTGTATTGTTCCTTGGGATATCAGTGAAGCCATCACGATTCACAGGACTTTTCTTTTTTTCTTTTCTCCTTTTTCTTTTTTAAGAGAGAGAGAGAGAGCGTGTGCTCGCAAAAGTGTGCAATCAGGGAAGAGGCAAAGGGAGAGGGAGAAAGAGAATATTAAGCAGGCTCCACCCTCATTGCTGAGGCTGATGCAGGGATCAAGCTCATGACCATGAGATCATGACCTGGGCCAAAATCAAGAGTAAGATGCTTACCAGACTGAGCCACCCAGGTGTCCCTAGCCAGAATTTTTAAAACCAAGAACTCCATAAAGCAAACCTCTACTATTTTTTCAGCTACATTTAAGACTTGCAAGGCGTGCCTGTGTGGCTAAGTCAGGTGAACAACTGACTCTTGATTTCTGCTCAGGTCATGATCCCAGGGTCATGGGATCGAGCCCCAAGTTGGGCTCTGCACTGAGCATGGGGCCCACTTAAGATTTCTCTCTCTCTCTCTCTCTCTCTCCTTCTGCTCCTCTACCCCACTCCTGTGCTCTCTTTCTCTCAAATAAAAATTTAAAAATAAGATAAAATAAGACATGCAATGCTCAATTTGGGACAAAATTTTATTAAATATGATGATACATTTTTAAAAACCAGGTTTGTACTGTCTTATATGATAGCAGAGGCAAAAAGTCACCTATTGGGGAATGGCTTGGTCTTTCTGGTGGAGGAAGAAATGGCTGAAAGACTACATGAAAACAATATGGCAACCAACTTCATCATATATCAAACCATGTCTTAAGGACACCCTCCCCCAGGTCCCAGAGTCCTCTCCGTTCAGCTAGAAGTTGAGGATAGTACATGGGAGATTTTTGATCAGTCTGGAAATGGTTCACACCACTTTTGCTCATATTCTGTCATCCTAAACTGAAAACCTGACTGCAACTAACTGCAAGAGAGGCTGGGAAATGTGACCTACCAACATTTTACAAAAAGCAGAGTTTTAAGTTAGTATCTCTGTTGAGTAAGACTGGAGGCTGAGAAAGGGGCCAGGGAACTACTGTATTTCTTTATGGTTACACTGTGTATGTGTGGGCTTTTGGAAAATTATTTCAAAAAGCAAATATTTTTAATAAAAAAATCACAATAAATGGGCATCCCAGTCAGGCATTTAGAACTGACAACCAGTCTGTTTTGAGTATGTTATTTTCTTTTTTAAAGTTTTATTATTTTTTGAGGGTATACTAGTACTTAGACCATTTGAAAAATGTAGATAAACAGGAAAATAATGCTTAAGGTCTGCTAATATTTCATTCAAAATACATATAAATGACTTTCTACTAGATTCCTCAAAAAATAATGGCAGCATTAATAGATTTTAGGGTATATTATGAAGACTGAGCATTAAAATATATGAATCTAGATGGGTTTACTTTCTTTTAAAATTAGTCTATAAACTAGTATGTAAAATATCCATTTCTGAATGTTTAATTGATTTCTAATAATATTCTCTAGAATTTAGGGAATTAATCTAATTAATTTTGCTAGGCTGACAACAAAAACACAGAAAACAACTCAAGAAATGAAGACCCATATAACAGAGGAGTGTTCTTATTACCTCTGGAAATAATAATTCCCAGGGAAGATAAAACGTTCATCATACTGTTGTAAAATGAATGAAAGCTGCAATTTAAAATTCCAAATCCTGATAACATAACTGTACAAGAGGGGAAAGTGAAATTTACAAGGAACAATTAGAAAAATTATAAATACTTAGGTTTTCTAAAATTATTTTATAATGTATTTGATCACTGAGCTAGTAAGTTTTTTCTCTCATAAAATTATAATAAATTCTAGGCAGTCTGAAAATCCTATCAGCAGGAAGCATGTGTCTTTTTTTAATGCAATGTGGCTTTAAAATGAGCAATTACCAATTATTAACCTTAAAACATCTCAACAGACAGAAATAGAGATAAATGCTTTGTTTTTCTGGAACTCCACATCAGGCATTTTCATCCTCTCCTCCTTCCTTCATAGGAAGCAATTAAATCTTTGTGTAGAAGATTTACAAGTCTTTGGAAAAGCAAAATCATCAGAGCAAAACCATGTGGCCATTTGAAAAAAAGGTTTCCCCCACAATCCAAAAGTAGAGCCTTCCAATGAAACGTTTTGTAAGCTAAAACGGCATCAGGGAAAGAAGCAATTACCAATAATTTATATGGAAAATTTTTGAGCATTCTGAGACTCAAATAATAACCTCTCTTAGGCTTTTCTGTTACTTTAGGACACATCTTGCTAACGGATGCACAAAATAAATTGAGATAAAGCACAGATGCTCACAGACAACAGTTCAAAGCCATGGTGGCCTGATGCTGAGTATAGTTCCCAGGGAAGGAGCTTGGCAATGCCCCCCTTGCTGGTAAGAGTGAATGCTGCCTCTATAAAGGCTCACTCCAAAACAAACGCTGAATGCTATTTTCACTTTTCAACCTTTTTTCATAAAAGCAAAAATCCTCTTCAGTTTCTTTCCATTAGCAAAAAACATACTCATGTAGGTCTTTTATGAAAGCAAAGTGACATAGTGTGAACTTTCAAAAAGCAGGGGGTATTTGTATCAGGGTAGCTAATAAGAATTGAACTTTTGAGTTATTAAAGCAATAAATTTTTTAATCAATTTGGAAAGTATGATGAGTATCTGAAATCTTTACTTGGTATTAAATGATTTTTCTCTCCTAAGACAAGAATTCTCAGACTGACCTCTTTAGGTTTCTGTGAAACCTAACTCAATTATTATATTTTCCCTCAGACTTTCTAAAGAAATATTTTTAAAAATCAGTAATGGTATTTGTTTTATCTTATATAATTTTTATGGTAGTTAGCTGTCACATATATCTAGAATATTTATAAATACACTTCTTTTAAACATGGTGTAATATCTAGAGTTGCTAGAAGTGATACCATCATCACTGCTCTAAGGAGAGTTAAGGCTAATACATGATGATGTTTGGCAGGTCATAGTTGATGGTCTCTTGTGGGAGCAGTCCCATCAACAAAAGAATGAACCAAAGTGCTTAACAGATCTAGTGTTAAACAAGTAAGCATATTTGAGGGTGCAAACAGGATACAGGAAACCAAGATTGGAATTTGTTTTAGATCTTCTGGAAAACTCCTTCAGCTCAAGAGAGTGCAAACACCATAAAAAATCTTTCAGTTGTCGAACAGCTGAATGCTGATAAATGTGCACCTGAAGTGCCCACGCCAGCAGATTTGCTGGATATGGTACTATTTGGGGGAGTCAGCACATGCTGTATACTCATGACCTGCCAGAGTCCAAGGACAGGATGCAGCCCAAAGATATGGGCAGCAAAAGACACAGTTCAGAAACACACAGCTGTGAGCCATGACCAACTCAAAAATATCCCAAAATATTTTGAAGGGATAGAAGCATTTATTTTGTAGTTACTTTTTAAAAATTTTTTTTTTTAATTTTGTTTTCTGAGAGAGAAAGAGACAGCATGAGCAGGGGAGGGTCAGAGAGAGGGAGACACGGAATCTGAAGCAGGCTCCAGGCTCTGAGCTAGCCGTCAGCACAGAGCCCAAAGCGGGGCTTGAACCCATGAACTGTGAAATCATGACCTGAGCTGAAGTCGGATGCTTAACCGACTGAGCCACCCAGGAACCCCTGTAGTTACTTTTTACAAAACAAAAATGCTTACAATACTGCCTCCATCCTTGACTTGACCTTCTATGAGCCAAATGTTTGTGCTGCCCCATAACTCATATGTTGAAATCTTAACTTGCAAAACAGACGGTATTAGGTGGTGCGGCCTTTGGGAGATGTTTAGGTCATGAGCATGGAGCCCTTATGGATGGGATTCATGCCCTTATAAAAGAGATACCATGGAGCTTTCTAGTTTCTTTCACCACATAAGGACACAATGAGAAAGTGTAAGCTATAAACCAGGAAAAGGCTCTTCGCCACAATACAATCATGTTGATGCTTTAATCTTGGGCTTTCCAGGCTATAGAACTGTGCAAAATAATTTCTATTGTTTGTAAGACACTTAGTCTGTGGTATATTGTTATAGCAGCCCAAATGGACTGACATGACCCTATACCTCTTATCAGGATTACTGACTCAGGCTCCCATTTCCTTCAGTCTCTTCAATGACTTCTCACATCTAAATGTGAACTCTTGCTGAGCCATCTTCCTACAAAAATATTCTTATGATTTCCCCCCCACCCTGTCCATAGCTTCTATTCTTCAGTGAGGTTAGCCCACGTGGAAGACTATTTGCAAAGGTGGCTGCTCCTTGTAGTCTATACCATTTGCAATGTGACTGCAGCTCCTTCCATTGAGAGGTAGAGTCTAATTCCCTACCACTTTAATCTGGCTTTGTGATATGCATTGACCAAAATGATAGAGTTCCAGTTCAAGTCTAGGCCTCAAGGGGCCTTGGCATGCATCCGCCCTTGCTGTCTCATATCCCTGTCCCCTGCCATGTAAGAAGAACAGAGTAGCCAGCTAGAGTATGAAAGACTGTGTGGAGACTAGCTTGGACACTTTAGCCAACAAACCAGAAATGTAAGTGAGTTTATTCCAGACTAGCCAGCCCCCCCAGCTGACCTTCTAATTGACTGCAGTCCAACTGATAGCAGGCCCAATTAAGAGACACTAATCCTAGCCCACATCTGCAGAACCACCCAGCCAACCTTGGAATAATAGAAAATAGCAAATGGCCTTTGTTTTAAATTGGGAGGTGATTTGTTAAATATCAGTAACTAAGGAATGTAACCCCCATTCATTCCATGCTTATTGCCAGCTCTAAGTTCATATGTTGTTTTTCCTAGAAGGCCTCCTTCTCTTTCCTCCACTTGTATCTGTTCACTTTTAAGACCCAAGTCAAGTGCTTTCTCACAAAGCCTTCTTTGACTACACTCCATAGAAAGATCTCTCTCTAGTTAACACATTTTTCATTTTTCTCTGTAAAATTTCATGTATCCTGTATTCAATTATGCAAACCCTGAGTTATCTCAACCCCTAACACAGAGTTAGCTCATTTTTCAGTGCCTCATAAAAATTTACTTGCTAAAAACAAGTAGACATGCTGTTCTCCCCACCTGTGGCATGGTTTAGGCATCAATACCAATTTCCTCAACTGACCCTGTCTTGGAACTGATTAACAAGTTTCCCTGTTGAAGATCTTTGTAAAGATAATTGATATATAAATACAGTTTACTTAAGCCATCAGTTTCCTTAATTAAAAAAAAGTTTTAAGTTTGTTTATTTTGAGAGAGAGCACGTGCGTACACACACAGGAGTGGGAGAAGGGCAGAGAGGGAGGGAGAGCGAGAATATCCCAAGCAGACCCCCACACTGTCAGCACAGAGCCTGATGTGGGGCTTGAACTCACAAACCATGAGATCATGACCTGAGCCAAAATCAAGAGTAGGACACTTAACTGACTGAGGCACCCAGGAGCCCTAAACCATAATTTCCATTAGATGGAAGAACTATATTGATAGATTTTTCATATATATCTATGTGTGTGTGTGTGTGTGTGTGTGTGTGTGTGTGTGTATACATATATATCCTTAAGAGAATCCCTCCTTTGTAAGGGTTATCAGTTTTTGTTTCTGCTCATTAAGTATGTACTTCATATTCATTTTACTTGACACTACAGGAAATTGTGCATGACTCAGGCTACATAATTCTGAGCTTATCTCTGAGATGCTTTGTCTATTATTTCAAATTGTCACAAGGTCGGTTGACTCTTTTACATGCATCAGGTAAAATAAGAAATATGTATATACATACCAATTTACACACCATAATAAATTCCTCTATTCAGTATCATCCATGACTGCCTCATGTTCTAACCTCACTTTTTTATCAAGAATGTATACTACTTACACATGATACAGCAAATGTTACAGCATTGGAATTTTAGTGCAATATACAGTTATAGCATATTTATCACTTTGAATTCATCCATCACCTCAGTATAATTCCAACAATTATATTGAGTAACCTATTTAAAAATTAATTTCTCTTTAGTGTAGTTTTACTGGATTTTCCTTAGAAATCCAGAAATGCATGCTCATTTATTTAAAAAAAAAAAAACTGCCTCAGCTCAAAACTGTTATGCTAAGATTACTGTTAAATACTAACATTACTGAATATTATATGCAGGCCACTCAAGAAGCAAATTTAAGCCAATTTACACCTTGGCTCAGAAATATTATCTGTTAGAAGTGGTACTGGTTAGAAGGGCTAAGAGTGGCTCTTCCTTATTTAAAGGCAACCATTTATTGACTTTTTGTTATGTATCAGATGCATGTAAAGAACTTTAGCTTTATAATATGACTAAATCCTCACAATAATCCCATGAAGTAGGCATTAGTGTTAGTATGAGGTATTAGTGTTTGCAAATAAGGAAGCTGGGATTCTGAGGAGTATCTTGCTCATTATCACATAGATAATGAGCCATATGTTTTTACTATTACATGGCTCGCAGGTCACTCTTGTTTTCAGAGGTCCAGATCTGTCTTGAAAGTCCCTCTTGAGATCATTCTAATGGCAAAACTTCTCCCTGTTTTCACAGCATATCATGTTATCTAGGTAACTGCTGACTTCTGCGTACAATCAACACATGGAAGTGGGTGTGATGCATGTACAGTTTCCTCACATATGTAATTATGCTTGTGTCATAATTTAAAATTCTGCTAAAAGNCATATCATGTTATCTAGGTAACTGCTGACTTCTGCGTACAATCAACACATGGAAGTGGGTGTGATGCATGTACAGTTTCCTCACATATGTAATTATAATGCTTGTGTCATAATTTAAAATTCTGCTAAAATTATTAGTGCTAAATTATTAGAAACTTGAGGATTAAAGCCTTGAAAAATATTTATGTCTTAAAAGAAGATAACTAGGGTACCTGGGTGGCTTGCTTAGTCAGTTAAGTGTTGGACTTTGTTTCAAGTCATGATCTCACTGGTCGTGAGTTTGAGTCCCATGTAGGACTCTATGCTGACAGCCTGGAGCCTGCTTTGGATTCTGTGTCTCCTTCTCTCTCTGCTCCTCCCCGTCTCATGCTCTGTCTGTCTCTCTCTTTCTCAAGAGTAAAAAAACATTTAAAATTTTTTTAATAAAAGAAGATAACCAAAAAGAAATGGCTTAATCCAATGGAAGCGGTTACTAGTGACAGAATTTTAGGCAGCTGTGAGGACATATAATTAGATCAGTGGTTCTCAGTGTTGGTAGCACACTGGAATCACCTAGAGAGCTTTAAAAAAAAAAAAAAAAATCCTTACTCTGCAATCCCCGGAGGTCTGATTCAATTGTTTTGTGTGGTAGATACAAAGCTGTTTGCAGTTTCATAAAAGCTGCAAATGTAATGATAATGATCAACCAGGGTAGAAAGCCAATAGTTTGGATAAGGAGATCACAACATGCCTATGTATCCAACAAAATGGTTCTAACCTTGGTTCTCCTTAGATGGTGTGTCAATCTGTGGCACTAAACTTGCTCTTCAAATAAAACACAAATTTCTCACCAAGGTGCCAGTACGTGCACTTCAAGATTTTTAAAAATCTTCTTCTGTGAAACAGCTGGAAGAAGACATGGGGACAAATGTTTATAACTCTGAGGTATGAAGTGCCTGCATTAGACATAAATTCCAGAAGCCAAAACAAAAACAAGTGATAACTTGGGCTACAGTAGGACCAATTATTTTTACATAGCCCAAATCATCATAGAGTCAAAAGAAAACTGTCCAACTGAGAAAAGCTATTTGCCACATTTTGACAAATATGTCATTTTGTTAAAACATAAAGGTTTTGAAAGGGTTGAGGGGTTTGGGAGCAGCAACACCCCAAATTCAATGAAGACATCTAGCAACCAATTCTTGGTTTCTAAATACCATCCTCCATTAAAAGGAACTAGGCTCCTTAGAGAAATGGCTGAGTCCAGTGCTAGAACAGTAAAGAACAAGCTAAGCCTGGAACATTGTTATACCAGAAAGTGAGGAAATGCTGAAAGAATGATGATGACACATCAAAGGACATAGGAACCAGGTTCAAGAGAATCCCATTGCCTAAATCTGGGACCAAAATAAATACAGTACTTATTATAATCCATTTAATAAAATAGGAGTCTATGAACCCATACTGATAGAAGTTTTTAAATGAAAGTTAGGGGCACCTGGGTGGCTCAGTTGGTTGAATGTCCGACTCTTAAGTTCAGCTCAGATCATGATCCCAGGTTCATGGGATCAAGCCTCTGCTTCAGGCTCCATGCTTAGTGTGAAGCCTGCTTGGGATTCTCTCTTCCTCTGCCCCTCTCCCCGGCTCATGTGTGCTCTCTCTCTCTTTCTCTCAAAAAACTTAAAAAAAAAAAAAAGTTAAAAGAACAGGATGTTTACATGATCTTGAAGTATCTCCCCACAGAAATCTTACTAAATAAAATAGGAAACATGTAGTTTTATTTATTTTTTTAATGTTTTTTTTTTAATTTATTTCTAGGAGAGAGAGAGACAGCGTGAGCATGGGAGGGTCAGAGAGAGAGGGAGACACAGAATCTGAAGCAGGCTCCAGGCTCTGAGCTGGCAGTCAGCACAGAGCCCGACGCGGGGCTCGAACCCACGAACCGCGAGATCATGACCTAAGCGAAAGTCGGACGCTTAACCGACTAAGCCACCCAGGCGCCCCGAAACATGTAGTTTTATAGGCAAGGGAGGAAGACACCAGTTTACTCAGGTGATCAAAGTTAACATCATCAGTAAGGTGATGAATCAAAGTCACATTCCATGTAATAGGATGCAATGAGAACACAGCATCTCTTCTGTGGTACTTCTGCCAAAGTTGCATAGCATGAATCCAATCATGAAGAAAGAAAATATGGGGGACTCTACTTTTTTAAAAAAATCATTCTGTAATCCTTATAACTACCCAGATCACGAAAATCTAGAAAAGACTAAGGAACTATTATAAACTGCAGGACACTGAAGATATATCACAACTAAATGTAACGTTGATTCCAAACTAGATCCCTTTTCTGTAAAAGACGTCATTGGGAAAGTTGGAAAAATGGGAATGGGGGCTGAGGATTAGATGGTAATAAAATGTCAGTTTTGGTCTCCTGATTTGGGTACTTATTATTATATAGGAATATGTCTTCGAACTAAATATTTGGGGATTATGGAACACCAAGTCAGCAACTTACTCTCCAATGGCTCAGAAAAAATAAAAGTCTCTGTATTTGCAATTTTTCTGTAAGTTTGAAATTGTTTCAAAACAATTCAATGCACTGGAATTTATTAGGAAAGCTCAATGAGGTAGCAATGTGAATTTGCATATTTTCCCCCAATGAAAGCAAGAAAATAACAACCCTCTAGCTATTAGATATGCTAAACTACATGAGAATTTGCTTGGTAAGTATAACTAGATCTAACCTTGAGTTTCCAACCACTGGTCTTACTTTGCTTCAAATATTTAGGACTTCTAGGAGTAGAGGTACCTCTTGTCAGGAGTATGAATATTATTTCCTTCTCAAAATTTAGTGGAAGAAGGAAAGAATCCTTCTGAAGGATTAAAGAGAAAGATAGGTAAATAAAGCCCAAAATTTCCGTAACAACTCTCTAACAAATCTAGCTGCAGTTAAAATTTTTAAATACAGATATTTGTGAAGTGCCAACAAATATTTCACATTTTTTTTTCAGAAGTACACTAAGTTTTTTTTTTTTTTTTTTTAATGCTACCTCTTCTCAAAGAAAAACATGGTGTTCATTGTATTAGACCTTAAAGAGACCTCTGGAGCTCATCTAACCCAAATACCTCCTGCTGGATGATAGCCCCATCCCTTTTGTTCTGCCCTGGTGGGTATAGAGAACAGATGGAAGTCATCCTCTGATCCTGTGAGCTCCAGGGTCTACAGATTGAGAGCCTGACCCCTGTGCAGGGCGCAGCCACGCCATGCCTGACTCCCTGTGGATCTCCTCCTGCCCGTGTGGATGTTGATATTTCGTGGTTCACAAGCTCCGGGGGCAACAAGTTCTTCAGGACAGCGATGCTTACCTCGCAGCTGGTGGTGTTAATCCTCTTGAATTGTGTCGTTTGTGGACCAAGCTAAATGCAAAAGGGTGGACAATGCCTTTCATTGTACTCTGAAGATATCTATGGGATATACAATGGTCATAATTCATGGCTTCCCAGAGAATAATCATCTTTCAAACAGAATGACTCCTTAAAGTCATCTTTTCAGCTTCTCTTCCCAGACTTCACCTACCCTGCAGAAAGAACATACATTCAGTCTCATGCTCCTCCTTCCTCACCCCACCCTCCTATAGAGGTATTAACCAGCCATCAAATGGGTTGGCTGAATTACCCTTCTGGTTTTTGCTGTCACACGATATGAGAAGAGGGCACAATGTAGAGAGCGCCACAGGAGAGCAAAGCAAAAGACAGAGATCCTGCTAAAAATAGAGAAATTAGCAGGGAACTCTGTTCCTGGGATATCTGAATTCAAATGTTTTATACCTGAAATGAACCCCAGGAAATCAATGTATCTTAATAAAACCACTGAGTGAGAAAAGGCTGCATAGTTATTTGTTTCGGCTGAATCCTGTTCACCATGGCTTTTCACAGGAAGTTCTTGAGCTATAATCCATACTCTTCATTTACAAAAGCTTTTTTCCTTTTTTCTCCCCCTTAAATCCAGAGGAAGCTCATTTGTGTAGTATGACCCACAGTATAATTTAAGCCCCTGTGCTCCACTTGGATAAGGATGTATAAACTCTATATTTCTGAAACGTCTCAACCTCCTTGTGAGTTAGGAGCTATTACTTTCTGCATTTCTCAGATGAGAAAATGGATTCTTAAGAGAGCTGAGTCACTTACCCAGGGCCACACAGCTGATTAGTGGCAGAGTCTGGATTTGAAGCCAGAACACAATTTGTTTTTCTCCTGACTCCAGCTTTATCTTTTACCCCAACTTGTCAAGCATCCTTGGAGCAAAAGCAAGTTTTTGAAATTCCTCCTCCTGCCCCTGACCCCATGCCATCCATTTTTTTGTCCTTGCACCTGTAGTTCTTTATTGTGATTCATTTTTTACTGTCAGTTTCTCTTTACTAAGGGAGAAGAACTTGGAAGTAAAGGAAACTTTCCTATTGCCAATGTGTCTGTGAACATCTTGCAGAGTACCTGGGTACTTAAGGAATATTTGTAAAATACATTGATTCTCCCAAGGTCGTAAAACTTGTTAATGGTGCCTCTATGACAAGAGCCTGGAGTTCTTCGTTTCTAGTCCAATGATCTTTCCATACCACGCAGTGGGTCTAATGACTAAGCATTGCACGTTATCATGGTGTTCTCAGCATCTGGACTGAAAGGAGAAGAATGACCTTCATTCCCCATCTTTAACAAAAGAATACACATTCACTTCTGAAGGATTATATTGAAAGAGTGGAGAAATAAATGTAAATCCTTACACCTCAATTTCATCCCCCGAAGGACTAAATTATTTTTCTCCAAAGCATAGGAAATTTTGCTTCTATTTGCTTTGGTAAATACCTTAACTTTGAAAATCTACCATTGTTTTTAAGTTTGCCTTTGGAAAAATTATATCTACTTATTTAACCACTTATCTTGTTCCTATTTGTTATAACTTTATTTACCATCACTTGCCTTATAAATATTTCCTGCATTACTTACAGTAATTTTCATTGTCTTCATGAAAATCCACACAATGTGGAATCTGTATAAAACTCCCCATATTTTAGAATGCATTTTTGAGAGATGTTTTCTGAAGATCCCCCATAGAACAGAATGTGAATGGGTTGTTGTTATTGTGTTTTGAGTTGGCTTCTAGCTTTAGAATTCTCTCCAAACAGCTCTCTCAGTCAGACTTTGTAGCTAGTCTACAATGTAGTGTTTTCATGCTTCTGAATTTCTGCTCTTTGTAGAAAAGCCATGTTGTATGCAGCTTCAAAGAAAACATACACAACAAAAAGATTTATCTGGAAAATCAATTAAGGTGATTATTGGTTAAGTGAGGTTAATTCCATGTTGAAAGGAGCCAAGATATTTCTCTCTAGTGACAGATCCTATTTTGCTAATATAAATTCTTGCCCTGACCGTGAGCTGCGGCAGACAATTTGAGACAAGAATAATTAATTAAAAGATACATTTCATGAAGCAGATGACTTTGACAGAGTAAAAAATAAGCAAAGCAGAAAAGTAAAGCAGAATTCACCATCTAAAGATAAAGCACTAAAAAACATTCAGCCCTTTCAAGTGGTAAAGGTATTTTCTTCTGATGCACAAAAATGCAGAGAGCAATTCAACCCTTTAGAGGTCTGTTTTTCATCAGCTTTGATCTGAAAATTGAGACAAGTGTTTGGAGTACTGTCGCTGATAAGGAGGAAAGTGAAGGCTGGAAGCATACTCGAACAGAATGTGGTTACTCACACCCTGAACGATTAAACACTCACTGCATTTTTTTTAAAGGCAAATTCTACAAGTCACACAGTTTCAGAAATCATTACAGAGAAAAAGAACAGCACACGCAGTACTTTCATAAGAGCAAAAGCTGTCATGACCACAGAATACCAAAGCATAAGCTGTGCACATATTCCCAGTTTCATCTTTAGTTTCTCTTATTTGTTTCTAGACACTGTTTTCTCTGCCACCGACAGTGTTTACAGTCTCTGGCTGTCACATAATGAAACAGAAGCGGAAAGCCTTTATTATGGTGTTAGTACGTTAGAGAGATACCAACATAGCTGGGTATCAGACTTCCTTTTGTTTTATTTTATTTTGTTTTTATTCCCTCTCCTGGGAAATACTATTTCCTTGATCTGAGGATCCTGGGGAATCTTTGGGCTGCAGGTTGTTGCTAATTGAAAGGTCAAATTCATAGGCCAGTTGCAAGGTCGAGGCACAATCCAGTTCCCCCTAGAAGAGGAAGAAATTTTCCATAAGCCAACCCCTTAGTACAATCCTAAAATCTTAGGGTCCAGGCAAAAGGCAGGCTGATCAAGAGTGAAACTTCCCCCAGTTGGGCCAGGTTCAGCTTGTGGAAAATCAGACCGTTTTTTTTTTCAGTGCCCCTCTCAGTTTCAGGGAGGCAAGTCTTCACGCTCCACAGCTAAAACACAGAAAATTCCCCCTTAACCACTGGGCTTTAATTTCCTCTTTTGCATTAACAGAATGTGTGAAATCTCTTTAGAGTTGTACCTTTTTAGTATCTGTGCTAAATGTGCATGTGAGACAAAGAAGTGCAGTTAATGAAATCACTGAAGCGTTACTCAGCACCCACGATGTGGCAGAGACCACATGGCACTGGAGACACACACAGGAGTGAGGTGTGATGATGGCAAGCCTCAAGCAGTCAAGGTCTGGTTGGGGAGACGGATCTGCAAACACCCAATCACAACATAACGAGGTGCCGTGGTAACTGCTGTAGCCGGGCCCACGCCCGGAGCCGTAGGAGTAGAGAAAAAGGATGAACTCATTCGGCTGGGATTTTGATCACGTGACAGAGGAAGGGCTGCATTTATCAGCTGCGCTGGAGTTTCCAAGTAGACAAGGCATGGAAAGCCATTCCAGAAAGAGAAACCTGCAAAAGCCAGGGCTGGGTGAGTGTTGGGAAAGAACTACTTTGAAAAGGGTCCTG
The DNA here is from genome assembly GCF_008692635.1 of Crocuta crocuta. Classification (NCBI taxonomy): domain Eukaryota; kingdom Metazoa; phylum Chordata; class Mammalia; order Carnivora; family Hyaenidae; genus Crocuta; species Crocuta crocuta. Next base: position 4,534,412 of record NW_027527388.1, on the reverse strand, counting down.
TCAAGGGACCTCTTTGGTAAGAGGAAACCTTGGAGAAGAAAATTAATCCCCACCTGCAACACTGGCGAATAAAGGAAAACAGGTGAAATGAACATTAGAGTTGCTTTTGAAAGGGGAAAGTGGAGGAAGAGTTGCTACAGAGGCACAGGGCAGCATGACACAGAGGGAGCAGAGCAGGCGTGGGTAAAGCCAGCCCCAGGCTAGCGCCCCCCCCCCTTTTTTTTTTTTTTACCTGCTCTTCCTGTGATGATACACTTATCTGGTGGATCATTTTTCATTTTTGCACACATTACCCTCGCAATCTGGACTTTGAAGTAGCACTGATCCCTTGCATGTCTTCTGGATTCAAAGAATCCAGGCTTTACGAAGTCCTAGGGGAAAGTGTTGTCTGAATCCCAGGAGAGAGCAAGACACTAGGTGTCGTCTCAGAAGAACACAAAGAGAAGAGGGACAAACATGGCCTCTATAGAATTTGGGATCTCAAAGGGATCAACTCTTTGGGAGAACTGAGCCTTTGACAGCAGTAAAATTGAAAAGAAAAGCAGAATCCTGTTATCTGAATGACCAGGACACTTAGCCAGAATTATTAGTGATGTTGGGAGTAGTGACTGAGGACACAGATTTTCCAATCCAGTTGGAGGTTTTCAAAAAGATGAGGAGCAGATTGAAATGTCTCAGGGATGCCTCCACTTATCCCATAGGAGCTCAAGTTTCTTTGTTATATTTTCTCCAGGAATTGCTCCTCTTACACCTTAGCAATTACACCAGTTTGGATGATACAGTTTCATTTTTATGATTGTTTCCTTAACATATTTTTTCATCCTGTTAGATTATAAGCTGCATGAGGGAAAACTCTTTTTGTTTATCACCATGGCTTCAAGTGTCTGGCACAGAGCCTGGCACATAGTAGGTTCTCAATAAATATTTGATGAACAAATGCCAAGGTGACTCCCATCTTTTGGGAGATTGAGCCATAATTACATATGTGATCCTAACTGTACAACAGCTGTTAGCTGCCTGACCTATGAGAACACTATAAATGAGTTACAGGAGGAAGATGAAGAAAAGGGTAGAATTTGCTGAGTGTAAGCATCAAGGATGGAACTGAAGCCCTCTGATAATGTTGCTGAAGGCAAGTGGCCTTCACCTTTTCTCCACTCTACCCTCCACCACATTGAATTTCTTTCTATTCCTTGAACATGGTATGTTCTCATTGTCTCCAGGTCTTCACACATACTGTTCCATCTGCCCCAACTGACACTGGATCACCAGTTCTGTAAACTGTTTTATGGAAATGCAGTCATGTCCATTCATTTAAATAATGTCAATGGCTGCTTTTCTGCTACAATGGCAGATTTGAGTAGTTGTGACAGAGAACTTACAGCCCATAAAACCCAAGATACCTGCTATCCATCCCTTTCCAGAAAAAGTTTGACAAACTGTGCTCCATATCTATCTTACAATTCTCAGGAAATATAATAGATATAAGATCAAATTAAATGATGCAATTTAACAACAACATTGCACATACAACATTTGTACAACAATGATGCAATCAGCCTAGATTGGCACATTCTACCCGAGTTTCTTTAACAAATCAACTGCATTAAAAAGAGGGGAAGGAGATTATAATACACAGGAGACTCAACAAATACGAATGCTTTCAAGGGGACAAGCACAAAAACAGATGAGTAAAATTTGCCACATATAAAACGAGGAGTGAGTGGTAGGACTTAAATGCATTCAAAGGCAGATTTTTAAAAAATTTTTAATATCATGGCTCCAACAAAACGCATTAACTGACTGAATTTGACCAGACACACCTAACTCACGAGCTCCAGTGTGGAGGATGAATGCTCCTTAGTGCAAATGATTACTATTATTCATTTGTTTCTCAAGCTCCCTCAGATCAAATATTGACATGTCTGTGTATCACTCCCAAGCCCTGTGGAATTGTGTCCTCTTAGATTTCCTCTGACTTGCAATACCAGTGTTTCTTCCCCACAATGAATACTAGTAGGTGTTTTCCCAAGATGAATCGCATGTCATGATCGTCTACCCACACATTTCGAACCTTGTTAGCTCCATATGTGCTGTGTTTCTATTCTTCCTTCTGTTGAAAACACCTCACTTAGTACCATCTGTAAAACTTAATAAATTCTTTATTTGTTCTTTCATAGAACTACCAAGAATATTAAATGAAACCTTATAAATAGAAATCAGAAGTTGCACAGTTCAGCTCTATGACTAGGTATGTGATCTTAGCAAAGCTATTTAATTCCGAGGTACTTCTTCATTTTAGTACTTTTCTCCATTGCTTCACTCTTTCTACTTATTTGTTATCTTGAGTACAATTACCTATGAAGCTATCTCCTGATTTTTATGAGTGTCCGAGTCATGGAATTGCCAAGTTGATATACCTTCTTTTTAAAAAATGTTTGTTCTAAGTAAATATTTCATGAAGGAATTGCATAAAGGAGTTCTTGCATGAGTTTGTTTCTTTGGTTCTGCTGTGTAGTTTCGCCACATTGTGATTAAAATATGTTTGTACAATGAAAACAGTATAACTACAATAAAATATGTAAAGTGGCCTAAATTTCTTCTAATGAAAAAAAGGGATATGTAGGTTAAATGAAACTATATCAGATGAATGACGATTTATCATATAAGCAACAGAATGTGTATAGAATTTCAAATGACACCTCTATAAAAAGATGTCTAAATAGCCACTTTGGAAGTTAAGAGACAAAGAACAAAGACTTAACCAAAAAAAATGGGAAAAGATACAAACAGTAATTCACCAAAAAGATATAACAGTGGTCCATGGTATGTGAAAATATGTTCATTATATGTTTCTTATAATTAGAGAAATTCAAACCAAAACAACCTAGGGATACAAGTTCTAACCTAGGCAATTGGTGGCATTAAAAAGTATGACAACATATTCTGTTGGCCATGCCGTGGGACAACATGCACTCCCAGGTACTGCTGGGAAAATGTAAACTAGTATAATTATTGGGGCATAATTTGGCAATATCTAACATACTTACATATGCAGTTATCTTTTGACCTGATAACCCCATTTCTAGGAATTTACCCTGATATATCTTTAACAATATGAAAAAGCACATGAACACAGTTATTCATTTCAGCATTATTATATATATTATAACTATGAAATATTTGAAGGAGTCTAAGTGCCCATGCATCAAAGGGTGGTTGAATATGTATTATATATCCACACAGTAAAATATCAGGAGGCTGTTAAAAAAGAAGTGAGGACGATCTTTATTAACTCATATGGATTAATTTCTAGGCTACACATTTAAGCGAAACATCCAAGTAAAAGAGAGTATCATAATATATATAATATAATGTGAGAACATATACATTCTCATAGAAACAGAAACAGAGGGAGAATAAAGCAAAACTAAGAATGATCACCTAAAGGAAATGGGTAAGATTTGTGTGGGCAGAATGTGAATAGGGTGGAAGGGCTAGGAGAAGCTACACTTCTCTGAGTGTACGTTTTTTTTTAATAGTTCTGACTCTAGGAATCATGGCAATTCCATGAGTAATGTTAGCTATGCTCAATAAACAGTTAAAATAAATAAGGAAGCAGAGGGAACTCAAAATACACCAACAAATTTGGAAAACAGTGTTTGAACTATATACTGTTAAGGCTAAAGAAAGAAAAAACACTAAATTTGTTTTGCACTGTGGTATGGGTAGCAATTCAGTAACTGTGTATTCTAGAATTGAGCAAGTAAATAAATATACTGTGGATAATCAAAGACTAGTTTCTCACTGTTGAAGAGATAAATGAGGCAGGATGGAATGAACCATGAGATGGTTGTTTGGAATCAGAGGTGTCAGCATGAACTCAGGGTCTTTAATATATTTAGAGATAGAGAAAAAGATATAGATGAGTGTGTATGGAATGTATATACATATATACATACACATACTTCTTAGCTCTTCTCTCTACAAGAGCCCAAAAACAGTGACACCTCAGTGAACCCAACTGGCACTTTGTTATTCAATAAAGGGAGCCAAGGCAGGGGCGCCTGAGTGGCTCAGTTGGTTAAGCATACGACTTCAGCTCACGTTATGTACCCACAGCTCATGGGTTTGAGCACTGCATCAAGCTCTGTGCTGACAGCTCAGAGCCTGGAGCCTGCTTCAAATTCTGTGTCTCCCTCTCTCTCTGCCCCTCCCTGGCTCATGCTCTGTCTTTCTCTCTCTCTCAAAAATAAACAAACACTTAAAAAGATTTAAAAATAAAGGGAGCCAAGGATCCTTCGCTGATTCCAGAGCTGAGGCAAGAAAAATACACAAAGAAGCATCTTGTGGTGCCAGAAAGTGAGGAAATGCTCAAAAACTGATGGGGCCATGAGAAAAGGATACAAGAGTTCATTTGAAGGAACTCTCTTTGTCAAAACTGGAAAAAGCCACAAAATATGTAATGAGATTAGTAATAGATTATAACCTATAGAATAAAATTAATTCCAGGAGTCCACGCTGATAGAAATAAATAATATTTTTATGTGAGCCTTTCATTTCCACAATATCTTCATCTATAAAGTAGGGCCAGTAAGGTTAGTATCCAAAATCTATAAAGAACTTACCAAACTTAACACTTGAAAAACAAATAATCCAGTGAAGAAATGGGCAGAAGACATGAATAGACACTTTTCCAAAGAAGACATCCAGATGGCCAAAACACACATGAAAAGATGCTCAACATCACTCATCATCAGGGAAATGCAAATCAAACCAAACTGAGATACTGCTTCATACCAGTCATAGTGGCTAAAATTAACAACTCAGGAAACAACAGATGCCAACAAGGATGTGGAGAAAGGGGAACCCTTGTTGGTGGGAATGCAAACTGGGTGCAGCTGCTCTGGAAAATGGTGTGGAGATTCCTCAAAAAATTAAAAACATAACTACCCTATGCCCAGAAATAGCACTACTAGGAATTTATTCAAAGAATGCAGGAGTGCTGATTCATAGGGTCACTTGTACCCCAATGTTTATGGTGGCACTTTCAATAACAGCCAAATCATGGAAACAGCCCAAATGTCTATCAACTGATGAATAGATAAAGAATATGTGGCAGTAAGAAAGAATGAAATCCTGCCCTTTGCAACAACATGGATGGAACTGAAGGGTATTATGCTAAGTGAAGTATGTTAGAGAAAGACAGATATCATATTTTTTCATTCATATGTGGAACGTGAGAAACTGAACGTAAGACCATGGGGGAAAGGAGGGGGGGAAATAGTTTCAAACAGAGAGGGAGGCAAACCATAAGAGACTCAAATACAGAGAACAAACTGAGGGTTGATGGGGACAGGGTAAAGGGGAAAATGGGTGATGGGCATTGAGGAGGACACTTGTTAGGATGAGCACTGAGTGTTGTATCACAGTAATTTACCCCCTAAACTAAGAGCACACTGTATACACTGTATGTTAGCCAACTTGACAATAAATTATATTTAAAAAAATTAAAGTAAAGCCAATAGTATTTATCTTGCAGTATTGTTGTAAAATATATTGAGACAGAGGATTCAAAACAATAGTTCAAAACACATGGAATGTGTCTGTAAATGTTGACTTATTTTTCTGTCCCATTTTCTTTGAACACAATCCTTTCCCATAAAATCAGAATTCACAATTTTCAAGTTAAATAACTGGCAAGGTCTTAATTTAGTTATAGAAACATGGTCTTAGTCTTTTTTGGAACTTGCTTCAAAATGATATCTTCTAGGGGTGCCTGGGTGGCTCAGTTGCTTAAGTGTCCAACTTCAGCTCGAGTCATGATCTCACTGTTCATGAGTTTGAGCCCTGCATCAGGCTCTGTGCTGACAGCTTGGAGCCTGGAGCCTGCTTCAGATTCTGTGTCTCCCTCTCTTTCTGCCCCTTCCCTGCTCATGCTCTGTCTGTCTGTCTGTCTCTCTTTCTCCCTCTCACTCTCTCTCTTTCTCAAAAACAAATAAAAATAAAAAATAAAACAAAAATGATACCTTCTACCTATTGAGTTGCTAGTGATAGTTAACCTAGATTAGTCACTAGGAATCCATACTCATTTCCCTGTGTATTCTGCCCCCCCACTTCTTTTCCCTCCAGGTAAATGGTGGAGTTATGCTCAGACTTGAACATTCTGAGCTCTGTGATTCTGTGAATGCCCTGGACAGCTGGCCATGAGGGAGCACTGAGGGCTTGGAAGTGGTGACTTGTCTCCTCCTTAGAGTATAGCCCTCTTGGTAGAGCACCTGTCACTTGCATAAAGGTGCTGATCTCCCATGGAAGAAGTTCAGCTTGGCCCTGTCAGTATTTTTCTTTTACCTGCCTTGATATTTGGGTATTTCATTTTTAGGGTTGTTAAGATGTTTGATGAACCTGTACTTTCTACGTGTATTGTCTTCTCCTTCAGACAGTTAGTATGATCCTTGAAGGCAGGGAATATTTCTACTTTTCTTTGCTAATCCTTCAGCATCTGATGTAATAATCTGCACACTGGATTTGATGCTATCAATCCAGCTTTGGGTGCAAACTAATCTTAGGAAACAGATATAAATCCAATTCTTCTTCTGTAGGAAATAGATATAAATCCAATTCTTCTGTTAGAGAGAGATAATACTACCTGATTTTTACCTATTTTTACCTGTGGCGTTCGGCCACATGATTTTTGAGTTAGAAAAACATACTGTGAGGTATGTATAAGTGCTTTGGACTCTTTGGCATAAACACAGATAATTCACTGAATATAGTATCACTTCATTTATTCAACAGATGTTTACTAAGCAATCATGAGAGCCCTGGCACTGTGTTGAATAGGATAAGAATACAACTCAGAGGCAAGTAAATGATAGTATCTTCCCTCACTGGGTTTGCAGTCAAATAGAGCGTGACAGATGTGTAAACGTGTGCAGCAAAGTGTCATGCTATATGCGCCGTCTGTACAGCACACACTAAGACACAAGGAAGGTCAAGTCATTCCACTAAAATTATTGAGAAAGCCCCTCCCCTGCTCATGCTGTCTCTCTCTCTCTCTCTCAAAAATAAATAAAACATTTAAAAATTTATTGAGAAAGCCTTCAGAGAGAAACTATCAACTTGAGTCAAGTTGGAAAGAGCATCTAGCAGTAGCATGAAGAACAAGTAAGAAGAGACGTGACTGCAAGCAGGGAGACCAGTTAGAGGATAATTGCAAGAGCCCAGGCTGGAGCAGCCTAATGGAGAGCACCCTGCACCATGCAGGGCCCACAGGAGGAGCTGAGTAAATATTTATTAAATATGTGAAAGAGAGAACTTATGACAATAAATGTGAAAGTAGATGTGACAGGAGGTAATCATTCATGCACCTAACAAGTATTTGTTGTGCATCTACTAAATGTCAGACACTGCTCTAGGTTATGAGGATATAGAGTTTTATTAACTCTTGTTGTCAAGAAATTTACATTCTAATGGGGAAGGGAGAATAAACAAATAGATAAATAAGTATCAGTCAGGTCTGTATAAGTGTTGTGAAGAGAAATGAAGCAGGATAGGAACACTAGAGACTAGAAGGGTGGTGGGTTGCTGTTTTTATGTCAGGTGGTCATGGAGGTCCTCTGTGATTGATTTGTATATCAACAGACAGCTGAGTGAAGGAAGGTGGGGAGCCATGTGAGTGTCTGAGAGGAGAAAGGTTCAGGTATAAATAGGAAGGCTAGTATTTGTGGCACAAAGGGATTACAGGGGAGAGAGGCAGCGAGGACAGAGAGGAACATTATGACTCTTGGGCAGATTGTGGTGGGATGTCTTTTTAGGACTGCAGGTGTCCTAAAGGCTCTGTGAGCAGATGTTGAAGGGGTGTTCTGGAGGCTCCAGTGACAGCTCTGTTTTATGGCAGAGGCAACTCTGGGAGCACACAGGCTTCAGAGCCCCAGACCATTGAGGAAGAGACAACTGAAGAGTGACTCCAGTAAGTGTCCATGGATAAAGAGATAAAGAAATCTATGACATACATATATATACATACACACAAACACACATACACACTGGGTTATTATTCAGTCATAACAAAGGAAATTCTGCTATTTGCAACAACATAAATGAACATTAAGGACATTATACTAGACAAATACTTTATGATTTCACTTATATAGAATCTAAAAAAAGCTGAGCTCATAGATACAGAGAACAGACTCATGGTTGCCAGAGGTGGGGGGGACTCCCATGAGATGGTAAAGATGTTCACAAGGTACAAACTTTCAGTTATAAATAAGTTTTGGGTATATAACATACAGCATGGTGACTATAGTTAATACTGTTATTGTCTGTGTGAAAGTTTGCTAAGGGAATAGTTCTTGAAAGTTGTTATTGTGAGAAAATAAATATTTGTAACCATATATGGTGACAGTGTTAATTAAACTTATTGTGGTTACTTATTTTATTTTTTAAAGAGAGAGCATGAATGGGGGAGAGGGGCAGAAGGGAGAGAGAGGGAGGGAGGGAGATAATCTCAAGCAGGCTCCATGTTCAGCACAGAGTCTGAAGCAGGGCTCTATCCCACACCGCTGGGATCATGACCTGGGCTGAAATCAAGAGTGAGACACTCAATTGACGGAGCCACCCAGGCACCCCTGTGGTGATCATTTTAATATGTGTGTGTGTGTGTGTATACACACACACACACACATATATATATAATTGTTATATATATAAATATATGTATTTATATATATAAAATTGTTATGTTATATACCTGAAAACTAATACAATATGTCAGTTTTTTCTCAATTAAAAAAAGTGATTCAAGGCTTCTTTGTTGGATCCCTGATGCCATATAACCAAATATATAGTATAAAGAACGCAAACTGGGGAGGTGGCAAATGACTTTAATTGGGATATATTGAGTTTGAGGTGTCTAGGGGATGGCCAAGAGGAGATGTATAGCAAGTGGCTTACGTACAGAACTGTAGCTCGGAAAGACTCTGGAGCTGGAAGAGAGACATGTACTTATCTACGACAGTAATATCATGGGAGTTGATGCATTCATCAGAAGAGGGGAAGATGTCTGAGAACACCACCTGAGGACTACCACCATTTTAAGAAAGGACAAAAATAAATGAGCCTGCAAACAAGACTGAGAAGGAATACTGAGAAAGAAGAGGAGAGATAATCGAAGTGTGCTATCAAAGAAGTCAAAGGAGAAGAGATTTGTCAAGAAGACAAGATTAATCAGTGCCTGGGTCAATCGGTTAGGCGTTCAACTCTTAATTTGCTTGGGTTTTTTCCTCTCCCTCTCTCCCTGCCCCTCCCTGACTTGTGTGCTCTCTCTCAAAATAAATAGACTTTTTTTTTAAATAAAAGACAAGAATAACCAACATTGTCCAGTGAGGAAATGTCAAATGGGAGGTGAGAAAATAATTATATTGAGCATGGGTCATATTTTCAGGAAGCTCTGGTATAAAGGGAAAACGTGAGCGAGGTGCTAGCTTGGAGGGAATCAACGTTACCAAGGCAAGGTAGTGCTTGCGTTTGTTTTTGCTTTAAAGGTAGTTGAAATTTGTGCAGTTTGTTGGCTTTGGAGAGCAAGACTTCTTTTAAGAGAAAGCTGACAGTCTAGGAGGGAGAGGAAATTAGCTGAACACACTCTCACAGGAGCCAAGAGAGAATGAGAACAAGAGTGTTCCGTTTGGAAAACTGATTTACAAGTGAGAACTCCCACCCTTTTTACTACATTATGATCCTGTCATTATTTTAAAATTTGGTATTTCATAAATTATGAGTTCTTTGCATTAATTTTGATTTTTTAAAACAAAAAGTTAATTTCTAATTAAAATATTAAAAGTTTAATATTATCTATTAATTTAAAACTATTACTTATCTTGGTCATAAAGGTTTTTGGCACCCCTTAGACTTTGCAGCAGAAGCAAGTGCCCCATTGCCTGGTCCTATCTCCCAGCCCTGTTTTACAGAGACATGCACTTTATCTACCAAGGAAAATGTTGTTAGGATTAATCATCCCAAAAAGAGGTTAATTCTAGAACAAGCACTGGGGACTCGGGACATGCAGAGATGGATACTGAGGCTTAGGGGTGTGATAGGCCTGGATTCCAGGAAGGTAGAAATGCTCAGTGACTTCCCTGGAAGGACACTATAGAGAAAGGCACATGCAAGTGACCCCGTCCCCCTGACAGATGGGCCTGGCTTTGAATGTAAGCACATATGATATTCATCAAGTGTTCAGTAAGTCGTTCTTCTATGATCTAACCCCCATATCTTCAGTAAAGTCTTCTTTCTTTTCTTTTTTTTTTTAACATTTATTTATTTGTTTATGAGAGAGACAGTGATAGCTTTTTCTCCATCTCTGTCTGATATGTTCATGCAATAGATTTATGAGTTTCATATCTTTACTCCTTTTCTAGCCGTATAAAGTGCTACCCACACAGTTGATTGGCATAGTTTTTATTTCTTCTTGAAACCTAACTTAATTCTTTATTGCTACTGACTTACAGTTTTCACTGGTGATAAAAAGAGAATGAGGAAATCCACTTGTGAGTATCAGAGTTCACAGCATTATAAAAATAGCTAGTTGATGGCAAAATGCCCCACTAGCCAGGCATGTAAACGCAAGTCATTATTTTGTCAGGTATTGGCAAAGGAGTCGACATCTATTCATAATCTCCTTACCAACGGTGTGATAGTAAACATTTAAAAACTAGCTCTCCAGAAAATAAAAAAAAACCCTCATTTTTTTTGTGTTTACAATTTCTATGTTGTAAATGTTCTTGCTATGATTGATTTCAAGCTGTCAACCTGACCTCGTGGAATATGGAATAGGAAGTATTGCACACTATTATATGGTATTTTCACCATACAGATACAGTGAATGCATAAGGGTATAGGTGATCATAAAACAACTAGGAAGTGAGGAGTTTTGAATATTTGCTACTTTTTAAAAAAAAATTTACTTAATTCTAAGTTTACACAATTTAAATTTTAACAGTGGCCTACAAAATGCCTGAAATTTTAGCAATCAGCTCTAATGAGCTATACAGCTTCAGTACACCACTGCTCCTTACTGACCTTAGTGGGAAGGACTGGGTTATGACGAGACAGACCTGAGCATAAAATTCCTTATTTATAGGACTAGCTGCAGCTCTGAGGGATGGTGGCTGCCAGCATTGAAGACACAATGATAGAGAAACTGGAAAACTTAGGGAAAGAAACTTTTAATGCAAGGGGTATAAGAGTAAAATATATTATCATGACTGTCTTGTCCTCTGAAAAACTCATGATGCTTTGACACATCTAGCTTGCATTGTACAGGTAGGGCCATGCTATTGGATCTGCCTCGTTCCACTACTCTGTGGGGTAACTTTGTTTAGGAACTGGAATGTTATTCCTTTTTAGGTTTAAACCAAAAATCTCATTCTGGAGTTGGAAAATGAGGGCTTATTGTAAAGATGGTGAGTCCTAGTATTATTTGTAGGATAAAGCTTCTAGAATTAAATCTTTCTCTCTCTTTCTAACGAAATAACATTGGACATACTTGGATAAGAAGAAACGTTCTATCCTCCCCAATCTCATGTCAAAGTCAGAGTAACTGATGAGACTGTCTTTGTACTCACTCTGTTATATGTGCTTCTAGCTGGGCTGTATTCTTGACCCACATTTCCAGTGTTTGGATCAGTCATTCAGGATTGAAAGACCCAGACCTGGGGCATATGCAAATTCTAATTTTTGAGTGGACACTCATTTAAGGGGAAAGCCTACTACTTCTGTATTGCTCCAGAGCTCTAGCTCATCATACCAGGAGGAAAGTGGGAAACATGGATGTGAAAATGTAGTCTCAAACCTGTTGCCACTTCTATTGCTAGTAATGAAGCGTAATACTGTAATGCAACTTTTTCATGAATGTAGTTACTATACATTATTACGTTCTATTTCTGTGCTGCTTAATGAATTTCCATTCTGTGAGCAAATTACATTTTGATTGCTTCTCTATTCTGGCTGTGAAATATGCCAGGCAAATCAAGAACTTTTGGTATAGGGCAGTGGTTTTCCAAAGATCTTCCTGATAGGAGACACTTGCCAAGCAGTTCCACTCTGCTGTTGAGTTCTGAGTAAGAGTCTGTTTGATAAAAGCATTTTCATTGCTCAGAAGTCAAGTTTGAAAACCACCAGTAAGAGAGAAAAGAGGCTCTTCCTGTGCTACATGACAAAAGTAAGAAAGAATTAACCTGGAAGCATTGGAAAGTCACTGTTGGAACTTAGACTATGATACAAGCCAGTTGGTTTAAAGCTAAAAGAGATGAGAATAAAGCCCTTAATATTAAATTGAAGATTGTTGTCCTGATACCATTCTTACTCAAGGACTATTGACTTTTTTTTTTTTTAAATCAAGCTGTTTAAAAATGTTGTGCTAAGGCTGAAACCGTATTCAATGACAAATGGACTGCATAAACTCTCTTCACAGGGCCTTATCAAAGCTTTTCACATGGTGCTTGGATGGTTTGTTTTGATGGGCAGAATCTGAGTCAGGCACCCTTATCTAGTTTCATTATTATGGATGTGAACATGGTTTCTGAGGCTCTCACTGGTTCCACAAAAGGAGATTTTTTTTTAATGCAGCCTGATAAATTTTCCATTCAACGAGAGCTGGAGAATGTTTTATTCCACTGTACTGTAGCTTAAAGACATCTGACCCGAGTTCCTGCAGAAAGTTGTTTTTATAGGGAGAATATTGAGGTTACAACTTTTGAGTATTAGCTTCTTCTTTTTCTCCAAACAGGGATTGAGTGTTTTTCTGCCCAGATTTAGTAATCCAAGAGATCCTAGAATGAAAGGCAGGCATCAGGAAAGATGGAATCGAGCCCTGCCAAACATCTGGAAGAACATCTGGAATATCAAGCTCACTTCATCACTGTATTAACTCATATCAGTCCAATTCACTTAGAAAAAAAGAGAGAGTAGTGTTAAATCTCTAGTGATGCTTCCTACTTTGTACAGTTGTTCTCTTCTGCTTTTTCATAACTCAAAAATTGGAAAGAACTTAACATGTCGGTCAGGAGGACAACATGCCTGCCATTGGGGTGAACAGTATCAGGCTTTCAACTTACTGGCAAGAGTGTTCACTATAGGCTGGGAATTATGCAGAGATTATCTGATTTCTTTCTTTCTTTCTTTCTTTCTTTCTTTCTTTCTTTCTTTCTTTCTTTCTTTCTTTCTTTCAAGTTCATTTATTTTTGTTGGGAGAGAGAGGGTGGAAGAGGCAGAGAGAGAGAGGGAGAGAGAGAATCCGAAGCAGGCTTTGTGCAGTCAGCACAGAGCCCCATGAACTCTGAGATCTTGACCTGAGCCAAAAATCAAGAGTGGACCCTTAACCAACTGAGCCACCCAGGTGCCCCTTGATATATTTCTTATTACACTGAAGAAAGAAATCTTATTACCCCTACTTTGTAGACTAGGAAATTAAAGACTAGAGAGGTTTCAAAACTTACTCAAGGTCACTTAGCTGGTAAACAGTAGAAAAAGGCTACAGATCTAGGCAGTGGGGTGCTAGAGACTGAGCACTGAACTGTACACTATACAATAGTAGAGTCAAAGAAAATGGTGGCTGATGTGGGAAAGAAAGACAAATGAAAAATTAAATTTCCTTGCTACTTACAGCCCATTGACAAGTTCTTGAGTCAGGCAGAGTGACCTTCCTCTGGGAGCTCAGCTGCCTCGATGATGACACTGCTAAGGGTAAAAGGCAATCTTAGCTTAACATTATCCCAAAATCTAGGATCCTGTAAGTCTACTTTAACATATAAAAATTCATTTCGACACTTCCTTTATCTCTCGCCTCCAAGATATATGTTGGCAATCATACTGCAAGCATATGGCCCACTGATACACACCTTAGTCTCATGAGGTTACTAAACAGTAATAAAAGACCTTTTCCTAACAATGACTAGCCCCCTGAGGATCCTGGCAACCTTGCTTCCAAAATACCTTAGAAACTTAGGCTATCCCTAATGACCTCCCAACTTGAAAGCATATAGTCAGTCGCTGGTCACAACCTCAGGTCAACTCTTTCTGCCCACAGGTCCTGTCTCTTATGCTTTAATAAAACCACCAAAGACATCTCAAAAATTCTTTGTTGGCCATCAGCTCTGAATCCCAATACTTTAGACCATATCAGTGGGCAAGTGTAACTGCCACAGCTACCCATGCAGGGACTGAAAGACAGCAGAAGGTGAAGGGCAATTGCTCTTCTCCCAGGAGGGCCTATTTGGGCCCTTGCTTCAGAGCAATTATCTTTGCACTCGACTTCTTTCTGTTTCCATACATAATGTGAAATTTGCTACATCTCTAAATTTTTGTTATGTGCTTTATGTAATAATTTGTATAAGGTCAATTTTGCATAAGTCAAGTGTTGAGTAACCCAGTGAGCATCTGAACATCATTATGCTGTAACTAAATAGAAAGGGAAAGGAGAAAGATGGGTAGGATGGGTTTTTTATTTGGAGGCTCACAGGGCAAGTATTACACAGAATAAAGATGTGGGAATGGAAAGGAAAACAGAAATGATGAAGGGAACAGCAATTGGAGAGAACAAGTTAACTCTTAATTGTACAAGTGCACATGCTAGCCTGGATTCTGCTCGCTTCTCTTCTTCCTTTCCTTCCTTCCTCCCCTCCCACACCCTTTCCTCCCTCCTTTCCTTCCCTTCTTCCTTCCCTCCTTTCATCCTTCCCTCCTTTCATCCTTCCTTCCTTCCTTCCTTCCTTCCTTCCTTCCTTGTTTTATAATAAAGCTCTTTCAAATTCTCAGGATCATAAACATGCTCAGGGCATCTCAGCATGTAAGGGTACTGAAGAAAATATGGAAGTCAAGACAGTAAGGAAAAACAGAAAAAAAGTCCAGCAGCTAAACTACCAGGTCTTGCAGATCATAGACCTTTGTTCACAAAATCAAACCTCCAGGAGAACCGAAACAGCACTGAGCTCCTAATACGGTAGTATCTCATTATTTGCCCTCCTCTCTAGCAGGCCTCCAGTGCCTCTGTCTTGGCTTTCACTTCTCTTGGCCCCACTGACTCTTCTTACTCTCTTTCTGTATTATGGCTTCTTCTTATAACTTCAACAGCCTCATGGCTTTGGCTTATTTCTCTATATATTACAGCTTATGGCAAAGAGAGTCTATTTTATTTATTCTTTTATTCAAAGAATATCCAGCATGGATTAGTCATCGCCCCTATATGTTCACTTGACTCTCTTCTTCCCTGTGTTGAGTACTTTTTAGAACATTGACCGGGTCACAAGAATTCCTTTAACTGTCCTTTATACCCCCATGAGTGTGGACTTAACAGTCCTTTTGTACAAAATGATCCTGCCAAGGACAGCCAAGTTCTTGCACCTGGCCCAGTCATATACTGTTGTGTTTTGCTGCAACACAGACAGAATTTAGCTCTCTCACTAGTTTCCATTAAAATATTTGGTCATCCAGAGTACCTTATAACTTTTGTAGTCTCTGCAGTAAGTTAGGTAAAAGAGAGAGAGGTCATTCAGACTCTTCCTTCCGTCTCCTTCTTACCGGTCTTTCCTGGGTCCCCCTCATTCTTCTCCTTGTGCCTGCCCTGTAGTTTAGAGTAATCATCTTTTGCAATTTGAGTTGACCCACTGAACCAATCAGCTTATCAAAGATTACTTCCAAGAAAGATACTGCTCCTCAGGGGAGTTCTGGTCAATATAATTATGGACTTGTACTTGGAAGTTGTGACCAGTTTTATAATAGCACTGATTGATAAATGAAGAGGTCAATCTTTGGGGAAAAGAATAAAGAGCATTAGAGAGGGGAGTGAGAGAGAGAATGCTTCTTGGGGAGACAATGGTTCTCCAATTCCTGATTTCTATTCTCCCTAAGGTCGGGCTGTAGTCTGTCCCTTGTGTTCCGTGACATAGCCCATTACCTACTAATTCCCTTTTTAAACTTAGATTGGGTAGTATAGTTACTTGTCATCCAATAACTTTAATTGAAGTATTCCTCTAACAAAAAGCATCACTTTTTATTTGCATTGCCAGTTATCTTGTCTGTGCTTTCCAATTGACTGAAAGCTTCTTAAGGGCAAGAAATGCATGTGTCTTCTCAGCATGTAGCATGTTTCCTGGACATTGAATAAATATATTTTGAATGCCTGCCAGCTGTACCAAGCACTATTTTGTGTAATGCGGTTATAAAGATGAAAGACATGATCCTCGACCTCACATTGTTTAGAGTCAGCCCTTCAATTTTGTACTGAAGTCAATACTTCAATTTCAATCATCCCCTGTATTAGTTTGAGGTCTTTGAGCTTTAGTAAAGGGGGCAGTGTTGGCTCAAGTGACCAAATCTCACAGGGGACAGGGGAAAAACTGGACCTTTTGGGATAGCTGAAACCAGGGACAGAGATAATCA
This sequence comes from Crocuta crocuta, assembly GCF_008692635.1. NCBI lineage: Eukaryota > Metazoa > Chordata > Mammalia > Carnivora > Hyaenidae > Crocuta > Crocuta crocuta. Next base: position 4,517,972 of record NW_027527388.1, on the reverse strand, counting down.
GGGACAAAGAGAATTCCCTTTCTTGCTTTTATCTATGGATTCGCTTCACCGTGTCGGTCTTATTCCCTCCTGGGCATGTTATAGTAACCACCAGCAGTCCTCACGCTTACGTTATTCCAGCTTTATCATGATTTTCCGTGGTTCTACTTCGGGGGAAAGTCCTAGGGAAAGCCTCCTCCTCCAGGTGTTTCAGCTTGTGTTAAGTGCACTTTTGTCGACCAATTACAGTGGAGGGAAAGCACTGGGATTGTTTTAGTTTGGATCATGACCAGTAAGATCCGTAGTATGGTGACAGCTTCCAATCTCAGCCACATGGATGGGACATGCCAGTAAGAGTGTAGGGGCTCTTCTGGGCAGATAAAATAATAGATATTTGCCCATCTACCCCCTCATGTTTACATCCATCAACTTCTTTCCTTGACTTAATTTAACAGATACTTATCAAATGCTTACTTCGGTAATGCACTGTGCTAAGCTCTTAGGCTAAGCATTTACATTTTAGGTGTCAAAATTAACTTATTAAAGGGAAACGAATGTCTTTTCTTAATCCCTATAATCATAGCCCAGTTTTTCCTGCATTTATTTTTCAGAGTCACAGCAGAGCAAAACCTTGGAGCTCTGGTTTATTTGGACCATCTTAGTGCACATGAATCAGATGATTTCATCTCTTATTCCTATCCTTGCCATCTCTGATCTGTCAGGTGGTCCTGCATCTATACAATCAGACTTGTTTGTTCTACTTCTCTATCCTTTGATCATGGTGCCATTAACTTACATCCAAGGATGTCAAGACAATAAATAGCCCAATAAAACAAAGAATATACTTCCAGATTTAAAAAGAAATCGACATACAAGAAATACATAAATCATACCATATGACAATAGCCTGGAAGATTGCATGGGAGGATCTTTGTATTTTCAGTAAAAGAAAAGAAAAATGGAATTTCCATGTCTTGCATTAGCACTTGACAACTGGGGTTATTGCATATTGGGCACCAAATATGAGGAATGGTCATCAGGAATAATTTTACCTGAATAAGCATAATTCCATGGAGGATGACCACATATTTTCTCTGGTGGTCATCTTATGATGATGCATAATTTAAGCATGAATCTAACCCACATTTTGTCTAAGAAATTCTTAATCATGAGCATTTCTTCCTCATAAAAACATGGTTCCTTACAACATGGGTTTGGCATGCTAATGTCTTATCGCTTAATGTCACACCTGTATAATGGAGACTCATGTCTCAATGAACTCTTCCCAGATAAACAGAAAGCATTTGTCCAAGAGTAATAAACACCTGGCACACAGGTTGCTTAGTGCTCAAATAAAGATAAATTTGTTAGCCTGACCTAAATGTTCTCAGGATCTCAAATTAATCTAATGTTATCTGACATTTGGTACTTTTTCTATCTAAACCCAAAAGACCACTCTTTGATCAGGGTCTCATCACTCTTTTTCAAGGAGCAATTGTTGTTATTTTGCCTCCTGGTGCTCACCTGTGGCTTCCATACAATACATTGTGATCTCCAACTGTAGCACCCAGAGTCAAGCAGAATATGATTCTACAGCATTCTGTAGAACCATGCTGGGTTCTTGGAGTCAATACTAATGTAGTATTGACTAACTAAGCCTAACATCAAAGGGAAACTTTTTTTTAAGATTCTCTCATGACTTGAATTAGAAAGAAATTATATTAGCATTTAAAAATGCACTTTAGAGATCTCTTAATTTAAGCTCATAGTTTTACAGTTGAGGAAACTCAGATTCCGGGAAGTAATTAATTTCCCCAAGGTCACACAGATCTTAGTAACAGTGCTCACTTATGCTAGAACATCATTTTGGTTTACCTTAATTATGGAGAAAGTGAAACTATTTAACTGTTCCAAATGTATACGTTCTATACATTTTAAGATGTTTAGTTATGCAAAACAAAGTTTTCCCCTATCAGTAGAAAGCTAGGTTGGCAAACAGCCAGCCAGCTTACCTGCCACTTTCTCTACATTCACAAGTCAGTAAATACCTTACTGTCTAGGAAATAAGAACTACTGAGTTCTTATTGTACTGAGTACTGAGAACTACTGAACTCACCAAGCTCTGAGAGGGAGAAGGCAGTGCAGAGGGGGAGAAAAGCCACTGAGAAGGTCATAGGCTGTAGATGCAGAAAACACCTGCCCCAATCCCCCTGTTAAACAGAAACAGACTTAGACTACTAGTATTATTGCTACCATTACTATTATTATTTAACATAATCTAGCCTCTGGTGTCCTCCCAGAACATGCTGCAAACACTCGGAACGTCTGCAGTTCTTAGGACTTTTTTCTCCCTTCCTGACCAAAGCCCATCTGCTATTATCCATAAGCCTGAGGTTTACAGAAGCCTGAGGTCACTCCCACTGGAACCTAACCTGATCTTCTGCCTGAAACAGGGAGATGACTTTATGGTAGGACAAACAAGACCACTGGAATCACACTGCGTGTGTCTCACACCCAGGAATCCAAAGGGTGGTGTGATCACTGTGTGCCTCCTGCAAACCCTTACAGGCTTGCAAATTTCGCTTGTGGAACCACTCTGACCACCCGGTCGATCCCTCTCCTGTCTGGCTCTGCCAGATCCCTACACCGGATCGCCATACAATGCTACTGATTTTTCCAAACATCTGTCCATTTTATTTATTCAGAAGTAACAGGCCTGTAGCTGACTAGTCTAACCGCCTATGGGAACCAATTGCATTCAAGGGGATTTATTATTATTATTATTTCAAATTTTCTCCTCTTCAGATAGTTGATTTAACCATGCATTTGTTTAACATCAGAGTGAAATTTAAATAAAAGGAAATTCGCTAACCTTTGTATGTTCTGCAGGAGGCAGTTTACATAAACTGTAAGTCCAGTGACAGTCTTACAAAGCAATGAAAAAGAATGAATTCTAGCTACATGCACATCATGGATGAATCTCCCAGATATAATGGCGAGCAAGAGAAGGGAGACACAAAAGAATGCATGCTGAATAATTCTGCATTTATCAAGTTCAAAAGCAACAAACCTAATCGCTGGTGATACAGGTCAGATAGCGACTGCTGTCAGCAGGGCTCTCAGCTGCACGTGTCCACTGTGCTGCTGTCAGGAGAGTTCTGTCTTGATCTGGACGGTGACAAAATTAGTTTATACTTATGTAAATATCCACTTTACTATATACGAATGTATATGTTTATAGAAGCATATAAACATATGCTTATTTATATATAATATATGCTATACTTATTTGTATATACTATATGTAAGTATACACTTACTGTGTATAAATGTATATATAGAATGCTTTAATCTTTAAAATTGTAAAAGTATATTATATCTTTTTTTAAAAGTTTTATTTATTTATTTTGAGAGAGAGGGTGAGGAGTGTGGGTGAGGAGCAGAGAGAGTGAGAATCCCAAGGAGGCTCTGCACTGACAGCCCCGATGGGGGCCTGGATCTCACCACGGCTACATGATGACCTGAACCAAAGTTAAGAGTCAGAAGCTTAACTGACTGAACCTCCCAGGAGCCCCACCTCTTTTTTGTATTTTAATTCTTTAAAGATCTCGTGATATGCTTCAGTCTCAGATTCATATAAGGAGCTTTCTTTAAGCTCATCTTGCCCGTGATTAGAATTTTCCTTTTCAGGATACACAATGTGTAGTCCTTGCTTTGTCCCTGGGAAGGTTCATGACTTAACCCCAGTGTGGATGCTCCTCTGGGGACAATCCCAGGCAGGGTGGGCTCCTCATCTCCTCACTGCACCCAGTTTGGTCTTCCAGTGTCGCTATGATCACCCAGTGTTTTCTCCTGGTCAGAAACATCTTCTAGAAATCCAGAGTACTCACACATCTTTCTGGATATGCCACACATAGACCAAAGAACACTCAAAAGTCCTCCTTCAAATATTTCAGAATTATTCTCAATATAACAGCATCATAGTAGGAAAGAACATTGTGGTAGATTGATACTCCTCACAGGCTAATATGAAAAACGCATGAGTGGGATCCCAGTGATTAAAGCACCCTAACAAATCACGTCTTCTCCTGTGACCATTTTCCTTGTCTATCTTTTCATATGTGTATCAATAATCTAAAATGTGTAATCATATCTATAACCTTTTTCCTTTTAAAAAATATTTCATTGAATTGATACACTATTACTTACCTACTCTCATTTTGGGTAGGGTTTTTGTTGTTGTTGTTGTTATTTAATTATTTATTTAGAAAGTGAGTAGAGTGAGCAGGGGAGAGGGGCAGAGGGAAAGAGAATTTTAAGCAGGCTCCACACTCAGCACGGAGCCTGAAATGGAGTTTGATTCGATGACCCTGGGATCATGACCTGAGCTGAAATCAAGAGTCAGATGCTCAACCAACGGAGTCACCCAGGTGCCCCTACTTATTCTCATTTTGTAAAACATTTGATGTGTTTTCAGATCTTTTGGAAAGAATATCTCTGAGAAGGTAACTTTTTCACTGTTTTGACACTGAGCGTGGCCTATTTTCCCAAGTTGAGGATAACTGGATGGGAAGGCTTGTATGGCTCTTGGAACATATAGGCAAATTTGTTTTAGAAAATAATTGTACTGATTTCTAAGGTGTTAGCAATGTATAACATATATTATATATATTGTATAAGATCAATTTCACCAGTCTTGCCAACATTGAGTAATTTTTTTTCAATAAGAGCTTTATTGAGATCCTCATATACCACCCATACCTGTTAGCAATCACTCCCTATATTCCCCACCCCTCAGACCTTGGCAACCACTAATCTACTTTGTGTTTCTATGGATTTGCCTATTCTGGACATTTCCTGTACCTGGAATCATACATCATGTGATGTTTTATGTCTGTCTTCTTTCACTAAGTCGGTTTTTTAGGTTCATCCATGTTATAGCATGAATCAGTATTTCCTTCCTTTTCATGGCTGAATAATATTCCGTTGTATGGATATGATACATGTTTTTTTAAATGTTTTATTAATTTCTAGGAGAGAGAGAGACAGTGTAAGCAGGGGAGGGTCAGAGAGAGAGGGAGACACAGACTCTGAAACAGGCTCCAGGCTCTGAACTGGCAGTCAGCACAGAGCCCGAAGTGGGGCTTGAACCCACGAACCGCGAGGTCATGACCTAAGCAAAAGTTGGACGCTTAACCGACTAAGATACCCAGACGCCCCATGATACATGTTTTTTATTGGTTCTTCAGTTGATGGACAATTGGGTTGCTTCTACTTTGGGGCTATTAACAATAATGCTGACACCGGAGGCAAGATGGTGGAGAAGTAGGGAGCTCTGTACATTTTGCTCGCCTGCATCTCTCAAACAGAGAAGGCCTGAAGCCATAGGACACTGAACCGCAGGAGTCTGGGAGGAAAAGAGACACAGTCCACTAAATGGACAGCCTCATAGGTGCGTGATTGTGAACTGGGGAAGATAAAAATGGGCCGGGACCCGGAGATATGGAGGGCAGTGGGGAAGAGAAAGAGCGGCTAACACTGCTCAACTGTCCCTGGAGAAGAGAAACCTCCCCCCCCCACCAGCCTGGGATGGGGAGGGTCCTAACATCCCATCCCTAACTGCAGAGTGTTCAAAGAGTGATCCTATTTCTAGCTGTGGCACTGACTTTGGGCTGGGTGCCCCAGTCCCAGGCAAAGCCAGAAGAAACTGCTCCACTGCTCTCCTGGCTCCATCCCCGGCTGGGAAGCAGCCCAGCCTGCGGAATTACATTTATGGCAGTATCAATAAAGCTCTCTGACTAAGACCTGGAAAGAAGGTGGGGCTTGGGACATAGAACATGGTCACCTTGGCTACGCCAGCAGCACAGGGAGATCGGACCCAAAAGAGTGATTTGCAACGCTTGGTTCAAAAGGGGACTGAGGCACCACGATTTTTCTCCCCATAACCAGGAGGGCAGGACCTCAGGGAGCAGCCCATGGGACCGCAGTAGAGGCGAGACCCACCTACACCAAGCCACACCCATCCCTGCTAGAAAGCTGCTTTTTTTTCCCCGGAGCCCAGAGCAAGACCAACATGGATGCACTGCCATGATTAATCCTAGATCAATTCTTTCTATTCAGATATATTTTTCCTTGTCTCATTCATATACCTCCCCTCTGCTGGACTGGGCACTCTGGTCATTTGTTTGCTTAAATAGTCACATTTAATCTATTCTCTAGATGTATATTCTACACCTCCATCGTTACCTTCCTATCTCTCTCTCTCTGGAGTAATCAGACTATATAGTTTCTTTGGGTAATATTATCTTCATTTCTTTCTCCTCGCCTCTACCATATTCTCCTGTTTCACTCACTGAATTAAGCCTCTTAGTCTCTCTGCCTGGTCCTTGTCCAATTTCGCCTTCTCCCCACCCGTGTCATTTCTCTCTTTGTATAAGCCCTTCCATCAGCACTGCGTACACCCTGCTCTTTATTTGTAGCTGGGAATTCTGGTTTTATGCTTTTAGATTGTCCTTTATATTTTGGCTTTTTTCTTTTTTCTTCATTTTCTTTTTCCCTTTTGGTTTGCTTGTTTCTGGATTTGTCTGTGCATTTACGTGCCTTTGTTCCTTGTGTGTCTGTCTGTCTGTTTTCCTTTTCAGGGCTACCTCAAGAAACAAGCTGAAGTATACATGGTGGAGAGTCCCAAATACCACTACAAGTAGGGAAATAAAATAACCAAAGTCTCAACAAGACAGATCAAGAGACACCATTCAAAGAACACTTCCTGAATGGACAGGCCCGGGAGCCTTCTTTAATATAGCAGTACTCACAGTGCAGAGCACATAACAAACTTTTAAAACTGGCAAGAGATAGAAAGCTAGCCAAAATGACAAAACAGAAGAACTCTACTCTAAAGAACATTCCAGGAAGAAGTGACACCTAAAGAACTGCTCAAAACAGATATAAACAACATAACTGACTAAGAATTTAGAACAATAGTCATAAAATTAATCATTGGGCTTGAAAAAGGCATGGAAGACATCAGAGGAGCTATTGCTACAAAGACTATGGAGCATAAAAATAGTTGTGATGAATTAAAAAATGCTATAAATGAGGTGAATAATAAAATGAAGTGGCCAATACACGGATTGAAGAGGCAGAGAGAAGAATAGGTGAATTAGAAGACACAATTATAGAAAAAGAGGAAGCTGAGAAAAAGAGAGATAAACTGATCTAGGAGCACGAAAGGAGAGTTCGAGAACTGAATGATATAGTCAAATGGAACAATATCCATATCATTGGACTTCCAGAAGAGAAAGAGAGAGGGAAAGGCTCCGAAGGAGTTCTTGAACAAATTATAGCTGAGAACTTCTCCAATCTGGGGTAGGAAACAGACATTGAAATCCAAGAGGCACAGAGAACTCCCCTCAGACGTAACTTGAATCAATCTTCTGCACGACATATCATAGTGAAACTGGCAAAATATAAGGACAAAGAGAGAATTTTGAAAGTAGCTAGGGATAAAAGGGTCTTAACATACAAAGTGAGACCTATCAGAATGGTTGCAGACCCATCTACTGAAAGTTGGCAGGCCAGAAAGGAATGGCAGGAAATCTTCAATGTGATGAACAGAAAAAATATGCAGCCAAGAATCCTCTATCCAGCAAGCCTGTCATTCAGAATAGAAGGAGAGATAAAGGTCTTCCCAAATGAACAAAAGCTGGAATAATTCATCACTACTAAACCAGCCCTACAAGAAATCCTAAGGGGGACGCTCTGGGAAAGGTTGCAAGGAACACAAGGTACCAGAGACACCACCACAAGCATGAATCCCACAAAGAACACAATGACTCTAAACGCATATTTTTCAATAATAACACTGATGTAAATGGGCTGAATGCTCCAATCAAAAGACGTAGGGTAGCAGAATGGATAAAAAAACACAAAATCCATCTATTTGTTGTCTACAAGAGACTCATTTTAGACCTAAGGACACTTTCAGATTGAAAGTAAGGGGATGGAGCAATGTCTATCATGCTACTGGAAGTCAAAAGAAAGCTGGAGTAGCCATACNTATAAGGACAAAGAGAGAATTTTGAAAGTAGCTAGGGATAAAAGGGTCTTAACATACAAAGTGAGACCTATCAGAATGGTTGCAGACCCATCTACTGAAAGTTGGCAGGCCAGAAAGGAATGGCAGGAAATCTTCAATGTGATGAACAGAAAAAATATGCAGCCAAGAATCCTCTATCCAGCAAGCCTGTCATTCAGAATAGAAGGAGAGATAAAGGTCTTCCCAAATGAACAAAAGCNACCTAAAGGATCTAGAGGCAGAGCAACAAGAGCACCCTAAACCCAGTAGAAGAGAAATAATAAAAATCAGGGCAGAAATAAACAATATAGAATCTAAAAAACCAGTTGAACAGATCAATGAAACCAAGAGTTAGTTTTCTGAAAAAATAAAATTGATAAACCTTTAACCAGGCTTCTCAAGAAGAAAAGAAAGAGCACCGAAATAGACAAAATCGTGAATGAAAATGGATTTATTACAACCAATACCTCAGAAATACAAGCAACTATCGGGGAATACTATAAAAATTATATGCCAACAAACTGGACAACTTAGAAGAAATGGACAATTTCCTAAACACACACGCACTACCAAAATTCACACGGGAAGAGATAGAAAATCTGAACAGACCCATAACTAGTGAAGAAATTGAATCAGTGATCAAAAATCTCCCAACAAATAAGAGTCCTGGGCCAGATGGCTAGCCTGGGGAATTCTACCAGACATTTAAATCAGAGTTAATACTCATTCTTCTCAAGCAATCCAAAAAAACAGAAATGGAAGGAAAACTTCCAGACTCATTTTACGAAGCCACCATCACTTTGATTCCCAAACCAGACAGAGACCCAGCAAAAAAAAGAGAACTATAGGCCAATATTCTTGATGAATACGGATGCAAAATCCTCAACAAAATACTTGCAAATCGAATTCAACAGCACATAAAAAGAATTATCCACCATGACCAAGTGGGATTCATTCCTGGGTTACAAGCCTGGTTCAATATTCACAAATCAATCAATGTGATACAACACATTAACAAAATAAAATATAAGAACCATATGATCCGGTCAATAGATGCAGAAAAATTATTTGAGAAAATACAGAATCCCTTCTTAATAAAGACCCTCGAGAAAGTCAACATAGAAGGAAATTATTTAAACATTATAAAATCCATTTATGAGAAGCCCACAGCTAATATCATCCTCAATGGGGAAAAACTGAGAGCTTTCCCCCTGAGATCAGGAACACGACAGGGATGTCCACTCTCACCACTGTTGTTTAACATAGTGCTGGAAGTCCTAGCATCAGCAGTCAGACAACAAAAGGAAATAAAAGGTATCAGAATTGGCAAAGAGGAAGTCAAACTTTCACTTTTCACAGATGACATGATACTCTACATAGAAAACACGACAGACTCCACTAGAAGCCTACTAGAACTGATCCAAGAATTCAGCAAAGTTGCAGGGTACAAAATCACCGTGTAGAAATCGGTTGCATTCTTATACACCAAAAATGAAGCAACAGAAAGAGAAATCAAGAAACTGATCCCATTCACAATTGCACAAAAGGCCATAAAATACCTAGGAATAAAACTAAGCAGAGATATAAAAGATCTGTATGATGAAAACTATAGAAAAGTTATGAAGGAAATTGAAGACACAAAAAAAATGGAAAAATATTCCATGCTTATGGATCAGAAAAATAAATGTTGTTGAAATGTCATTGGTACCCAAATCAGTCTACACATTCAATGCAATCCCAATCAAAATTGCACCAGCATTCTTCTCAAAGCTAGAACAAACTAACCTAAAATTTGTATGGAACCACAAAAAACTCAAATAGCCAAAGTAATCTTGAAGAAGAAAACTAAAACGGGAGGGATCACCATCCCAGACTTTAGCCTCTACTACAAAGCTGTCATCATGAAGACAGTATGGTATTGGCACAAAAACAGACACATAGACCAATGGAATAGAATAGAGAACTCAGAATTGGACCCACAAATGGATGGCCAACTAATCTTTGACAAAACAGGAAAGAGTATCCAATGGAAAAAAGACAGTCTCTTTAACAGATGGTGTTGGGAGACCTGGACAGCAACGTGCAAGAGAATGAAACTAGATCACTTTCTCACACCATATACAAAACTAAACTCCAAATGGATGAAGGACCTGAATGTGAGACAGGAAACCATCAAAACCATAAAGGAGAAAGCAGTAAACAACCTCCATGACCTCAGCCGCAGCAACTTCTTACTTGACACATCCCCAAAGGCAAGGGAATCAAGAGCAAAAATGAACTGTTGGGACCTCATCAAGATAAAAAGTTTCTGCACGGCAAAGGAAACAATCAAAACTAACAGACAACCAATAGAATGGGAAAACATAGTTACAAATGACATATCAGATAAAGGGCTAGTATCCAAAATCTATAAGGAACTCACCAAACTCCACACCCAAAAAACAAATAATCCAGAAAAGAAATGGGCAGAAGATATGAACAGACACTTCTGCAAAGAGGGACATCCAGATGGCCAACAGACACATGAAACAATGCTCAGCCTCCCTCATCATCAGGGAAATACAAACCAAAACCACACTGAGATGCAACCTCACGCTGGTCAGAGTGGCTAAAATGAACAAATGAGACTCCAGATGCTGGCGAGGATGTTGGGAAGTGGGCAGCTTCCTACACTGTTGGTGGGAATGTAAACTGGTACAGCCCTTCTGGAAAACAGTGTGGAAGTTCCTCAAAAAATTAACAATAAAACTCCCATATGACCCAGNTTGGTGGGAATGTAAACTGGTACAGCCCTTCTGGAAAACTGTGGAAGTTCCTCAAAAAATTAACAATAAAACTCCCATATGACCCAGCAATAGCACTGCTAGGAATTTATCCAAGGGATACAGGAGTGCTGATGCATAGGGGCACATGTACCCCAATGTTCACAGCAGCACTTTCAACAATAGCCAAATCATGGAAAGAGCCTAAATGTCCATCAACTGACGCATGGATCAAGAAGATGTGGTTTATCTATGCAATGGAATACTCCATGGCAATGAGAAAGAATGAAATCTGGCCATTTGTAGCAATATGGATGGAACTCGAGGGTAAGCAAAATAAGTCAGGCAGAGAAAGATATCATATGCTTTCACTTATAAGTGGATCAGGAGANGGGTGATGTGCTTGGAGGAGGGCACCTGCTGGGATGAGCACTGGGTGTTATATGGAAACCAACTTGACAATCAACTATGAAAGAAAAAAAAAATAAACACACACACAAAACAAAAAACGAAACAATAATGCTGCTGTAAGCATTTGTGTAAAAAGCTTTTGTGTGGATATACTTCACATTCTCTTGCATGCATAACCGGGAGTGGAATTGCCATTTTTGATTGGGTCATTATTCTTTTTTGTTGAATTGTAAGAGTTCTTTATATATTTTGAATACACTTCATATATGATTTGTTAGTATTTTCTCTCATTCCTTGGGTTTCTTTTCACTTTCTTAATGGTGTCCTTTGAGGCACACATGTTTTAATTTTGATGGAGTCCAATTTATTTATCTTTATGTCCCTTAGGCAATTGCTGTAGTATGATGTAAAAACCATTCCCTAACCCCAAATTATAGATTTATGCTTACGTTTTCTTCTAAGAGTTTTAAAGTCTTGGCTCTTACATTTAAGTATATGAACTATTTTGAGTTAATTTTTGTGTGAAGTAGGGTCCAACTTTATTCTTTTCATGTGGATATCAAGTTGTTCCAGCCCCGTTTGTTGAAAGNAATAAGTCAGGCAGAGAAAGATATCATATGCTTTCACTTATAAGTGGATCAGGAGAAACTTAACAGAGGAAGGGGGAGGAGAAGGGCAAAAAAATAGTTGGGGAGAGGGAAAGAGGCAAACCATCAGAGCCTCTTGAATANTATTCTTTTCATGTGGATATCAAGTTGTTCCAGCCCCGTTTGTTGAAAGACTATTCTTTACCCAATTGAATTTCTTTGCATCCTTTTTTTTTTTACAAGTAGTTTATTGTCAAGTTGGTTTCCAGAATTTTTTGCATTCTTAATGAAAATCAGTTGTCCCTAAGTATAAGGGGTTATTTCTGGATTCTTAATTCAATTCCATTGATCTATATTTCTGTCCTATGCCAGTTACACACTTTTAAAACAAAAATAAATTTTTTAATTTGTTTATTTACTTTGAGGGAGAGAGCGCAGAAGCAGGGAAGGGGCAGAGAGAAAGGGAGAGAGATGATTACAAAACCAGGCTCCACACTGTCAGTGCAGAGTCTGATGCAGGACTCCAACCCACGAACCGTTGGTTTGCGACCAGTGCCAAAATCAAGAGTCAGATGTTTAGTTGACTGAGCCACCCAGGCACCCCTACACTGTCTTGATTACTGTATCTTTGTAGTAATTTTTGAGATTGAGAAAAGTGTGTCTTCCAACTTCATCCTTTATCAAGATTGTTTTGACTATTCTAGGTTTTATAGATTTCCGTATGAGTTTTATTTTGAATTTTATTTTAAGCTTGTAAATTTCTACCCAAAAAAGTTAGCTTAGGTTTTGATAGATATTATGATGAATCTGCAAATTAATTTGGGGTGTGTTGTCATGTTAACAATATTAACTCTTCCAACTGATGAATATAAAGTATCTTTCCATTTATTTTGGTCATCTTTTTTTTCCCCAACAATGTCTTCTAGATTTCACCAGATAAGTCTTGCACACATTCTGTTAGATTTATTCCTTAACCCTTAATTCTTTTTTAATGCTATAACAAATGCGCTGACTTTGTGAATTTCATTTACAGATTATTCATGATAGTCTATAGAAATACAATTGATTTTTGGCTATTGATCATATATCCTACCACCTTGCTAAACTTATTTATAACTTCTGGTCACTTTTTGTAAATTCCTTTAGATTTTCTGCATATAAGATTATATCATGTGCAGTACATATAATTTTACTTCTTACTTTCCACTTTTTTCTTGCCTATTTCCCCAAATCTCTGTTACAATATTGAATGGAAGTAGTGAGAGCAAACATTCTTGTCTTGTTCCTGATCTTGGCGGAAAGCATCTAATCTTTCACCACTGAGTATTACCTTAGCTCTGGGTTTTTACCAAGGACTTTATTAAATTGAAGGAATTTCTTTCTATTTTAGGTTTTGAGTGTTTTTCTCATGAAAGTGCATTGGGTTTTGTCAGGTGCTTTTTCTGTGTCTATTGAGATTATCATGTGTTTTTACCCTTTCATTCTATTAATGTGTTATGCTACTTGGACTGGTTTTTATATGTTAAACTACCCATGCATTCCTAGGATAAAGCCTACTTAATCATGACATGTCGTCTTTTTACAAGTTACAGATTTGGTTTGCTAGGATCTTGTTGAGGATTTTCACGTTTATATTCATAAGAGATATTGGTCTGTAGTTTTCTTGTGATGTTTTTACCTGGGTTTAGTACAAGGATAATAAAAGCTCATAGAAGGAACTGGGAAGCATTCCCTCCTCTTCTGTATTTTGGAAGAGTTTGTGAAGGATTGATGTTAATTCTTTATTAAACACTTGGTAGAATTCACCAGAATATAATTCTTCTACACACTTAAATGATATGGTATGAACACAGTGTTATTTTAGTTTGTGTTTTTTTGATAACTAGCAAGGTTAAACATTTCCCCATATGTTTGCTTGCTAATTATCTCTGCTAGAATGTATTGTTTGTTCATGTCCTTTGCTCATTTTCATATTGGGGTCTCAGTGTTTTCTTATCAACTTTAATGAGCTTTTTTATAAGAGTAACTCTTAGACCATAGGATTTAATTCCAGTAATTTTTCATTAACCGGAAATATTAATGTATTTTAGGCATAAGGAGGATAAGTCAGGTTTTAAAAACTCCTGTTTTCAATAATTTTCTATTTTATCCTGTTGACATACAAAATTATTTCATGTTTAACAGGGGAAATAGGAGGTCTCAAATCTAATTAACATTTTTATATTCCTTGATGCCCAGACCAATTTTTAAAATTTTATTTCTTGAATATTTATTTATTTTTACTACATCAAGCTAGGCATATATATCAGACATATCAGATCTATATGGTTTTATCCTTCCTTTGAGTTCTTGCTGACAGTTCTGTGTGTGGGTTCGGTTGATTGAGTACATGCTTACACACTCAGTTCAACATCAAATTCAACTTCCTCTGGCTTTTTTCTTACCCCAGCAAGACATCAAAATGGGAGTCAATAGGTCCCAATGTGTGCATTAAAAATAGTTTTGTTTCCCATGCTAATGAAGAAGACTTGATGAGTCTTCTGTATTGTGAAACATTTGATTAATAAGACCAATTGGCATAAAGTCTCATTAGAGGACTTTAAACTATGATAGCATTCCCCACCGGCCTATCACAGTGCTTTGGACGTCTCCCATTAGAAATTTATTATTTATGATTAGATCTGGAAATGTCTTATTCCACATATATTTCATGTGGGGTGTGTGTGTGTGTGTGTGTGTGTGTGTCTGTGTCTGTGTGTCTGTGTGTCCGTGTGTCTGTGATGAGGGGGAAAGAGGAAGAGAGAAAAGCAGGTGAGGGGGGGATGTGGGTGTGTGTGTTTAAATGCAGGAAAAGTAAATAAAACACCCAAAGGCAAAAAGGTACATTTTTGGTAGCACAGATTAGGAACCAAATCGCTCGGGGCGCCTGGGTGGCTTAGTCGGTTAAGCGTCCGACTTTCGCTTAGGTCATAATCTCGCAGTTCGTGGGTTCGAGCCCTGCGTCGGGCTCTGTGCTGACTGCCAGCTCAGAGCCTGGAGCCTATTTCAGAGTCTGTCACTCCCTCTCTCTCTGACCCTCCCCTGCTCACGCTGTCTCTCTCTCTCTCTCCTACAAATAAATAAAAATATTAAAAAGAAAAAGAACAAAATCGCTCTTAAGAGTCTGCTTTAAGAAAAAAATTTAAACTAGCCAGTGTAGACGGTTTTTGTGTTTTTTGTTTGTTTGGTTTTCGGTTTTTGACTCTTTGCATTGTCACCAAACAGAAAACAGCCATTTTTGTTAGGAAATTTTTATGTCCTACTCTCTTGTCACATTATATGGGTATGTACCAAGTTATAAAACATCTTTTCATTCCAGTCTACGCAAGCAGTGTCCATACTGACTACATGGAAGGTGGGGAAAAGTTTAATCATTCCCATGTTTTTCCTTCCTCTTTGGTCCATTTCTTTTGATTATTAATGTTACTATTTCTATAAATTTTATTCCTTTAAAAAACATCTCCACAGAATACATGTATCTATGTGCAATTTAATTGAGTATAGCTATTGCTAGAAGCTTGGTGAGCAATATATTCAACAAAATTCTTTCTCCTAAGTTGTTTTGAACAAACTTGTTCCATGTTTTGAAATAGACAAGGCTGCAGGCTCTATTATTTATGTCTACATGATCCTTGTACAAGATACCTAACCTCTCTGGGTCTCAGTTTCCCCTTTCTTAAAGAGGACAATTCTTTCCCTTCAAGATTGTTAAGAGAGTCCACCAAATGTTTGCTCCAGCCCCCTTAGCATGTGTTGCAGGAATAGAAGCCACTGGGCCAAGGAAAGATAAAAGACAGCATAGGACAGAGGAGCACCATTAAAGACCCAACCTTGTCTTCTCTCCTGCCCAGATTATTTATAGCCCATGCCCATTAACTGAAAAATGACTCCAAGTGAAGGGAAGGAGAAAAAAGAAGAAGAAATCCTGAAATAATGTGACTATGTAAAACCACGAGTAAACCAAGAAGACAAAGGAGTGCCTGAGTATCATGAATTGGCCAGATTGACTTTTCTTCATTAACCTACAGTTATAAGGCTCCTTCCTTATAGTTTGATAAATGCCTCAATCCTCAGAATTCACTTCAATCATAGTTGGATCCAGCTTGAAGGGAGAGCTGGAAGGTTTGGAGAGGCAGTGTTTGAAAGACTGTTTTTATACGCTTTCTCTTTATTATATTCCTCATGGATATCCTATCCATTGTTTTGTTTTTTATGTTTATGTATCTACTTTTGAGAGACAGAAAGAGAGAGAGAGAGAGGGTAGAGAGAGGAGACACAGAATGAGCTGTCAGTACAAGAGCCAGATGCGGGGCTCAAACCCACAAACCATGAGATCATGACCTGAATCGAAGTCAGATGCTCAAACAACTGAGCCACCCAGGTGCCCCTCTCCATTATTATATTCCAAGTATTGACATCAGCTCTTAGGCATCTGCTTCCTTTTGAAGCAGAAAAATCTGTGAGTTACTTTTTGGAAACTTTTCTCCAACCTCAAGTCACCATTTATTTTCCCCTATTTTTAACATAAACAGTCTATCTAACGTCCAGGAAAAATGTACCCTTTACTCCCCTTTCTCATATAATCACCAAATTCTGAAAGTATTTACAGTCCTAAGTGTATCAACCTTACAAATAATTCCAAGTAGGTCATCAGACCTTCACATAGTAATAAGCATTACCATGAGCAGGAGCCCAGAAAGCAGAGGTCAGGAGTTAAGTTTTCATACAAACTAAAGGCTTCTGAAAGCTTTTACATGGGAAAGTGTTTATCAGCTCTTTACATCCAGTCACATGGATACGTTTTATTCATCTGGGGAGTACATATTGATGCTATGAAGGAAAAACTTCCCTCCCTAAAGACAACTTCTTTATCGCCAATAGTGATGATGCTTCCGGATAAGAGTCAACACTGCGCCTTCACATTATCTCTTTCTACAACTGTGAGAACCTTCTCAGCACATCAGCAAGAGCAAGAAAATGAAGAGCAAATGAAAACCTGAAAACAACTTGAAGAAAACGGAAGTGCCTCCTGTCTCGTTATGGAGCTTAATTGAACTGAAAAGTTTTCTCGAAGTTTGGTGCAAATTCATTTGGCAGCGAAACTTGAACCGATACAAGACTGTTTAGAGACTATTTATCCTACTTAGTATGAATATTCATTGATTTCTCTGCACAAATAACAATGTGCTTGATTACAGGGAACATACCTGTTGAAGATGTTGTTTCTGCATCTCCGCACGCACATTACGTAAGGTATGTGCATTTAATTACTTTTCTGGAACTCAAAAGTTCCTGAACTCTAAAACACGTCTAGCCTCAAAAGTTTTAGATAAAGACTGTGAATTAGGGAAACCTGGGTGGCTCAGTTAAGCGGCCTCTCTTGAGTTTGGTTCAGGTCATGGTCCTAGGGTCATGAGATCGAGACCCACGTTGGGCTCTGCGCTGAGCATGGAGCCTGCTTAAGATTCTCTCTCTCCCTCTCTCTCTGCCTGTACCCCTGCTCACTTGCTCTCTGTCTAAAAATAAAAAACAAAATTAAAAAATAGTGTGAATTAGGACTAATTTTTCCACTTAGGTTATATAGAATTATTCTAGATATTTTTTCTGAATATGGTATTCCACGTGGCTTATTTTCCTGACCCTTGTTTCCTCATATGTATCCATAAATTATAACTTATCTAAATGAGAGTGCTAGGTAATTAATGATAACTAAGCACTTAAAATGATAATATGTTTGCATATACATATGTAAAACATGTATGTTTATGTGTATACAAATATATACACACAAAACTGGTATGGCAAACACCTTGAATTTAGTAAATACAAAGGTTTATAACTGATACTTTCATATATATTACCACAGGATAATATATATTCAACACTCAGCAATTTATTTCTCAGAGGCAAAGGTTTAATCAAGAGCCCTGGCAGCAAGTAGGAAAGGAATACCACCGAAATGCCTGCCTTTACAGAGGCTATCTTCAGGCAGAGAACCCCTAGATTTCTCTTCAAATTGCTGAATATGTTAGAGAAGCCTGATATTCATGAAATCTAATTTGTATATTGTTTAAAGAGCTTATATGTGGCTTCTATATCTACACAGGGCACTGCAGGAATTTCTCTTGATTACATTGCAGGAACAGCTAAGGTTTACATTATGTTTTTCAAAGAATTGCAATATATACTGTCTATATTTCGTTTTGCGTAATGGGGATAATAAAAGACACATCAGGAGTTGTTTTGGAGATGGGATAACACATCAAATGTCAAGCCCAACACAAGCTACAGGATACTGCTGTGACGTAGTATCATTAGCACTATTGGCCTCAGTTTTGAGAGGAGGACCAGAAATTGTAGGTGGCTTGCCCAACGTCACCTGACTAGTAAACTGGAAAACTGACACTTGATCTCATTTTGCTGGTGACAAGGTCAGTGTTCTTTCCATACCATCTCACTATCTAAAATAAATAATGGTATCTTTTACCACAGTTTTTGAACATGGAAATGGCTTTATTATTTCTGTTGATTATTCAAATAATACATGCTCATCATATAAACATTTGCACAGATCTAAAATTGAATAGATATGAAGAAAAAAGTACAAAACATCACTCATCATCCAATCCCCCAAAGAGAACTGTGTTTAATTAGGAGTATAACCTTTAATACTTTTTTTCCTGCATAAACACATGTAAATACAATATAACAATTAAAACAGGAAAATATATATCATGTTCTATAGTGTGTTTTTTTCATATAAAATGTAGACACATTTCCATATCAAAAAACAAATGTTTTAGTTATGAATTTCCACATATTCACTAAGATGTACAAAACTGTACCTTTTTATTTTTATTTATTTATTTTTAAAATTTGTTGTCAAGACAGCTAATATACAGTGTATATAGTGTGGTCTTGGTTTTGAGGTTAGATTCCTGTCATTCATTGCTTACATACAACAGCCAGTACTCATCCCAACAAGTGCCCTCTTCATTGCCCATCACCCATTTCCCCCCTCACCTTCCATCAACCCTCAGTTTGTTCTCCACATTCAAGAATCTATTATGGTTTGCCTCCCTCTCTTTTTGAAACTTTTTTTTTCCTCCTTCCTTTCCCCAAGTTTAAACAAACAAAACAGAATCATTCTGAGCCACTGGACTAGTGGTTGCCAAACCACTAGTTCTGGGGGTTAGATGAAATAGGTGAAGGGGAATAAGAGGTATAAACTTTCAGTTATAAAATAAATAAGTCATGGGGATGAAAAGTAAAGCGTAGGGAATACAGTGAATAATATTGTAATGACTTAGTATGGTGAAAAAAGACTTGTACCTTTCTGAAATACTACTTAATTTATTCTTAAGATCTACAAATCAGTCTGTCCAATTCACAGTAGAATTAGTCACTCCTATGTTTTCTTGGTTATTCATTGTTTTACATAGTTACATCACTTCAGGATTTTTGTTCTCTTTCTCTTCACCTGGGGCAATTTTCAGTTAATATGAAAGAGCTACGAATCGCCTAGGCAGCAGAGAAGACAAGGTTGGATCCTTGATGATCCTCTTCCCTTCTATGCTGCCTTTCATCTGTCTTTGGCCAAAAGTTGTATTCCTGCAACATCTGCTAAGAATTCTGGAATCATCTTTTGACATCTGGCTGTCAGATTGTACATTCTCTATATACCTTATTCCAAATACAAGGTCTCTTCAAGTTTGCCGACCATCCCATCTGTCTCAGTCTGTGCAGTCTGATATAACCAAAGTAACAGAAACTCAGTAGCTTAAACAACAGACATTTATTTTTCACAGTTCTAGAGGCTGGGAAGTCTAAGATCAGACACTAGCAGATGTGCCAGTGCCTTGTGAGATCCCACTGCCTGGTTCATAAACTACTGTCTTCTCATTCTGCCCTCACATGGCGGAGGGGCAAGAGAGCTCTCTGAGGCCTCCTTTATCAAAGGGCGCTAATCCCATTCATGAGGGCTTTACTCTCATGACCTAATCACCTCGTAAAGTCCCCCCTCCTAATATCATCACATTTGGAGGTTAGGATTCCACATATGAATTTGGGGGAGACACAGATATTCAGTTCATAACACTATCTGTGCCCTCTCAACTGCTCTCCCCATGCCAAAAACATTGCCCTTGGGGCCATCTGCTGACACATCTAACAGTCATTCCTATTCTACTACTAGGGTACCATGTTGTGGTAGGCTGAATATAGCCCCCCAACTATTCACATTCTTCTCCCCAGAACTTGTGAATATGTTACCTTATACGGTAATAGAGACTTTGCAGATGTGATTAATTAAGGATCTTGATAAAGAGAGATTATAGTGGATTCTCTTGGTGGGCCCAGTAAATCACAAGGCTTTTAATAGGAGAAAGCAGAAGGTTCAGAAGCAGAAAAGGAGAAATGATGGAAGCAGAGAGAAAGACTGGTAGATGACACGCTGCTGGCTTTAGAGAGGGAGGAAGGAGTGATGAGTCAAGGAATGTAGGCAAACTCTAGGCATTAGAAGAGTCAAAAACAGATTCCTCCCTATAGCCTTCAAAAGTCATGCAGCCCTCTCAACCACCTTGATTTTAGTCCATTGAGATTAATTTTAAAGTTTTGACCATGAGACTTATACGTATTTTTTCTTCTAAAGTTTATTTATTTATTTTGAGAGACAGTGTGTGCATGTGAGAGGAGGAGGGGCGGTGGGAGGGAGGGAGTGAGGGGGGGAGAGAGAGAGAGAGAGAGAGAGAGAGAGAGGCCCAAGCAGGCTCTGTGCTGTCAGCACAGACCCCCATATGGGACTCGAACTCACAAACTGCAAGATCATGACCTGAGCCCAAATCAAGAGTCCGATGCTCAACTGACTGAGCCACCCAGGTACCCCTAAATATGTATGGTTTTAAGCCACTAAATTTATGGTAATTTGTTATAGCAGGAATAGGAAACTGATACACATATGAAACAGAGAGTTTCTTTATTTTTTAAAATTGCTATTTATTCATATAATCTCTATCCCCAAAATGGGGCTTGAAGTCACGACCCTGAGATCAATTGTCACATGCTCCTCCGACTCAGCTGACTAGGTGCCCTGAAACATAGAGTTTCTTTAAAAGTCCTGCAGTATTTCTGGGCTTTATCTAGGGAAATAAAATATAGGTATCTTCTCCACTGGTGCTGCCTCAGCCTGGTGCCAAGCTCCACTGGACTTCTACTGTCCCCTCTCACCCCTCCTTCAAAGTTTGGCCGAGAGGGATGTAGAGAACCACATTCCGAATCAGAGACCTGCAGCCAAGTCCATTATCCTACTCTCTGTGAAGAATTAACCTGTTTCCTGCCCTGACAGATTCTTCCAACTCTATCGTTTGTTTTAACACTTTCTCTCATGAAGTCCACTCTTACAAAGGTAAAGCTTCTCGATTTAAGTTTAAAATTTCATTCACAAATATATGTGTTCTGTTTGTCCTTCTCCTAAGCCAATGAATGCATTGCTTCAGTGGGTCTGTAGAGAGAAGCTGGGCAAGTATCACTGCATTTTAGCCTTGTTCATGTAGACTTCTATCAACATTTTTAATATTTGCAGAATATGTCATTATATGGCTACTCCAGAACTTATTTACCTAATTCCCTTTTGATGAGCATTTTGATTGCTGTCAAATTTTTACTAGTATAAAAATGCAGAAATGAATATTTTTGTATATACTTTTTTTTTTAATATTTTTATTTATTTCTAGGAGAGAGAGAGAGAGGCAGCGTGAGCAGGGGAGGGTCAGAGAGAGAGGGAGACAGAGACTCTGAAATAGGCTCCAGGCTCTGAGCTGGCAGTCAGCACAGAGCCCGACGCGGGGCTCGAACCCACGAACCGCGAGATCATGACCCGAGCGAAAGTCGGACGCTTAACCGACTAAGCCACCCAGGCGCCCCTGTATATACGTTTTTGATCAGTTACAGAATCATTTAAGGGAAAAATCCAAGAAACAGAATTTCTAGGTCAAAGTTTATACACACTTAACATTTAGAAACTTATTGTCCTTCTGCTTTTCCTTTATGGTTGAAGTAAAAGAGAAATTATCCTTTTGGTTGGACCAATTTTTGCTTTCATCTCTACTGCAGTGTGTGAGGACCTCGTTTGTCCACACTCCGTCCAATTAAAGGTGTTACTCATTTCTTCTTTATCCTCAGTGGACCAAAAATAATATCAAATTGGTATTTTACTTTGTCCATTTTTATTAATCAGGTTAATAACCTTTTCAATGTCTATTGGCCATTTTTATTCTTTCTCTAGATTCACCAATCACATTCTCAGCCCGTTTTTCTACATCTTCTTCAGATTAGCCTTTATGCACCATCCCAATTTTCCTCACCCTTCTCACTTACTTTTTTACTTGTATTTGTTTTTACTTTTTTATTTTACTCCCCTTCCTTTTTTTTTTTTTTTGAAGTATAGTTGACACACAATGTTACCTTAGTTTCATGCAACATAGTGATTCAACATCTCTATCTGTTATGCTGTTCTCACCACAATGTACCTCCCATCTGTTGCCATGCACTATAATAATACCATTGACTATACTCTCTACGCTGTGCTTTTTATTTCTATGACATATTCATTCCATACCAGGAAACCTGTATCTCCTGTGCCCCTTCACGCATTTTGCCTATCGCCCAACCCCCTTCCCTCTGGCAACTTCTCTATATTTATAGGTTTGTTTCTGCTTTTTTGTTTTTTAGACTCTACAAAATTTTTATTTTACTTTTATGGTTTTTCTGCTACATGAGATTTTCAAGTATGTCAATCATTCCTTTAAATGTTCTGATTTAGGTCTCACTCCAGCTTTTAATACTAGTGCTATTTGTGATTTACCGAATGTGATATCTGAATGTTTGGATTAAGTAGGCACGTTTAAAAAGGAAAACTTTTAGGTGACACATGTCAATGGGCTTTATATCATAATAAATAAATAAATAAATGTACTTTGAGTTAACTGAAGATTCCAGGTCTTTAAAAGCTGTCAGGCATAACTGAATGCTTTTCTGAAGTTATACAGTAATGTTTATAACAGCTTGTCCCCAAGAAAGCACAGTCATTTTCTGTTGTGGTTCAATTAATGATTTATGCTTCACATTTGTCATCTTTTCCTTCTACAAACTAATAGGATTTCTAAAACCCATTCACCTGAAATTTCTCTTTCTGCCATGCCTGTTCTCTGCAGAATTGTTTGGATTTTCAAGAGAATTTGGAACACTTAGTCTCTAGACAGTTTCTCTCAATGTAGCCTCTTGCTATTCAGACAGCTGACAGAGTGAAATCACTGTTGAGCCTACCAGAGTTACCTTAGTGTCCACTGAGAGGTTAGACTGCCATGTTAAGGAGGTGTGTATCTCACATCTTAGAGGGAAATCTAAACTCTACAGTAACCAGGGGGAGCCGTGCGCCAGTGTTCACACTAGATTACCAGATCAAACATTCTAACACGAATAATCCATTCAGTTAGGCTTTTTAATTGGCAGTTACTTGAGCAGTTGTTTGTGTGAGTTAATGGAAACAACCAGCGATTTGGTATTTTGTGAATACAAACTCTATTTTCGATTCTTAAACATGAAATCGTTGTCATTGTCCTCATGTTTTATTTCAACACACTGTTGCCTTCGGTACTCTGGAGTGTGTGTGTGTATGTTGTAGAGAGGCAGGTGGTAGAGAAATCCATGCATGCAATTGTTTATAGATAAAAATGTTTTTTTAAAAAATATTTTTATTTATTTCTAGGAGAGACAGAGAGAGAGAGCGCGAGCAGGGGAGGGTCAGAGAGAGAGGGAGACACAGACTCTGAAATAGGCTCCAGGCTCTGAGCTGGCAGTCAGCACAGAGCCCGACGCGGGGCCCGAACCCACGAACCGCGAGATCATGACCCAAGCAAAAGTCGGACGCCCAACCGACTAAGCCACGCAGGCGCCCCATAGATAAAAATGTTTTAACGTGGATTTTTTTTTCATATACCCTCACTTAAAATAACTAAGTAAAAGATACTGTGGAATATTACACGGCCATTAAAAAAAAAATAAACATAAATTTAAAACTCTTACTTGTTTTTTTTCCCCCAAATGTACTTCTACCAAGTGAAACTTTGGTAGTGAAACTACTAAATCCAACTGATAAACATTCAAGACTTGCTAACCTATGAATGGAAGCAAAATCAATGCATTAATTTTTTTTAAATAATAACTTTTAGCTCAAAAATATTATATTGAATATTTTTAAATGTCAGATAGCTGGAATGCTAGAAATCTTCAGTTTGATTTTGCTAAAACACCTCAGTTAAAAATTGAGTCCGTTGGTGCTGGTTTTTCCCCTGATAAACTCAAGTAGCTTATATGAAAAATATCTGATATATTTCCATCTTATAATCTTTTATATAGACATTCAGAAAGCTTTGGTTCCTCTTGACCACATTCTATCTAAATCAAATTCATTTTGTCCAACAAAAAGTTCAGGAAGACTGCACAAAAATATTATTAATGTTGAAATACCAGGCATTTTCTAGATAATTCTATAGAAAAGATAATTCTGAATAGGATTTTTTTATCTTGATAATGTGCTGCTATTCATTTTTCTTGGAACTATTTTTTCCTGATATATACAGTTTGTCTCCTGTGGTGGTAAAACCACTATTTTGCGAATAGTTAACAATGTATCTTCCAGATGGTCATAGCCTCTGCTTTGGTTCCTTGACCTTTTTCTTCAATGGTGCAAAATTCTTTTCAACAGATTTTTTCTAAAGATATCCACTAGCTTTTGACAGTGAGATTTCTTAGGAACCCAATAAACTCTCTGTCTAATTGCTTTTCATCTCTGACCAACTTGTCATTTTTGGCTGCTGATTTTGTGTGTCCACAATACCTAAGTTCTTTATGCTTGTTATCAATTGTTACTTTGGTAAGATCATTTCCATTTCCAAATTGCACAAATTCCTTTTCATTTCTCTTGTTAAAGAAAGATTTTTTTAAAAACCGGTTTCAGTATTGTAGACATGTAAGGGACGTAATTAATTTCATGCTTGTCCTCATTTATCAGCAAGCTTGCTTCCTTTTTTGTGTCTCCTTCCCCTGATATATTTGTTAACACCCCACTGAATAGTGTTAATCCTTTATATTATTAGAATATTTTACTTACTTGCAAACATGTATCTTGTCAATGAAAGTTGTTCTTATCTGATGTGTTCACTTGGCTTCCTTCCCATCTTCTTATTTGTCAAACAGATTTTACTTGTCAAAATCTCTTGGTGGCATATACTCATGCCACTTGTTCTACAGAGTCCTTATTCCTGAAGGAGTTAAAAGATAGGCTGAGTTTTCATTAAAATCCTTTAAACTGAATAATTCCTCCACACCCCTTCATTTTCATACTATTTCCCCCTGAATACTTGGATTATTTGGGATTTTGTATGTGTGTGAATTATTATACACTCAAGTCTCTGCTATTATACTGGAATCAATTATTTTCTGCATGATATCTGTTTTTATATCCATAGCATTCTATAAAACACCTATTTGTATTTCATCAATAAAGTCTCTTTTATTTTTTTCTTTTTATTTAAATTCCAGACAGTATAGTATTAAATTCAGGTGTACAATATAGTGATTCAACACTTCCACACAACAGCTGGTGCTCACCACAACTAGTGCACTCCTTAATCTCCATCACCTACGTAACCCACCGCCCCACCTACCTCCCCTCTGGTAACCATCCCAGTTTGTTCTCTACAGTTTTGAGTCTGTTTATTGGTTTGCTTCTCTCTTTTTTAAGCTTTTGCTCATTTGTTTTGTTTCTTAAATTCCACTTGTGAATGAAATCATATGGTATTTGTTTCTCTGACTTATTTTGCTCTCTGTAGTTCTATCCATGTCATTGCAAATGGCAAGATTTCATTCTTTTTATGGCTGAGTATTATTTCATCATATATATATATTATATACACCACAAATATTTATTATATCAATTATAATATATATATTATATACACCAGTTTATATATTTCAGAGTATTATTTCATCATATATATATTATATACACTACAAATATTTATTATATAAATTATAATATATATATTATATACACCAGTTTATATATATACATATATAAACTATATTTTCGATANATATTATATACACCAGTTTATATATATATAATTAATATGTATTATATACTCCAGTTTATATATTTCAGAGTATTATTTCATCATATATATATTATATACACCAGTTTATATATATATAATTAATATGTATTATATACTNTCATCAGTCGATGGACATTGGACATTTGGGCTGTTTCCATAATTTGGCTATTGTTGATAATGCTGCATAAAGATCAGGGTGTATATATCCCTTTGAATTAGTATTTTTGTATCCTTTGGGTAAATATCTAGTAGAACAATTGCTGTGTTGTAGAGCAGTTCTATTTTTAACTTTTTGGGGAACTTCCCTATTATTTTCTAGAGTGGCTGTACCAGTTAGCTTTCCCACCCATAGTGCAAGAGGGTTCCCCTTTCTCTACATCTCTGCCAACGATATTATTTCTTGTCTTTTTGGTTTTAGCCATTCTAATAGACATGATACCTCATTGTAGTTTTGATCTGCATTTTTCTGATAATTAGTGATACTGAGCATCTTTTCAAGTGCTTGTTGGCCATTTGTACATCTTCTTTGGGAAAATGTCTATTCAGATCCTCTACCCATTTTTTAATTGGATTGGGGTTTTTTTAATTGACTTTTATGAGTTCTTATAATTTGGATGTTAACCCATTATTGGATATAACATTTGCAAATATCTTCTCTCATACAGTAGGTTGCCTTGTCATTTTCTTGATGGTTTCCTTTACTGTGAAAAAGCTTTTTAGTTTGATGTAGTCTTATTTGTTTATTTTTCTTTTGTTGCCCCTGCTTGAAGAGACAGATCAAAAAACATAGATCTATTATTAAGATAAATGTTAAAGAGCAAACATATTGCCTATGTTGTCTTCTAGGAGTTTTATGGTTATCTTAAGTCTTTAACCTATTTTAAGTTTATTTTTGTATATTTTTGTGCATGGTATAAGGATGTGGTCTATCAACATTCTTTTGCATGTGGCTGTCCTATTTTCCCAACATCATTTATTGAAGAGGCTGTGTTTTCCTCATTGTATATTCTTGCCTCTCTGTCATAAATCAATTTAGTGTATAATCATGGCTTTATTTCTGGGCTCTGTATTCTGTTCCATTGATCTATGAGTCTGTTTTGTGCCAGTGCCACACTGTTTTGATTACTACAGTTTTATAGAATATGTTGAAATTTGGGATTGTGATACCTCTAGATTTGTTCTTCCTTCTCAAGATTCCTTTGGCTTTTTGGGGACTTTTGTGGTTCTAATGAAATTTTAGAATTATTTTCGATAGTTCTATGAAAAATGCCGTTGGGATTTTGATATAGATTGCGTTGAATTGGTAGATTACTTTGGGCAGCATGGATATTTTGACAATATTAAGTCTTCCCAATCCATGAGTATAAAATGTCTTTTCATTTATTTGTGTTGTCTTCAATTTCTTTCATCAATGTCATGTTTTTCTGCATCTAATGAGATCATCATTTGATTTTTATTCTTTGTTTTAGTAATGTGGTCTATCATATTAATTACAAGAAGTAACTTTGAGAATAAAATAAGTGCATGTTATTGAAGGAATTATGTAAATTGTAATACACTCTGCATAAATTAATTTTTATTAAAACCCCTCCTTCGTTTATGTAGGGGATCAGAAAAATGTGATGTTAATTGATTTATAGGTAAAATTTTGATCTAGAGAAAGCGTGTGCATTAAAATCAGACTAGGAGTAGGAAATGAGGTTGGAGAAAGGAGGGAAAAGAAAGATTGGAGAAAGGTAACGAAAAAATAAAAGAGCTTCCAGTTCTACTCTTGGAAACTTTAATTTTCTTTTTTTCACTTCTGAAAGTGAAATGTTTTCTACCTTTCTACTTATTCCATCATCTCAGAATAGCTTTGACCTTGAGCTGGACAAAGCAGCCAGGTCATATCTACTCAGTAGGATAATGTATCATTATCACCACCTCAAGGAGTATTCACAGTCATTTTATACCTAATCACCTCTCCCTNCTGCAGGGTTATTATTGTCCCCATGTAGATAGAGTTTGTATGATGAGGGAGAGGTGAGAGAATTAGTACTTCAAGTTCACCATCTTTCTTCTGTCTAAAGTCACAAGGCCCCCAGTAGCTGAATATAACTGAAAGCCAGGAGGCAAAGAAATTCACAGGTAGTCTATGCAGGTCAACATTCTAGAACACAGAGCAGGGTAGAGAAGGATCAAGACTGGATCTAGATGGGAGAATAGAAGATATTAACACAACCAACAAGCCAATAGCCATGAAATACATTCTCTATGTGTGCTGGTTTTGAGAACAGGCAAAGTCAAAAGTCAGAAGAGTTCATATTCTATCAGAGAAAGGGCAGACAGGAAATCAGGGTAATAAAGATGGCTTAACACAGAAAACAAACAAATAACAAAGGCTAGACTGATTCAAAACCTAGCTCTTCTTCCCAAATCTTAAATGTAGGAGTTCTCAAACTTCATGCTGAACTGACATTCTCTTGCTGGTACCCCAGTGGATTCCTAGTTCATGAAGGTTCTTCTAGGGATGTGGCCCAAGAGATTTGAGGACAACATTTCAGTTGATAGGAAGATAAAAGAGGCTCAGGAGAAGTTGTTGACTGGAAGCCTTATCCATAACATAAGCACATATTTTATATATGTGATATGTATTATAAATTATATCCTTATGATAAAGTGAGCTGAAGAAAAGAAACTTTATTCAGAAAGTCATAAGGAAGACAAAATACATTTATAGTACTATACTATATCTATCAAAAAATCTGCATGTGAGTGGACCCATACAATTCAAAGCCATGTGTTCAAGGGGCAACTGTATTAATAAGTTATAAACATTTACATTGGGAAATCACATGTAATAAATTATTATCAAACATTCACAAATTTTACTTTTCCACTTGTGACTAATTATGAATGACCCCAAGTTTACATGTCATACTAGTAATTTGTCATTTAGCTGTGGGTGGTAGTTTTAATTCTTTGTGTTACAAGGTAGCTGTCCTTCAGCTAGTGAGTAAGCCTGGCTTACTATCCTGCATTCACATTCCAATCAGCTTCATGTTTAGCAACTTTTATGGCTCTACACAAAGCAAAATGTAAACACAAAACCTTTGTGTGTAATGATTCATGTAGTCATTTTATGGCAACAATTATGCATTATGGTGCTATTTACAAATGGAGGGATTTGCAAAGATATGGTGAAGGTCCACTATAGTTGCAAATCTAAGGCTATAAAACATAAAAGAAAGATTTTTCTCACAGGATTTTAATTTTGTTACAGTTTTACATAGCACATAAGGTAAATCTTCAAAGGTGCACAATTAGAAAGAAAAAGGAAGAGAGGTTTAGTTGTTATTTTTTTCACTTTAAAGTCCTAGAACAAACCAAGTTTTTAATTTAACACCCTTTATAAGAGGCACAAAAATGAAACAAATGGCAATTTTAAGAGAATAAATACTGACTCTGTTCTGCTTAAAATAAAATTACATATTCTCTTGCAAAAGAAAAGATGTCAGAGTTAGCACAGAAAAATGAATTCATGTTATTAAGAATTCACAATTAAAATATTAAAATTCTGACATTATAAAAATGCTCATAAACCCACAACCATCATTAGATGTCAAGATGATATTGTAGTCATTAAAAAAATATTACCTAGAAATTCTATTCTGAACAAAGACATCAGATAGAAGAACTTTATTAAATAGAATTAGCTTTCCTAAAGATGTTGAAATCCACTTTGAGTAACTTTTGTGATTGTGAACTGTAAATATGAACACTAAGTACCTATTTAAACGTGGTGAGTTACATTGACTATTTTAATCATGTATTTATTTCTGCAATTTGTAGGAAAGAGTATCAGGTTTATCCTCAGAACATTTTTCAATGTTTATGTGTGTATTTGAATGTTAAAGGTACATTTCTTAGCAATCTGACACCTCAGTAGGCAATCATATATAGCCAGCTTAGCAGACTGGATGAACTGTATTCATCTATATGAATGTCCATCAATAAAAGAGAAAATGTGTTATTTACTTATCTTTGTCTGCATAGCACAGCTATCTGGACAGGCAGCCAAACTTTAAAGGAATGTCTGAACCTATCCCTTAGCTTCACTTTGTCTGGCATTAGGAGCAAGAATCAATTAGTGATACAGTTTATATAAAGTAGAAATATGCAATGTAACTGCAAACTTATTTATGACTCCTATATTTAATCACACAAATGATAGCACAATAAATGGGCATTTAAAAAGTATATTTTCCCTGTGTCATGTAAAACAGAAAGAATGAGCTACTGAGCACTGTGAAAAATCCACTTTTTTCATTTGCCAAGTTTCTTTCCATTCTAGGTTATATGCATTAGCAATGAAATTCTCAAAATACACTAGTGGAGATATCCTGTGGAAAAACATCTTTTTTCTTTATGATGGAGAAAATATTACTACTTTACAGAGCATGACATTTGACGTTATACTACAGCTGTGGAAACAAGGATTTTATGAATGGTTTGTTTTCAGATTTTAGGGGATAGTTAAATTTTGTATAACAAAGTTACCACTTTCGATATATCCCAAGCAACTGTTATTTTTCACTGTATTCCTTACATATGTTGAGTCTCTAAGGAAATGTATTTTGAAATCTCAAGGTTCATTGTAGTTCTACTGCATATATCTTCAGTTTAAGTAGAAACATCTTGTGAATCATACCAGATTTATTTTTTGTGCACCTTTTTTTAGTTCCAGTAGTATACACTTCTTTCAGTTAACTATCTGCCTTAATGTGTAAATAAGGCAGATATATAAGATCTGCTATAAGAATATTTTAGGTACTTTTAAGTAGAATGTCCTGAGACATAGGACACTCTGACCCCAGTTATTTATTCTGCGTCTATGATTAAGAACTAATGTTCCATATTTTCTTTGTCACCACTTCCTACATCATACCCTTCTCTTCTCTGTCAGGTATACTTGCTCACCTTGTTCCTAGTCTTCCTGAAGTTCTGTCATTCTTTTATACACTTTTCTCAGATAAGTAGAATTGTGCAATCATTTTTCCTAGAAAATGGCAGTAGATATTGACCACTATGGAAGGCAGAATAATGGCCCACCAAAGGCGTCTAATTTCTGGAACATGACAAAAGAAAACTAAAGGTACTGATGGAACTAAAGTTGCCAATCTGTTGACTTTAACATACAGAGACTACGGGGCGCCTGGGTGGCTTAGTCGGTTAAGCGTCCGACTTTCGGTTAGGTCATGATCTCGCGGTTCGTGGGTTCGAGCCCCGCGTCGGGCTCTGTGCTGACTGCCAGCTCAGAGCCTGGAGCCTATTTCAGAGTCTGTGTCTCCCTCGCTCTCTGACCCTCCCCTGCTCACGCTGTCTCTCTCTCTCCTAGAAATAAATAAAACATTAAAAAAATAAAAAAAAAATAAAATACGGAGACTATAGTTAATTATTGAGGAAGACCCTTAAAAGCTGGAAGGGAAGACTGAAGAGTCAGTGACAGATGTGATGATACATGAGGAGACAGGCAAGATTTGAAGCATGAGAGAGACTTGATCTGCTCTTGCTGGTTTTGAAAATGGAGGAACAGGGCTGTGAGCTTAGGCATGTGAATGCTTTAGGCATGGTTTCTGGAAGCTGGAACCAGCCTTAAGCTGACAAGAAGAAGAAATGAGAATTTGTCTACAAAAGCAAACGTGGATTTTGCCAACAACTTGCTTGGGCGTAGGCATGAATTCTCCCCTAGAGTCTCTGGAAAGGAAAGTGGCTCTTTTAGTACCTTAGTTTTAGCCTGGTGAGACCCATTTTGAACTTCTTACCTCTAGAACTATAAGATAATAAATTTCTCTTGTTCTAAGCCTAGTTTGTGGTAATTTATGTCACAACAATAGAAAACTAATATGATCATATTCACCTCAAAGCATTAATTTATTAATTTAGTTACAATATATGCATCCAATAGCTATCTTCTAGATAGACAGGGTTGGTTCTTTTTCACTATGGCAAATTAGGTGAAAGGATTTAGTTTCTATTCCTTCCAGAATTCTATTGAAATATTAATGAAGATGTTAATAGGAATAATAACATATTCACTAAAGAATCAAAACACAGGAGTGGGAACATCATCAGATAAGGGATTTTAATAAATGTGTAGAAGATAGAGTAAATAGGAGCCTGTTGTTGAGTAACCTTGAGTAGAGGAATCTACAGACCAAAACCTATGCAAGAAAATGTATAGTGGAAGTGAGCATCACTTTTCCTGTCAAGTCCTGGGAGACTTCAGATTCTGTATTGGAAAGTTTAGAAACAGGGAGTGAAAGCTGAGACAGAAATCAAGGTGTTGTGTGAGGCAAACTCTATAGATCAGTTTCCTCAACTGCAACCCCAGGCTAAAAATAAATGGGATAGTCTGCCAGAGAAGGGCTAAGGTGTCTTGTGTGGAGGTTGTCTGCCCAGAGTAAGCCTCCCTCACTTTGAAAGATGGGAGAAAAGAATCCTGCCTCTTCCTTCACTTAAAGTGAAGAGAGCCAATAGATTTAATTATATTTGTCAGGTAAATGTTATAAACATTGTCAATGTAAACACTGTAATCTAACTGATAGAAACAGCAAGTGGGAGCTGGCAAGAGAGAGGTAGAAGGAACTAATTTCCTCATTTTATGGTAGCTGAGAGATTTCATTGAAAGACGTTGGAATGAGAAATGAGATTTAAGTATGTATGTTATTTAAAATTATGAATGTAACATATTGTGGTAAGCAGCCTGTAAGATGGTCCCCAATGATCCTTTTCTCCTGGTGTTCATATCTTTGTGTAATCTTTCCATTTTGAGTGTGGGCTTGATTTATTGACTAACTTCTAAGGAATAGAATACAGCAGACATGATGGAGTGTCACTTGAGATTAGGTTATAAAAAAGGATTTTGACTTCCACCCCTATCGCTTTGTTGGATCACTCAGCTGCCAGCTTGTGAGACAGTCATGTGGAAAGACATGCAATGATCCTTTCCCCAGAGGTGAACCTTCAGGCATGACCGAAGTCCTGGCTAATAAAATGACTGCAACCTCGTGAGAAATCTTGACTCAGAGGTATTCAGCTTAGCCACACTCAGATTCCTGACCCAAAGAAACCTTGCAGATAGTAAATCTTGTTACATTACTTCTTTGTATTATGAATTTATTATGCAGGTAATTTATTATGTAGTAGTAGTGAATATACATGTTTTTATATATTTACATATACACATATATAGACACGTAATTTTCTATTGACTTTGTAAACAAATTTTATCATATAAATTTTTAATTTTTGATTTTTTTAAACATTTATTCATTTTTTAATAGAGACACAGACTGTGAGCAGGGGAGGGGCAGAGAGAGAGGGAGACACAGAATTTGAAGCAGGCTCCAGGCTCTGAGCTGTCAGTACCCCAGTGTAGGGCTTGAACTCATGAACAGCGAGATCATGACCTGAGCTGAAGAAGGACACTTAACGGACTGAGCCACCCAGGTGCCACCAGATTTTTAATTTTTAGATAGTCAAATTCATCTCATCATTTCTTTCAGAAACTTTAGCTTCTCTATCCAGAGATTATATATATATAGTATCCTACATTTTTGTGAATGAAGTTTTAAGTATTTTTTAATGTTTATTTTTTGAGAGAGAGAGAGACAGAGCATGAGCAGGGCAGGGGGAAAGAGAGGGAGAGAAAGAGAGAGAGGGAGAGACACAGACACAGAATCCAAAGCAGGCTCCAGGCTCACAGCTGCAGTACAGAGCCTGATGCAGGACTCAAACTCACGAATTGTGAGGTCATGATCTGAGACAAAGTTGGATGCTTTAACCAACTTAGCCACCCAGGCACCCTGTGTACAAATGTTTTTAAAATTTTACAATTATAGCTTTAATCTATATGATATGTATTTTTTCTAAAATAGAGTCAAATCTGACTTTCCACATGTAACTAGTCAGTTTTGTCTGCAAAACTTATTAAATGATCCATCATTTTCCCACTTATGTAAAAAAATATAATAAATTTAATGAATTATCATAAATACTTGGATTTGTTTCTGAAGACTGTTAGTTCTACAGATCCATTTGCCTCTTTTTACACCAATATCTTACTGATCTGATGAATGCATTGTCTAGCTAATTAGTAAAGAAAGTTCTGACCTCATCCAAATCGCTTTTCTTTTCTACATTTACCGACTATTCAATCTATAATGTACAAAAAGCTCAAAATGGACAAGAAAAAGATAGCAATGTAAAAAATCAGCAAAGATCACAAAAGAGATTATTTACAAAAGAGCAATTCCAAATGACCAACAGAAATAAACTCAAGAAAAAAATTCAAAGTCTCTAAGAGTCAATATTAGCTGATTAAATTAACCATGAGATATAATCTTACCCTATCTGACTGCCAACAATTTAAGAGCTCTAATATCTATTTCTGTTGAGGCTACAAAAGAAAAGGAACTTTTTTTTTTAACCTTATTTATCTCGCCTTACTGACAAAGAAACTGAAATATGCATTGTTACAGAATTTTGGGAATTGTTACAGCCTTTTGGTGATATCTAAAAAAAAAAAATTTAAGAAAAATAGATCTTTAACCTAGCAATTCCATTCCTGGGAATTTATATCAGAAACATAAGTCAACTAGTAATTAAGGATATTTGTACAGAATGTTTATTGAAGCAATGATCATTGTGGCACAAAACCAAAAGCATTTTTCTTTAAAAAATTTTTTAAATGTTTTATTTATTTCTGAGAGAGAGACAGAGAGAGAGAGATAGGCAGCATGAGCAGGGGGAGGTCAGAGGGAGAGAGAGACACAGAATCTGAAGCAGGCTCCAGGATCTGAGCTAGCTGTCAGCACAGAGCCTGATGCGGGGCTTGAACCCACGAGCTAAGAGATCATGACCTGGGCTGAAGTCGGACGCTTAACCAACTGAGCCACCCAGGTGCCCCCAAAAGCATTTTTCATGCCCATAAGAGAATGGTTCAATAAATTATGGTACCTGTATATCACGAAAATTTCAAAATTTAAAAATAATTCGAGTTGATTTAAAGAGACTTCCACAAAAAATTCTTGAGTGAGAAGAATAAAATGTAGACAAGTCCAATAACACGATCTCAACTTTGTATAATAAATAGTATCAAAACCCCAAAAAAGTAGAGAAGGACCCCCAATACAAACAAACATTCAAGCTGAAACCATGCAAGTTGATTTTAATAATCAACAAAGAAAACTATGGTTGTTCTAGAGCCTTTAAACATTTAGTCAAAAACTGAAACCTCTGTGTCAGTCACAGATGTGTGGAGAAATTAACACATTCTAATAAACTAATGTTTATTTAGTACACTGTAAATTAAAACATGAAGATCATTAAGTGTTAAGGCATTTTATTTCTTTGTAAAAAACTGATTTAAACAAACTTATCAAGAATAATTAGAACTAGAACAAACAATCCTAAATAGCTACAAAAATCTCGACAGCCAAAGCAATCTTGAAAAAGAAAAACAAAACTGGAGGTATTACAATTCCAGATTTCGAGTTATATTACAAAGTGGTAGTAATTAAAACAGTATGGTAATGGTACTAGCATAAAAATAGACACATAGATCAATGGAACAGAATAGAAACCCAGAAATAAACTCAGAATTATATGGCCAATTAATATTTGACAAAGGAGGAAAGAATATGTAATGAGAAAAACACAGTCCTTTCAACAAATGGTGTCAGGAAAATTGGACAACTAGATGAAAAAGAATGAAGCTGGACCACTTCCTTATACCATATACAAAAATAAACTCAAAATGGATTAAAAACCTAAATGCAAGACCTGAAACCATAAAAAAATCTTGAAGAAAGCAGAGCCAGTGATTTCCCTGACATTGGTCATAGCAACATTTTTCTAGATATGTCTTCACAGGTAAGGGAAATAAACACCAAAATAAACTATCGGGACTACATCAAAACAAAGAGTTTCTGCACAGCAAAGGAAAAGTCAACAAAATTAAAATGCAACCTATTGAATAGGAGAAGATATGTGCAAATGACATATCCAGTAAATGGTTAGTATGCAAAATATATAAAGAACTTATACAATTCAACACCCCAAAGAACAAATAATCCAATTAAGAAATGGGCAGAAGACATGAACAGACATTTCTCCAAGATGACATAACAGATGGAAAGCAGATACATGCAAAAATGCTCAACATCACTCTTCATCAAGGAAATGCAAATCAAAACTACAGTGAGATCACTTCACACCTGCCGGAAGGG
Source organism: Crocuta crocuta (assembly GCF_008692635.1). Classification (NCBI taxonomy): domain Eukaryota; kingdom Metazoa; phylum Chordata; class Mammalia; order Carnivora; family Hyaenidae; genus Crocuta; species Crocuta crocuta. Next base: position 4,481,675 of record NW_027527388.1, on the reverse strand, counting down.
TTAAAATACAAAACACAAGAAACAAGTATTGGCAAGGATGTGGAGAAAAAGGAAACTCTTGCACTGTTGGCGGGTTTGGAAACTGGTACAGCCACTGTGGAAAACAGTGTGGAGTTTCCTCAAAAAGTTAAAAATGGAACTACCCTATGATCCAGTAATTGCTCTAGTGGGTATTTACTCAAAAAATACACAAACACTAATAGAAAGGGATACATGGACCTCTGTGTTCATTAAAGCGCTGTTTACAATAGCCAAACTATGGAAGCAGCCCGTGTCTGTCAATAGCTGAATGGATAAATAACAGATGGTATATATATATACACACACATATATGTAACAATCGAATATTCAGTCATAAGAAAAAAATGAAATCTTGCCATTTGCGACAACATGGATAGAGCCAGAAAGTATAATGCCGAGCAAAATAAGTCAGTCAGAGAAAGACAATTACCATATTCTTTCACTCATATGTGGAATTTAAGAAACACAAAGGAGCAAAGGAAGAAAAAAAAAAAAAAGACAAACCAAGAAACAGACTCTTAGCTGTAGAGAACAAACTAATGGTTACCAGAGGTGAGGTAGGTGAGGGAGAGAGAGGGTGTGTGGGTGAAATAAGGGATGGGGATTAAAAAGTACACTTACTGGGGCACCTGGATGGCTCAGTCGGTTAAGTGTCCAACTTTGGCTCAGGTTGTGATCTCATGGTTCGTGGGTTCGAGTCCCATGTTGGTATCTGAACTGACAGCTAGCTCAGAGCCTGGAGCCTGCTTCAGATTCCTCTCTCTGACTCTCTCCTGCTCATGCTGCCTCTCTCTCCCTCTCTTTCAGAAATAAATAAAACATTAAAAAAATACACTTACCATAATGATAAAAAAGAATAATTGGAAAATTGCTACCTTCTCATTGGAAGACTTACAAAATAGCAAGTATCTTTTCCATTTCCATGCCTGGGGAGTTGTCATGCCTCTTTATAACTTTGGATTTGTTTCTGATGCTGTATCTTTTGCCCTCCCTTCCTCCCTCCTTCCTTCCTTCCTTCCCTCCTTCCTTCCCTCCTTCCTTCCCTCCTTCCCTCCTTCCTTCCCTCCTTCCTTCCTTCCTTCCCTCCTTCCTTCCCTCCTTCTTTCCTTCCTTCCTTCCTTCCTTCCTTCCTTCCTTCCTTCCTTCCTTCCTAAGGTTTATTTGTTTTTGAGAGACAGAGAGAGAGAACAGAATGCAAGCGGGGGAGGGGCAGAGAGAGAGGGAGACAAAGAAATCAAAGCAGGCTCCAGGCTCTGAGCTGTCAGCACAGAGCCCAATGTGTGGCCCAACCCATGAACTGTGAGACCATGACTCCAGCAGATGTCAGTTGCCAACCCACTGAGCCACCCAGGGCTCGTATTCTTTGCACTTTCAGTGTTGTGATATCTCCAGGCATGCTTTGAATGCAAAGTTTTTCTCTGGCGTCACTCTCTGGGGGACAGAATTCTTTTAATCACAATCACTTTCCTCATTTATGTTGTTAAGTCCATTTTCACTATTTTCCTCTGGCTGCAGAGCTATGATCTCCCGAATGGTCAGCATTCCCCGTGGCTAGCAGCTACTTCTCTTAAACTCCACTTATATTCAATTTGAATTCACTTCCAACATTATTACCTCTTATCTTTGTTGCCCTTTCATCTTTGTCTGCCCATTTCCCTCTTTTGGTTAGTTAAGTTTTGTGGAGTATCATGTGGTTTTATCTCTGGCAGAGAACAAGACAACATACCTACGGTTTTCCTTTGTACCGGAACTGAATAAAGATGTGCAGTTACCAGTCATCAACAGATTTTGAAAGAAGTGACGTGATTGGTCACTTTTCATGATGTACATTTGTTATTTACATGGTGATCTATAGACTGACAAGCTAGCAATGATGTTTGTACTTTATGCAGTTATTCAAAGTAAATACATTGTGGCAGCTGAATTTTGAATCATATTGTTGGGGGATGGTTATTCTTTAACTGAACTGTGGTAAATTACTTTATGTAGGAACTATGCAAAGTGAAGGCTTCCTGTATATGAACATACATGTCTGATTATATAATCATGTTTAAAAAATTTTTTTAAATTGTGGTAAAAACGCATAACATAAAATGTACCCATTTTAATCAGTTTTCAGCACAGGGTTCATTAGTGTCAAGTATATTCACATTGTTGTATAACAGATCTCCAGAACTTTTTCATCTTGCAGAACTAAAACTACACCGTTAAGCAAAAGGAATGTTTAAGATGTTTACATAATCATGAAGAAATATTAGAAGATTCTTAATATGTTGTAAACATTTGTTAATGGGAAAAGATTGTGTTCCTGAATTGAGGGAGGGAGAATTAGGCAAAAGAAAAACAATAGGAAAAACTGCATTAAGACAAAACATATACCATTTCAGCACATTTGTGTGCTTATAAATACAAAAGCATTTGTGTGTGTACATGTAAATAAAAATAAAGGTAACTATTTGAACAGAAATAAAAGTTAGATTAGCAAAATTTGAAGTAGGAGAAAGCAGAGGCAGTACAAGTAAGCTAATTTTCTAATCTTTCATAACAGAGTCAGTTGATACTATTGAGTACCAATAAATTTAGCACACAAGGCATAAGTATAATATTCAGTAATATAGAGGTAATGACCAAAAGAACTTGAAATTAAAATGGCTAAATGTGGTTATCTCTGCTAAATAGAACTAGGAATGAAGAATGGGAGATTTTTGCTTGGTGTTTTATAATATTCTTGTAATGTTGGATTTTTTTATTACCATATTTATTTTATTTTTATAATTAAAAAATGGTAAACTTAGTACATATTCTCTGGGAGCTTACAATCAAGCTACACACCACATAAGAATTAAAGTACCACTTAAGGCAGTATCATTCAACAATATAATTATCTGTTTCTAAATATGTATATAATATGATCATTTTTCCTTAAGAAGTGAAGTTTAGTAGCAGCACTAATAAGGAAAAATGAGGCACTACGTTTAAAACTTCTATGATCATTATGCAGACAGTAATGTCTAACACCATAAAATACTAAGATGAATTAAGGTAAGTAACAGGACAGCAGTAAAAACATTAACGTAAAATTTGAAACCAATTTAAATATCCTGTGGTCAGCTATACTGTATAATGGAAAACCAGGTCTGTTTCCTCCTTAAGTGGATCAAGACACTTTAGCATTACTATATTTGCCAGACATAGTAGAAAAATGGATCCTGATCTAAAAGAGTTTCTAGAATATACCCAATGTTGAGTATTTTTGGTAGAAGTTATTCATTTCTCTCAAAACTAGCCACATTTAAATTATGGCTTTAAATATAATTGTGAGCACATTTCCAGACTTTCAGAGAATGTGTGAATGTATACGAATATGGGAGAGAGGTAGTGATAGAATTTGCCAGAATTTGTGAGTAAAAATCGAATTATCTTTTTCTAGATGTTAAATATAGCATGATAGCGGACAGCAGCTGTGTTTGTTTGCTTTCCTGCTGCTGTTCTTAAAAAAGTGTACTTTGGCATTTTTGTACAGAGCTAAAAAATGGTGTGGATTTTTAATTTGTGCAAATTTTTAATTTGTAACGTGAGGGTTGGTAATAGACATTCTTTTCTCTAAGTTTTGGTATTGAAAGATGAAAGATTAATGTGAGAAATTAGATTTTGTTTACCAAGAGGAGCAGAAGATTTGATTACACTTTCTCGATACCAATTTTCAGGATGCATCATGTAAATGGACAGAGAGAATGAAACAAATGAGCAAACCACATGTAGAACATCTGTTGTCCAATCTTACACATGGTGATGAAGGCAAATAGACTACTTGTTTGGTCCCAGCTCTCTTCGAACGCATGTGAGAAATCCATCTTGCAGCCATGATTGTTGCTTTTCCAGGACTATTGCAAAGGCTTTGACTCCTCAGAGTTGAGAGAGATTGAGAGAGAGAGAGAGAGATAAGGTCATATATTAAACACTTAGCATGCTTTCTCCATGGATTCAATATATATACAAGAGTTTCCATGAATCAGTACACACACACAGAAAACTGTATTTTCAGTTATATTTTAAATTTTGCAAACACACACATAAACCTACTAATCATCTACCATGACTAATTATTTTTTACTCCTCAATTTAGTTTTGAAGGTGTGGTCCATATTAACAAAAGTAGAGTAGAGAAAAGGATCAGTTAGTTGAATAATCTTCAGAATGGGAAAGCTTTTAAGAAATCTTTTAAGAAACATGGGTGATGGGGCAATTCTCCATGTTGCTCTGTGTAATGAAGGCAAAAACGTTGATTCGACCTCTATGTTTTTCTTTTACCAATTCTCTTGTCTGTAATTCTCTGTTCAGCTCTTCCTAGAAATTAAACTTAATTCCTTTCTCTCTGGAGGGGTAGAGAGCTCTTTCTAATCTTCAATAAATGTTCAATAATGCATGGCTTAAGGTATACTCGTGTGTAAAAGAAAGGAAGCTCTGGAATATAGTTCAAAAGCTGAACGAGAAAGGCATGGAAATGAACCAGTCTGGATACCTGAATAGATGATGGGCAAGTGGAGAATGTCCATAAAAGGGCTTCTCAGGATTCTTAGGAAAGTTGTATTTAGTAAATTTTTAAAATCCCCTCTTGTTATCTTCAAACCTCCAAGAGAATGTTATTCATCATTATGGACTGTTTGTCTTTACTGAGGGGAATTAAGGGACAGATAAAACCTTTACAAATACTGGGCACTGACTGGCTCTACTTATGAAAACCCGCTCTGTTAAAAAAGGTCACAGTATTCATATTGTAACACAGCTTTCATGTCATCTGCCCTGCCCATGATCCTCTGGCTTTCTCTCAACCGTTCTATATGTGGGTTTTGACGAAAAGGTTTAGAACCAGCCAGAATCACGGTGCCGTGCATCTTTAAATGTAAATTTGAAAGCTGTGCCACTATTCCAAGTTAATGATACACTTTTTTTTTTGTATACCCAGGGTCCACACTAATATAAGAGAAATAAAAATGTAAAAGAAACTAATCATTACTGAATGTCCATCATGTAGTATTAATCACCTTCCACAACCGTGGACCGGAGAGATTAAAAAAAACACAACTAGGGGCGCCTGGGTGGCTCAGTTGGTTAAGCGTCCGACTTCGGCTCAGGTCATGATCTCACAGTTCGTGGGTTCGAGGCCCGTGTCAGGCTCTGTACTGAGAACTCAGAGCCTGGAGCCTGTTTCAGATTCTGTGTCTCCCTCTCTCTCTGACCCTCCCCTGCTCACACTGTCTCTATCTCTCTCTCTCAAAAATAAATAAAAAACATTAAAAAATTAAAAAAAAAACCCCACAACTGGTTAGGGTGATAAGTCAAACCCAGTGGGATTTATGTAGTACTTTCAGTTTTGCCTGCTTGAGATACTTCTGTGTCTCATTTTTATTGTTTCCTTTGAGGAACTCCACACTTCCTTGTGGTTTGAAAGTACGGGTACATCCTATGATTCCCCTTGTAAAAGACCATGTCCCCCTGTAAGGTCCCCTCAACAAAGCAAGGCTTACTCCTATGTGATCAGTCAGATCTCTCCCCCAGTTTGCTTGAATTAGCATGGAAGATTGATTGGCTAAGCCACTGCAAGCAGGACAGAATGAGAAAATCAGAAAAAAGGAAACAGAGAAAAGTAGAAGTGAGAGGTGTCAAGGAGAAAGAGAGAAGGGAGGTGCTGGTTGACTTGACTCTCTAGCAGAGCTAACTTTATGGACATGTAACCTGTGCACAGGATTTTGAACTAGCACTTAAGGCTCGATGCTTTGCTGTAGCCGTCTTGAAATTCTTAATGATTTTTAAACAAGGGCCTCTCGCTTTTAAATTTTGCAAATTATGTAGCCAATTCTGGTCTCCAGGTCCAGTTTCTGACATGTGGTTCCTTCTACTATGGGAGCTTCCTTAGTATTTTTCTCTGCTTTCTAGGAAAATAAAATGTCCTTCCATGCTTAAGCTAGTTTGAGTTGAGGATTTGTAACTTACAACGGAACAGTTGTGACAAATGGCTTCAAGCCTGCACTTTGTATCAGTCCTCAGGTTGTGGTACCAACAAAGCCTGATTATCTGTGAAGAATAAATTATTCACTTATGAATGATTTATGACACAGTTTTAACACTAAATCTTGTTTTCCTGCCATCTGTCATGCCTTTAGTTGACTTTACAGCATCAATTAGATAGTCCATGGAATGAAAACTAATGTTAACTATTCCTAAATATGATATTTTAATATGCAATATTTTAGTATATAATGTAAATACTTAAAATACGCTTTCAAAACTAGAAATATATATGATAGTTATGTAGCATGTAGCAAATGCATGGGAGGGAAAAGTATATGTTTAGAATGTTTTTCAGTGTATAAAATGTTTCTCACACAATATATTACTGTAAGAAGTTCTCTATTTTGAAACGAACCACTGGGCCATCGACGGGTCAACCATCTCCCTGGTAATGGGTATGTTTTCACATTTTACTATTTGGAAACAAGTGAAAATAGTATCCCACTGCCATATAAAAGCATGCTTTCATATGAAAAACTGAATCTGAAAATTCAGTTTGTGGTATTGGTCATCATAAGTGAGTACAGATACAGAGAAGCAGAGAAAAATCCATCCACGATCAACCACAACAACAGAAGGGAGCAGTTGCTGTTTTATCAAAACAGATCTCATACACGGGGATGCTTTCAACTGGAAGAGTTAAAGCAAGGACCACGTGGGCAAGACGCAAGAAACAACATGGATTAATTAGATGAGAAAGAACATGCGTGAAGCCTGAGTGACTCAGTGGTTAAGTGATCGACTCTTGATTTCAGCTCAGGTTATGACCTCAAGGTTCGTGGGATGGAGCCCTGCATCTGGCTCCGCACTGCCAGTGTGAAGCTTGCTTGAGATTCTCTCTCTCCCTCTCTGTCTGCCCCATACCCCCCTCTCTCAAAATGAATAAACATTAAAATATTATTTAAAAAAAAGAAAAACAACATGTCCTTCACATTCTGAAATAGTAAAAAGAGGTCCTTTCCTCTGAAACCTCAGTTTAGCAAGTTTGGTGGAACTAGTTAATTTCAAAAAGCATGTGGGCAAATATAGGAAGATCAGAAATACCTGGTTATAAAAGTAAAATAGCCCAGGCCTCCTGAACATTAAGGTTTAATATAGATTTGATGGAGGACAAATACATGTTTCCACGGCTTTATCTGCCAAAAAGTTTCTGGACTAGACTGTTCTGAGGATTCCTCATGGCAGAGGACTTGTGTAGAGCTCCGGTGTGTCAGCATGGCTGCCCAGCGCCCTCCATTGTTCTCCTCCTTTCTTCCTTCGCCAGAACAGTCTGCCCTTGCTAGAAACCACGATTCAGGAAATGAGTAAGGTGCGGCTCTCCCTTGTCACAGGGTAAGCCAAGAGAGGATGTTTTATTTTGTTTACAACAGTTCACTCCCTCCTGTTAGGAAGAAGTGGAAATTAGGTTTAGGGACTCATCTAACTGAGAGAGGTGAGGAAGAGAGTTATAGAAATGGCAAGACCCTAAAATGAATTCAGGATTTAGTAACCATCTGAAGGACAACAGCAGATGGTAAGTTTAGAGGTGCACAAATATAATGGGAAGAGGTCAGATGAATTTCGATAGCAATTGCAGAAGAACTGCGTGATAGTTTTGAGGAATAAAGAAGAGAAGAGAAGCCATATGGTGAGATGATAATTAGGCTCCAGCGTTTGCCTTTAAGAAAAGAAAAACCTTGGAAACTTATTTATGAAGACACAACCTAAAGTAAAGGAAAAAAATTATTGGAAAAGAAAAGAAAGAGAGATGACCACTTAGGTCTAAGTTGTAGAGTTTTGGAGAGATTTTACAGTAACAGTGAAACTAAGGGAAATGAAGACAGGCAATATACAGTAATTTAAACAATACAGAACTATGAATCAGGCTGCCTTATTATAGGATTATATTTTGAGAGAGAGGGAGAGAGCCCACAAGGGTACGTGTGCATGAGTGGGGTAGGGACAGAGAGAGAGAATTCCAAGCAGGCTCTGCGCTGACAGCCGGGCTTGATTTCACTGTGAGATCATGACCTGAGCCAAAATCAAGAGTCAGATGCTTAACTGACTGAGCCACCAGGTGCCCTCAGTTTATCTTGATAACATGCTTGCAAAGTTTTTCTCCTGTTTTGTAAATGGAAATAAGGATTCTTATAGAAATAGTTATTTAGTGGTGGGTTATTAGAGCATTTTGATTGAAGGAGGAAGGATGATATCACCCTTGGTGCCCTATACCAAAAGCATGAAAATTCGTTTTTAGAGGGGAAAAAAATGGTCTCTTTTAATATATAAAGCACTGATATATATATATACTACATATGTAGTATATACTACATATATACTACATATATACTACATATGTAGTATATACTACATATATACTACATATATACTACATATGTAGTATATACTACATATATACTACATATATACCATATGTATATTTTTTCTTTCTCTCTCTCCTCTTCTCTCTCTCTATATATACATATATGGTACATAAACAAAGGTATAGTATATCTGAGGTATTAAAATTTCATGGAGGTTATAAGGAAAAATGTCTGCAATAATTTTTAAAGGGGTGATAATAAATGAAAGATTAAAAAACACTGATTTAATTTAAAATTTAATAAAAATTTTTACCCCTTTTCCTGCCTTTTTGCGGAATTCCTTTGTTTCACATGAAAGCTGATGTTACATAATAATACATACAATAGGTAAAAACAGTGTTGGTTTAAGTATTACTGGGGAGAGGGCCCAGAAACATACCTTTCCTGGTGCCTTTTCCCTCACCTCCTGTCGTAGCTCTTGAGGGACTGATATAAAGCTTAGAGCTCTGAGCATCTTACTTGGATATCAGAGGGACAAAACTTAAAACAAATTTTTTTTAATGTTTATTTATTTTTGAGAGAGACAGAGAGAGAGGGAGACACATAATCCGAAGCTGGCTCCAGACTCTGAGCTGCTAGCACAGAGCCTGATGCGGGGCTCAAACCCATGAACCTTGAGATCATGACCTAAGCCGAAGTCCGACGCTTAACCGACCCAACCACCCAGGCGCCCCTTCAGGGGCACAATTTAACCTCTTTATTAAGTAAGTAAATGAGTAAACAGAGGCAAGCTTGTAACATGTCAGCATGAACTTCTATGGTAATTGTATTATTCACACAAAGTGGAACTGAATCAGGCCTTCTATCTTGAGGCATACTACAGAGGTGAGAAGCAAGGAGGCAGTAAGAGAAAGAAAAGCCCAAGTGGAGGTCAGGAAGAGAGTGTTTAGAGAAATAAGTGAGAAGAGATGTTCAAGAAGGATACCATCACAAGAAAAAACAAACTGGGGGGAACTGTGTATGGTGACACATGTTAACTCCACTTAATGCAGTGAACATTTCACAATATATACAAATATCTAATCATCATGTTGTTTACCTGAAATGAATACAATGTTATATGTCAATTATATCCCCAAAATAAATTAGTTTAAAAATGGATACTGTAGGGGCGCCTGGGTGGCTCAGTCAGTTAAGGGGCTGACTTCGGCTCAGGTGATCACAACTGTGATCTCACAGTTTGTGAGTTTGCACCCCGCATTGGGCTCCGTGCTGATGGCTCAGAGCCTGGAGCCTGCTTCAGATTCGGTGTCTCCCTCTCTCTCTGAATAAATGTTAAAAAAATTAAAAACAATAAAAATGGATACTGTATTATCAGTAGTAAATGGAGAGGTTATCAAGGAATGAGAAAGAAGATCTGACAGTTTGAAGTTCTCTGGTGATTTGTGACCGCAGATTCAGAACGATGTATGGGCAGAGCTTGGCTTCACAGGAAACTGGGTATTTCAGACACCATCAGCAAATAGGTAAGGATGCTAACTTCGCTAACTGTTGCAGCTAATTACCTACCTTTCCATGATTGAATGGAAATGTCAATGCATTAATCACAGCAAATTGAGAAAACAGGTTTTAGTCTATTGTATCAAGATGGGTTCAGCCTCAGAATTAGAAAAAGAAAATAATGCTCAAAATGGACACCTTCAGGACAGACCTCAATAAAGACAGGTTTTCTGTAATTTGATTCATCAAATGTCTGGAACACAGGAATTCACCTGAGTATAAAAAAAGGAAAAACATATATGATGATGAGATAGAGACATAGATAAAAGTAAAGGAAAATTTGAGAATCTCTATTGAGCACCATAGAATTCTTCTGGCTTCTTTTACGTGCATTTTTAGCTTTGACTGACATCATTACTATTTGCTATTGTCAGACAAATTATTATCCAAGTGACTCAACAAATTATATTTGGGCTTTAGTAATTGCACTGTAGTATGAGGGAATTAAACTAATCTTACAAGAGTCTTAGTAATTACTTAATTCTTTTTTTGCTATTTATTTCAAATATTGGGAGTGTGATCTGGTAGTGACATCTAACACTTTCAACTGAGCCTTAGTTAAGTGTCTCACACTAATAGGAATATTCCTCTTCTCCTTCATACAACTCTATCATCTACAAACATGGGCAGATTAATTTTCTAATCAAAACATTCTGGGAAACTATTAAGCATGACATTAAACTGTGTTATACTAATTATACTCCCTATGAAGAATTTCTATCTGAACTTACAGTATAAGACCCTAGAGAAAACTTATCAGAACACAAATTGCTTAATTGTGTTTTAAGACGAATCACATATCCATTTACTAATTTTGCTTTTCATCCCTACCTTAAATCGACTGTTCTCCACAGTGATTCATTATGGTGGCAAGATCTTGTTGACCTTGTTAAACAGATTTTTCTTAAAAAGGTGTTAAAGCGTGTGTAGGTATGTAACATGGCAAAGGGAAGTATTTAGCTCTATTTTGAACATTTGTCCAAAAGTAATATTTGCTTCTTACTAGAATACTCCTTTCATCAAACAGCAAGAAATACCTGAATTGAATTAATTGTGATATACCAAGGGGTGGAAATCATTTAGCAGAGGTCAGAAGACAATTTTCTGTAAAGGGCCGGGTAGTAAACAGTTTAAGTTTTGCAGACGAGATCGTCTCTGTCGCAACTCCTCTGGTGTACAGTTGTACAGCAAAGGCAGCTTTAGACAATAGGTAAAAGAATGGGCATAGCCATATTCCAATAGCATTTCATTTACAGAAAGTAGATGGCAGATCAAAACCACAATGAGATACCACTTCACACCCACTAACGTGGCTAGATTAAAAAGCCAGGTTAAAAAAATGTTGGTGAAGATGTGGTGAAATCGGAGACCTTATGCTCTACTGGTGGGAATGTAAAATGGTGCAGCCATTTTGGTAGACTCCGGCAGCTCTTCAGAGAGAGAGTTACCATATGACCCTGGAATTCCTCTTCCATGCATCTATCCAAAGAAATGAATACTTAAGCCCACATAAAACTGTGTACATGAATAGTTACAGCAGCATTATTTATAATAGGCAAGAGAAACAACCCAAATGTCCACCAATTGATGAATGGCTAAACCAACAGTGGTATATCTGTATCATGGAATATTACTCAGCCCTTCAGGGATAATAAATATTTGGCAATCTTGGGAAATTTTTGGCGCCATCTAGTGGCTGAGGTCGGGAATGCGCCTAACCTTCCCAGGATGCACAGGGCGGCCTCCCTTCACCCTCCCATAACAAAGAATTATCCAGCTTCAAATTTCCATAGGGCTGAGACTGAGAAACCCTGGTGTAGATACATACATTATATGCCCCTATCAGTTAGTGTTATGCCCAGATCGCGATCTTCCCAAAATCCCAAGACCACCAAGGAGTCCGAGTCACGCATGCAAAAGCAAAGGGCTTTATTACGGGCTTAAGCTCGGGCTCACAGGCTTCACCAGCGCCATGGATCCGTGCTGAGAGCCTCGAACAAAGGCAGACTAGGGTTTTTATGGGGTTTGTGATGGGGGAGTTACAGAAGTTGTGGCATGGAAACAGTGATCCAATCATAATTATGCAACATCATTGACAGCGGGTTTAACCATACACATTGTCTAGAGTATTCGTTACTGTTGGCGGGATCCAATTACAACGTTTAGAGTACCTTTAAATTCAACCAATCACAGAGCGAGCCTGGGGTCTTGTTCGGCGACTAACGGGTTAACTTTAACATTAGGTAACAGGGTCCTATCTATAGTTTCTATCTCCAGGCCTCTCCCTTAACAATGTGGAGGGTGGTAGCTGTCCTTTCTTGATTGGGTGCTGCAAGGGTGGTTTCTCCTGCCTTGGGCAATGTGTAACTGCCTGGTAGTTTCGGGGAAGCTGAGACTTAGGCCTTCTAGTTTAGAGGGGAAACTTAAAGCCTGTCATGGAGTCAGTTTGGTTTAGACATTTAGACTTGTGTCCTTACATTAGCATTCTGTGCATATGATTTGCTTTCTCCCCATCTTACATTATGTTGTAAAACAGCAGCAATTTAAACTGAGACCAACAAGCATGTGGAGAATGCGGAAGTAGCCAGGCCTCAAAAGCAGCAGGGCAAGCAGCCGAGTATACTTTGCTCATGAATTTAAAATGAAGGTGCAAAGTCAGGGCTAATGGCCAGATAATTATTCTAATACCCTGTGACTAAGTAGAAAGTGCTAGGGAAGTTTTGTCCAATGAGGTATACCCCCACCGTGGTCAGGTGATAAAGCAATAGACAAAGCGGTAAAGTTACAGAAATTGGCTTTGAATTAGGCGTGCGATTATGCTTCTTGTCTTAATCCACTGACCACTTGGAAAGCATGAACAGCAAAGAACTGAATTTGTCATTTTCTGTAGAGCTTTTGCAGAACTATAACACTTCTTTTGTAGAACCACAATATTGTAGAAAAATGTTGTTGAAAGAGGGAAATGCAGTGGTTTCTTTTGTTGTTGTTTCTTGGCTCTCTGCTTCTGTCTTCCTTTAAGGGAGAGAAGGAAAATGCACGTGATAAGAGAGAATGAAAGAAAGTAGAGACAAGTGGAAGGAAGGGAATGGATTTTATTATTAAAAAAAAAACTTGGGGTGCCTGGGTCGCTTGGTCGATTAAGTGTCTGACTTTGCCTCAGGTCATGATCTCACCATTCATGGGTTCTAGCCCTGTGTCCGGTTCTATGCTGACAGCTCGGAGCCTGTAGCCTGCTTAGGATTCTGTCTCACTCTCTCTATGCCCCTGTCCCACTTGCACTCTGTGTGTGTCTCTCTCTCTCTAAAATGAATAAGCATTAAAAAATTAAAAAAAAAAAAAGAGGGTTGCCATCCTCCCTATCACTTAAAAAAAAGTTAGTCATCCTTAAAAGGAAATTAATTATTTCACTTGTCCTTACATGTACTTAATAGCTGAAGGTGGTCTCAATGCTACTTAATTAATATTTTTTTGGAGGAATGGAAAGAATTAAGGGAGCTATCCCCAAAGTACCTATATTTTGTTAAAAACTTGATATGAAACATTTCTTTTTATTTATTTATTTATCAATCATTTATTTATTTATTTTTGATAGAGAGAGAATGGAGGAGGGGCAGAGAGAGAGGGAGACAGAGGATCCAAAGTGAGCTCTGTGCTGCCGGCAGAGATCCTGATGTGGGGCTTGAACTCATGAATCATGAGATCATGGCTGGAGCTGAAGTTGGCTGCTTAGCCAATTTAGTCACCCAGGAGCCCCATGAAACATTTCTGAGAAACAAAAATTTATAGAAAATAGTAAAATAGACAGAAATACACCCATTGCTGAGATTAAATACTTGTGACTATTTTGCTAGGTTTACTTCTGATTTTTTTAAATAAACAAAACATTACAGATACATTAGCTATAAACTTTCAGCTTTAATTCCTCACCTCTTCTTTCATTCCTCTGTAGAAGGAAGTGGTTTTAGGGTATATTTCCCTTGTGTTTTTACACACACACACACACGTGCATATGTAATATTTGTATGTATTTGCCTCTTGATTTTTCCTCTTTATTCTTGAGATAGATCTACATGTATACCTAGTTATTTATTTTAGATACAATATAGGATTCTTCCCTATATTAAACATCTGTGTGTTTTATTCTTTCCATGATTACAGTATAGTTAAATAGTGCTCAAGAAGTATCTTTGAACGGGTATCTTTGGGCTTCCACGTAGACAAGGAAGCACAGGATCTCACGTACATGTGCATTCACTTTTACGAGATGGTTCCAAGTGGCTGTCCAAAGTGGCTGTACAGGTTTGCATTTTGTCATCTTTGTAGGAATCCCTAAATTTTGGCCAAAACTTGGTGCCACTAGACTTTGTACTATTTACCAATCTGATAAGGGTGAAACGATATCTCATACAATTGTCATTAAAAAAAAAATAGATTGGGAATGACCCATTCCTTCCCTCAACTTTTCACACCTTTCTCTCCGAAGTAGTCTTTAAGAGTGAATCCTTACAACAATTGCATTAGTAATTGTCTGAATGTTGAGATGGGGCCGAAATAAAGGAAAGACACATATTTTTGGGTTCCAAGCTTCTGGAGTCCTGCCTACTGTCTTCATAAATTTAGTCCCAGCCTTGTGCACTGAGCCTGGGACAGGAAGCAGTTCTAAAACTGCTGACTCAGTGGGGTATACCATCTTCTTGTGGGGGGTGTCAGAATGGGAAGCAGTGCATGCTATTGTGAAGTTTAAGTAATAATAAACAAATGTAAAATGTATTCTTAAAAATGTAAAATGTAGAGAAAAGCATTTTCACAGAGGCATTGCGGTTGCAATTGATGTCTGGGAAAAATTCCAGAGTGATCTATGTGAAACCTGAAAATGAATTATAATAACTTCTGTTTATTTATACTTAGCGCTCTTCTGCATGCCGAAGACTTGAGAAAGAAAAGGGCAAGCCCTTCACATCAGGTAACTAGTTCGACACTTACAGCAAGGGCTCAATGTTTTTAAAAGCTAGCCTGACACTCACAGCTAAGCCATGTTGCTCTCCTTATGGACATAAACAATCTCACAGAACACCAAAATCAGATAAGGGCACTTGACCTTGCTGTTGTTTGTGCATAGATAAAATTACAAGTGATCTTGGGTCTTGTTTTGTCTCTCTTCAAGGCAGAGTGCCCTTATCACGTAGATCTCTGAACAACTCCACTTCTTCAACTACAGGCCTTTCTCTTGGTGGTCTTTGGTGGGAGAGGCTTTCATAGATATCTCTGAGAGCTTTACACATGCTATCTCATTTAAGCCTGTTAGGTATGATTATTATTATCCCCTTTTGCAGACGGGAAGGCAAAGAAAGAAAGTTTAATGCCATCTCCCTCAGACAGCTCGTATATGACAGGAATAAAACCTTCATGTGGGTCTAGAGGTCATTAAGACCTAATGAATTACTCTGACCTTGCTATTCTCCTGGATTTTCCCCTAGAAATTTTGGTGCTCTTTGAAGATGGGAGACTGGCACAGGTCTGGTACAGTAAAAACAAATAGACATTTAAAAACCCAACCCAACCCAACCCAATGACTATTGCCTGAAAGCTTACACGGAACTAAGGTCCCTCTTCTGAACCTCTCTGCCAATCTCCACAGAGTTGTTAGACTCGTTTCTTGGCCCCAAATCAGTCCTGCGTGTTTACCAGTCTTGGCCCACACCACCTCCCTGTAGTCAGAAGATGGGTAATTTAAGGCAAGAGTTCAAAGGAAAAGGTGATTTTAAAAGGGGGAAAAGCATAGTGATGTGCGGGAAAACTGCTTCAGCCTTGAGGCTTGACCTTGGGTATACACAGCAAACTCTCTCGCATGGTTTCAGCTCAAGGACCTTCACTGTAAGCTCTTGAAATTTTCGGCTCTGTGCGCGAGTGCCCTTGACCTTGCTTCCAGCCCTGAGCACCCAATGTCTGATGTCCTGGCGCTGTCTCCTGCCTAGTGAAAACACATGGACTCTTCCTTTAGCCTTTCCAGATCTGCTCCTTCAGATTTAATATTACCCCTCTTTGTTCTCAATGAACCTCTCAACGAACCTTTAAAACAACTGCTATACATTTATATTCTTTTGTTATTTGTGTAAGGATTTGTGAAGCACAGATGTGCCTTTCAGGTGCAGATCCTAGAACTACTTTTCCCAGTGGCCATCGCACCAGGGCGTCCGAGGCGGGCAAGAGAGGNGAAAAAAAAATAAAAAAAGAGATGGTTAGCAGATGATTTCACATTCCAGCGTTGCTCAGATAGTGGTGCAGAGGGTCTCGCTTGCCTTTCAGATTAGCCGGAACCAGTTGTCCAAATTCCAAATAAACTCACACCAGTAACTTCCCAGCAGCTTCCCCGCCCTTTGGGGACCTGATCCCATCCGTGCCCTTAGGGTAGCTGCCGGGGTGGAGTGGCGAAATGAACGGCCGGCACAGCCAATCACGTTTCGTTCTGCCCGGAAAAGGCGGATCCCGAGAATGTCATTGACGAAGCGGCGCGGGATTGGCGGGCCCCGAGCGGTCAGCCGTGGCGGGAGTTTTCGGATGTGTTGGCGGTGGCCCCGGCGGCAGCAGTTGGGCTGAGCTGGGCCGGTAGGGCGGGTGGCGGAGCCGGGAAGGCGAATCCGCGGCAGATCCCCGCACTCCTCCCTCGTGGCTTGCATTTCAGCCGCCTTCTTTCTGTCCCCGATGGATCGGCACCGGCCTCGGCTGCACCACCCGAAGCAGGGCTCGGCCGCCGGGGCCCCCTACCCCTCCTCAGCCTCGCTCCGCAGCTGCCGGGAAAGCAAGACGCCGGGCAGGAAGGGCCCCCAGCACCCTCCGCCCCGCGGCGCGGAGGAACCGGGAGAGAAACGCCCCAAGTTTGTAAGTTTCGCCTGGAGTTGGGGTGGGGCAGCTCCTGCGGGGCCGAAGGGCTGAGGCTCAGTTTCCAGGATCAATCAATTTCATTAAACTCTGATTTGGCTGACAGCCAAGTGGGTGGGTCCAGGGGGCCTAGGGGTAGGGAGTGGGTCGGGGGCTAAGTTTTATTCTAAATTGCTAGAGTTTACAGTCTCCTAATAGGTTTACGATGACAGGGTCCAATTCTGTGTGAATCCTCTGACAAGTACGCTGGTCCCTGGGTTGCCCCACGTTTGTTCTGGTTGACATGAAAAGCAGCTCAAATGTGAATGTATTGACGTCACCTAGGTGGACTTTGCATTTCTTTTGAGTCAAACTTCTCCCCACCCTTCTAGCGTCTAAGGGTATGAGACACTCCAACGTGAACTTTTAGGTGATAGTATTTCTTTTTCTGCTGTAATTTTCCAAGGAGAAACAGCAAGTTTTAAAACTTGGCGGGCTATGTAGTCACTGTTAAGGAATGTTTTGTTTAGGTTGGAAAGAAACTCGCTGTTTGAAACTCGCTGTTCTAGTTGCTTCTCTTATTCGCTTTAGCACCCAAGGGAGATGTCATGATCAGCGGGTCGTGAATCTTTTTGTTGATGTCAGCTAGTGAAAGAATAGGCAGTGACGATTGCTTTTTGTGTGTGTGTGTAAATCAATCACAGAAGGTTAATAGATTTGGGGGTAAATCTAACAATTGAAAATTTAATATTGGACCCCTCCATTTAATTAGGGATATGGAAAACTTTTTCAGTTATAGGTACAGTAATACAGCACAGCGTGTGCCTTCTGGGAACAAATAACTCTTGCTGGGAATTTAAGTCAGGATGCATACCTTCAGGGAATAGAGATTGTGGAGCAGGAGTGAGTTGCTAACTATAACAATTAAAAGTAATGGTGGAATAAAACTGGGAGCAGAGCTATGAGATGTATCAGGATACTGAAAATGAGGGACAGCGTTGATTCATTTTTCTAATTTAAGTAACAAGAGGGGCATAGGACTGGTGGAATTTTGCAGGAGGATCAACCATGTTGTTTGTTGTGTTGGCAGAGTTGAGGAACAAACAGGATAGAGTTAAATTGGCAATGCGGATTCTAGCCAATAGGAGAAGAATCCTGGGGCAATGACTTTTCTTCCTTTTGGAGTCTTTTGACTGGGTTAATAATGTCATTCCGTTTTGTTTCTCACTTCTATACTCCAGAATACATAAGGTATGATTTTCTGTGACTTCCAGCAAGGAGGTTATGAAAACAGAACTGAAATTAATATTTAGGTTTAGTTTCACTGAAGGAGGTATCTAGGTGATTTGGATTCTAGCCTGTGCTGTTCTTCATTTCTTAAGTATGTTTAAAAATTTTTTTTAATGGTTTTTTTTTTTTTTTTTTTGAGAGGGAGAGGGACAGAGTGTGAGTAGGGAAGGAGCAGAGAGAGGGAGATACAAAATCTGAAGTAGGCTCCAGGCTCTGAGCTGTCAGCACAGAGCCCGATGTGGGGCTTGAACTCACTAACTGTGAGATCATGACCTGAGCCATACTTAAGGACTGAGCCACCCAGGTGCCCCTCTTAAGTATGTTAAAAGGGTTATGGTAAAGATGAGAAGACCTCTAAAAGCAATATTTTGGAGTTTAAAGTTAATATATCTAAAAATACAGTGTTTTTATTTTTATTTATTTTTTAAATATTTATTTAGTTTTGAGAAAGAGAGAGCACACATCTGAGAGTGAGAGCGGGCAGAGGATCTAAAGCAGGCTCTGTACTGAGCCACCCAGGTGCACCTAGTATTTGTTTTTAGATAGGACTCTGATTTGAATCTTGTCTTCATAATTAATTTAGAGGTCATTTGGACTATTTGTAATTCCTGAAACTCACTTAGATACTTACAGTTTTTTTAGCTATATTTTCCATTTCGCTGTTATCAGAGATGTTTAATCTGCTATTTAACTTTCTTGGAATATTTAAGGTTAGCAATTACAGTTGTGTCTTGAACAAACTGTACAGGTCAACTTATGCATGGATTTCTCACAGTACAGTACTGTAAATCTATTTTTCCTTATTTTTTTAATGATGTTCTCAATAACATTTTCTTTTCTCTAACTTTGTTGTAGGACTACAGTATATAATACATACAACGTGCAAAACATGTCTTCATTGGTTATGTTATCAGTAAGGCTTCCAGTCAACAGAAGGCTACGGGTAGTTAAGTATTTGGGGAGTCACAAGTTATACATGAATTTTTGACTGTGTGAGGATTGGTGCTTCTAACCCCCATGTTGTTCAAAGTCATTTGCTATGTGACTCTTTTTATTCTTTATCTGATAGTTATGTTATGTGCGGTTTTTGGACTATCTACATTGACTTGCACCTGATGGCTTACTCCTCTCCCTTCCTGTGCTTATAAGCTCTTGGCTTTATCTTAGCCTATCTTCCAAGAGGCCTTATGGGCGATGCTTTTCCCCAGACTGCTTTTCTCGGAGTGCCACTGATTTGGGATCACCTTTTCTTGAAGTAGGGCCTTAACTCCCCTAACTCTGTTGCTGGCCTAAATCTCAGTATGCCGACCTTAACGCTACCTTCTCAATAGCTCTTCCCGGTCTACAGCCTACTTCACACCCGTTCTCAGTCTCACCTTAGCAGCTCTTGTTTTGAGGATGGAGACCATCATGAGATCTCAACAATGCCACTACAAGGGACCATTCTGTAGTTCATCTTGCTGTGCTACTAGATGTCAAGGCAGTTCCTGGCTTTCTCTCGAGTTGCTGGGGACAGCTGCTTTTGACCGGAAAAACAATGGAGGCTGGTGATATGACAGCGATAGGGATAATGTAGGTGTTTTGCACACTGCACAAAGCTGTAAGCTGGTAGTAGAACTGAGTGGTAAATTGGCCACTCGCTCTGGTCTTGGATTAGGAAGGCAGGAGCTTTGGTGCCCACTGAAATCCTGTTTGACTTTGAGTCCTGGTAAAGCAGACCAGTCCTTGTTTTCTAATCTATGTATAGCTGTGAGTCTCAAGGTAGTTTTGAATTGTGTATGAAAGTTTGGATTTCTCCCCATAGATCTGTGTAAACAGAAACTCATCTGTTGTAAATGGAAGACAGTTTGGCTGCATAAGAAATCAACTACTTTGGGGCTGTTTGTGCACTAACTGACTTGACTTCAGTAGAAAATATGGTCAGCAGTGAGTATTGAGATGCTGAGGCTAGTTACCAGAGGACAGAATGAAACCACAGGAGGCTGGGAGGCCAAGGCAGGTACTGGATCAAGGGTTGCGAAGGTAGATAGAGTTCAGTGGCATCATGAAACTTTGTCTTGCCCTAGGTCACACTCTCCTTACCTGAGCCTGAGTCCTGTTTCCCTTCTAGAACAGAACAAAACAGTCGCCCTACTCGTAATGAAAAGCAGTTCGGTGATGCTGGGCATTTCATTCCTACCTTTCACTACTCTTAGGACCACACAGTGCACACAGAGGTGGCCCCCGTATCCATATTGAGAGCAGGATGTGTGTGGTTTCTGGAGAAGCCTCCATCTCTAGGCTGTGGGCCAGCGCTTTGATAGGAGGCCTGTATGGTTGGTGGTCCCAGTTGGCAGATTGGCTCTTCTTTTTAATTAAGAATATTCTTTAAAAGTTCTCACGACTTTGGCTTAAATCTTGCATCTAATCTTATTGTTTCTCTTGAACAGATTGTTCATTATTATTTAATTATGTCATTACTGTACCTTCAATTTTGGTTGTGAGAGATATTTCACCCTGTTCAGTAATATATATGTGTCTACCATTTTGGACATCATTACTAATAACAGTTTCTTTAATGAATGAACCAAGCTCTGTTCTAGGTACCAAAATATATATATATGCCATAGATAATTTTCATGTTTTTTTTAAGAGAGAGTGAGGGAGTGAGGGAGAGAGAGGGAGATACAGAATCTGAAGCAGGCTCCAGGCTCTGAGCTAGCTGTCAGCACTGAGTCTGATGTGGGGCTCAAATCCACTAACCATGAGATCATGACCTGAGCCGAAGTCGGAGGCTTAACCAACTGAGCCACCTAGGTGCCCCATATACCATATGTATTTGTATATCAACTCCTTTAACCCTTACAACAACCCTACGAGGTGTGTGCATTAGCCTTGTTTGCAAGATGAGGGAAGCAAAGTGCAGAGGTTGAATTGCCTTAGGTCACGCAGCTGCCTGTTGGTGAGGACAGGATTTGAACCCAGGCAAACTGTCTCCTACATTCTTAGTCACAATTCTGTATTCTCCTGTGCTGTTGGGAATTTTTTTTTTAAACATTTTTAAATGTTTTTTTATTTATTTCTAGGAGAGAGAGAGAGACAGCATGAGCAGGGGCGGGTCAGAGAGAGAGGGAGTCACAGACTCTGAAACAGGCTCCAGGCTCTGAGCTGGCAGTCAGCCCAGAGCCGGTCGCGGGACTCGAACCCACTAACTGGGAGATCATGACCTAAGCGAAAGTCGGACGCTTAACCGACTAAGCCACCCAGGCACCCCTGTTGGGAATTTTAACCATTACTATTTGTCTCATTCAGGAGCCATTAAAGATACTCATACCTTTAATGAAGACAGAGTTAGTGATTTCCTGATCACAGGTGGATTGTGAGGTGGCCAGAGGAATGAAGTTGGGGAACTATTGTCGTTGACCTGGGAACTTGAGTGGAACTGCAATTGGAGTACTCTTGATGGGATTAGTGCATGGTTACCTCTTGGCTTTGGGCTTATTTGGAGGCAGGTGTGGCAGGCTGAAAAATGACCCCCCAAAAGGTCTTAATCCCTGAAACCTGTGAATGTTGCCTGCTATTATAACAAAAGGAATTCCAAGTTAGGGCTTTTAAAATGGGGAGATTATTATGGATTATGGGGGGGGAGGGTCCTAAATGCGAACATAGATGTCCTCGTAAGAGAGAGGCAAGGTGGGATTTGGCTACAGAAGAGGAGAATGTGATGTGATTTCAAAGGCAGAGGCTGGTGCTGCAGCCACAAGCCAAAGAATGACGGCGGCAGCGTAAGAAACCAGGAAGGAGGGAACTAGAGCTTACTTCCTCGCGCGCTTCTTGAGGGAGAGCGGGACTTTTAACACCTTGGTTGGCGCTCAGTAAAACCCATCTCTGACCCATCTCTGGGCTTGTAGCACGGAGAGAATACATTTTGGTTCTGAGCCATTAAGTTTGTAGGAATTTGTTTTGTCAGCCACAGGAAATGAACACAGCTGGTGGTGTAGTTCTGAGGGTGACCGTGTTGAAGGGTTTGGTTTAACAGTTTGTCCACGTGTATCTTAGAAGAGCCATCAGATTCATCCCTTCCTTTTGGTGACATTTCATTTTGGACCCTGGTTTTGGGGGATATAAGGTAACAGTTTGATCCTCAAGAACTTGAATCCATCTTGTTCTGCTGAATCATTTTTTTTTTTTTATGTTTTTTATTTATTTCTAGGAGAGAGAGAGAGACAGCGTGAGCAGGGGAGGGTCAGAGAGAGAGGGAGTCACAGACCCTGAAACAGGCTCCAGGCTCTGAGCTGGCAGTCAGCACAGAGCCCGATGCGGGGCTCGAACCCACGAACCGTGAGATCATGACCTGAGCGAAAGTCGGACGCTTAACCGACTAAGCCACCCAGGCGCCCCTCTGCTGAATCATTTTTGAAGTTGCTAGAAAGCTGAGAAAACATGGAAGTGGTTCCTGTGTGCTCTTTGAATGTATTTCTTCATTGAGTCCTCAGCTAAAGTGATGCTTTCATTTGTATTAGAGTGAAATTGTCAAGAATTGGAGACACTGTTCTTAGTAGAAGGCTTTAGGCACTTGAGTGTTATTCATGTGTTACTCATGTCAGAATTCCACCTAATGCATCTGACACTGAAACTTTTGTAAGATAAGAGCATTTATTTATTCAGGCCAGTCTTCTAAGTAAATTGCTTAAATTGTCCCAGACTTTTTTTTTCCCCTGCTTCTCCTTCCTAACAGAAAAAAGTTTCTTCTGTTTGTTAATATATGGTTTATCAAAAGAAACAAAATATATCAAGTGGCTGTTGGGAGTATGTTTAGCTGTTGAAAATAGATGATATATGGTATTTATTACTTCTGGATCACTCTGGATCTTTTTTTTTGTGGATAAAAAGGGGTGGGAGTAGAGATAATTGTCTCAGATTTAGAGCAAGGCTTAATTGCTTTTTTTTCAAAGGCTCATGTCTTTAATTATGAAGCAAGCAAACTGACATACATTTATTACACTGTGAAACCTTGCCTCTTATCTAGTCTGTCTTGTAGCAATTGCTTCTGAACAGATGTTACCTGAAACACCTTTGTGCAGTTGGTAGAATGCTAAAATTTGTCATGCTTTTATTATTGTTGTCGTGAATTAACTCTACTTTATGGCATAACTTTATTGCTGTGTCCTAGAATCTTTATATATTTATTGCCTTATAAATTGGATTTAAAATTGGCTTTTTATATAGAATGTAAATTAACATGTGTATAACTTGTTTATGCTTGCAGAATAATACAAGTAAAAACTGCTATGTATTATACGAATGTAATTGTCTTTAACTCAGCACATAGTAGCCTCCAAGCTAGGTATGACATGAATGCCGCAGAATACGCTTACTGTCACACTCTGCTTGTTTATCCCAGAAACTAATTTGACTTTTAGGTCTATAAAATATAGATTAAGCATAACCTTTTACTTCATGGGATATTAAGGATCAAAGCATGAGCTTTCTTTGAACAGCATCTACAAAGGTAGCTTTTCTCGCAGTAGCAGCAGGGTGGCATTGAAATACCTTACCATTGGGAGTAATTTTGTCAAATAGCAAATCAAATAATCGTTATTAACTTAGGGGAGGATTTGAGAGTTTCAATAAGTCAAGTTTTGGTGCTGGAATATATAAGTCACTAGCTAATTAATGAAAACTGTTCGGAAATGCTTGCCATAGATTTTATTATTCAGAAAGATACACTGCTATCATTTTGTACAGCTTTTTATAGAAAAGGCATTGTGAATAGCATTTATGGGCAGTGACTTGGACCACTTCTAGAGTTTGAGTCCTAGCATGTTACGCATTACTTGGGCAAGTTACTTCCCCCCATGTCTCTGTTTCCTCATATGCAAAATGGGATTGTTGGGTAGCTTAAAAGTTACTATGCCGATAGACCTAGAATAGTGCCTGGCTGATGGTAACTGCTATGTAAATATTTGCCATTTATAGGATTGTTGTTGCTGTCATCGTTAGTAGTAATAGCAGTAGTACATTTTTTTTTTTTTTTTCTAGATCTTAAGGCGTTGGGTATGTTACACTGGATATTTGAATTACTTTCCTATACTGGAGATTCCTAATGGGGTCAGGCGTTTTCCTCATAGTGTGGTTTTTCTCAGTTCTTTTCCTGGCATGGTGGGTGCGGTTTGGGTTGATGCAGGCTTTTGATTGTGATGGCTGAATGGTCAGAGCAAGTTGCTCAAGCTTTCAGGGGGGCTAGGTTTTTGTGTGTAAAATGCGGATCATGACACTCTGACGTCTGCATGCAAATGAAGCTTAGAAAAGAAACCTACAAAGGAAACAGCCTCAAACTTAGACAAAGAATTCTTGTGATGCTCCAATGTGGCCTTAAATGATAATAAAAATAATGTTGCTTATATATGTATAGATATAAAACTAAAAATATAACTCCTTATGCTTATGGCGCTTTTATAACTATAAAACTCAGATTTACGTATAAAACCAAAAACAAAACTATAAAACCAATAAAATTCAAATGAACAACAACATTAATTTAATGTGATTGATGATGATGTTTCGCTGAAATTAAGTCTTCATTGATAGATTTAAGAGTGGAAAGATATGTGTATGGTTTGCTATTTTCCTTTTTGCCTGCTAGAGTCTTGGATGGAAACGGAATCTCAGAGGCTGAGGAAGCAAAAGTACGGTAATAAATCCGAAGACTCAGCCCCATATTGTTGGGGTGGAGAGACCTGTCATCTCACATCGTTGTCTTTTCCACAAGATCTTAACCTGAGGCTCTGAGTGAAATAGTGAACTTGTATAAACCTGTTTATGATAAAAAAATAATACAGGCATATGTACATATTTTCTAGTAAATCCTATGAAACTGTTGAAACAGGGCAGGAAAAATCGGACCTAAGACCACCAGCATCTATGTTCATTTTTCTCTTGAAATTTAACCTGCCATAGCTCTAAGTATGTGGTTCCTTGAAGTGTCATTTTGGAATTATGGACAACTTAATTCCTCCCATGTAGGGGAGACTGTGAAAACCTCTGTAGCGTGATTGATGTTGTTTGGCCTTCTTCTAATGCCCTGTGACAGTACACACAAACATGGACGTGTGGCCACCAGAAGTGTCCGGTGGAAGGAACATGGTTGTAGCGTGGCCATTCAGATTGTCCGGGTTACGCTTATTTTACTTCAAATGTTTAAGATAATCTTGGAGAAATACAAACTTTAAAAGTTCCCATGGGCCTGAAGAGTCTGTGACGGGAACCGTGGACTTCAGTTTGAGGAATCGAAGAGGTGACGTGAGTCAAGAAGTTAGTACAATACTTGAACCAGGCAAAGGTTTTGTACCTTTAGTTTTTCATCTAGTGATGAGCTAAAAGTGATTGATAGATGTTCATTAGTTGTGAAGGATGTTTACAATATACTTCAAAAACAGCTTACTTCTATTTTTTAAAAATATTTATTTAGTTTTCAGAGAGAGAGAGCACTAGGCAGAGTGCACAAGCAGTGGAGGGGCAGAGAGAGGGGGACAGAGGATCCAAAGCAGGATCTGTGCTGTCAGCAGCGAGCCTGATGCAGGCTACATCTCACGAACCCACCCTGAGATCATGACCTTAGCCGAAGTTGGATGCTTAACTGACTGAGCCACCCAGGTGCCCCAAAACAGTTTACTTCTAAATAATTTATTGAGAGTAAACCTTTCCCTTGCAATTAAAAAAAAAATATATATATATATATAGTCAAACAAAAGAGGTATAGAACACCATGTACTCTCCAACAAACTTCCAAAGTGAAACTTTATACATCCTATGGAAATGGCTGTTTTCTCCCTTCCTGTCAATATCTCCTTGGAATCTTTGCTCTTTATTTTCTTGAGATAAGGGCTTACAGGGCTTTTTGTTATTTCATGAAGGACCTTCATGGGTTAAAGACGGCTAAATACCTGTTCAGCTCTCCGAGGACATTATTGCTAATTCTAGGTTATTCTGGGAGTTAAAAAAGAAAAGTACATACTTCTTTTGGAGTTATGATGTAGAATTTCTTGCAAATCTTAGTAAGATACATGGATTAGTCTAATTGTAAGATCCATAATAGTGCATTTATATGGCTTATTTTATTATAAAGTATCTTCCCAGGATGTGGGGAGTTGATCGTGTAATTGCAGCATTTTTCTGAGGTGGGTTGTTTATTTGGGCATCATAAAATGAAACTGTGCAACATTCAGTTTTTAACTAGGATTTACAAATTGGTGACATTAATTATGGACTGTACTGTAGTGTTAAACTGTTTTGTTGATCAAATCCTTGGGTACAATGCAATTCATAAGGACAATTACAACTCATTTCTAATGAACAATTTGACAATAATGACAGTCTGAGAAATGAACATGAAAAACAGAATGCATGTAATCTGCAATCAAAAATTCAACGTGACAGTTTCATCTCTTCATTAAAAGGCGATGGTCTCCAATTAAAACCATGCTCTAACTTCAGTCAGCCTCTCTTCCGAGGGTATTATTTTGCTGTTATTGATATGTTATCTTGAACCTGCTTTCACTTACTTTGTGCATGTGTTTGTGAGCTTTTGGAAGTCACTTTTCCTCTCTGTATTGCTTGGTCTAGTCTTGCTCTTCCTATAATAGGTTTGTGATGCTACCTAATTGAAAACCTATGCAGAATTACTCTTATAACCTTACACCACCTGGTTCATTAATCTATTCATGATTAACTCAAATTCAGATGGTATTGATATACCCTACATGTCTATTTCCTTTTATAAAAGATTTCAGTGGTGGTGGGCAAGGGCATGTAAATGCTACCAGAAACAAATCTGGGTCATTGGAGGAAGGGCCCTGCCAATTGGGGCTCCCCTGGGGGCCTGGCAATGTGGCTTTAGACTCCTGTGATGGTAAAAAGGGCTTAGGGTGGATTCAGTGGATTCAAATATGGCTGTGNCCCTTGTGGGGATGAGCATTGGGTGTTATATGGAAACCAATTTGACAATAAACTATTTGTAAAAAGAAAAATAAACAAACAAACAAACATGGCTGTGTATCCTTGGGCAAATTAACCTCTGTGACTCAGTTTTCCTATCTGTAAAATGAATTAGTAACCACAGTGTGTCCACTTACAGATTGTTGTGAGGATTGCTTGAGGTAATTCATGTTACAGTAGTCTGGGGACAGTGCCTAGCAGTTAACACATGATGGCTACTATGAGCTTTACCTGTTTGATTTTTTTCTCAGACGCCGAAGTAGGGGGATCTCATTTCTAGGGCTGGTCATTTTGAAGGGCATGTGACAGGATCTCAGTTATCAGCAGCATTTTGACCATTCTTTTCAAGCCTCTTATCTCCCTTTCTTCCTATGCTCCTGCTAGACACCTGCTTTGTGTCCAGAGACCCAACCTGACCTTAATTCTAGTGGGAACACACCAGGAGGTTTGGTTCCTGGACATATTCCACTCCTTTCTGTTTCATCTAGATCTCCAGCCCCGTGACCTTGAGGGTCTTTCTTTCTCTGTCAGCTTCCTGCTGACATTTGCTCCACACTATACCCACACTCCATAAAAGTGACCCTGGACCTCCTTTTGAACTAGGATGCCTTCACATTTCCTTGCCTCCTCAAACCCGAGGTAGGGTAGAATGTAAATAAATAATAAGACCTCTGACTTTCTTGTCCTGTGCCTCAGATCTCCAAGTCTGGAGCAGCCTGACAGGCTCTCTGTATCTGAACTGGGCTGCTGCATCGGGGTGGAAACCTTCCCAATTCTGTGAACTGATTCCCTAACATTCAGTATCTCTGGGCCCACTGATTAGCTGGGTCCTGAAAGCCGCTAGTTAATAATCATCATCACAATAGCTACGTTTATTCAGCTCTCACAGTGGGCTGGGCACGATTTTAATTACTTAATCCTAACTCACTGCTTTGAAGTGGGCACTCTTGTGTTGGACCTGATGATGAAACTGAGGCACAGGAGGAGGGGTCTGGGGACTTTGCCGAGGTGTTGTAGCTGGGGTTAGGGAATGATGGATACCGGTACATAAAGTCTAACTCTAGGGTCCTGGCTTTGCACTAGCTCTTTGGTTACCTTCTTTAACATTTCTCTTGATTTTTATGCGAAACCATTATCATCACTCTTTCCTATCACCATGGGCCTGATTCCTTTTTGTTGTTAATAGTTTTTTTTTTTTTTAAATTGAAAAAGTAGTGTATGCACGTCTTAAAAAGCCCAGGAGTTTAAGAGTACAGAGAGAGATTCACTGAGACTTCCTTACCCAGCCCACCGATTCAGCCTTTTCCTATACAGAGGCCACAGTGACTTCTATTGTTTTCTTTTGTAACCTTTAATGATATTCTGTGTGTATGTGTAAAATACCCACTTGCACCCACACGGGAACATTCCACAGCTTTCACTTAAAAGATCTTAGAGATGTTTACCCCTGACTCTCAGCGCTCACCTTCTTCAGAGAGAAAATAAGGGTCGTTTTGCTTGAACTTGCTCGATTTCCTGCTGTCTGCACCTGTAATCTTCTCTATCTGTAACTCTGCCTCCTTTCCTCTCCAATATCCACAGAAGAACTGTCTGTGTTTTTGTTCAAGGTTAATCCCTTTGCCACTGTTCTTGCCTCAGTCCCGTTCCAATAGGTACGTTTCACTCCTTAGAGGTTGCATTCTCTAAGAATGTTCCAATGTCTTCCATTATAAAAGAAAAAGCAGAAGCAGAACCAGACAGCCTCCCTCTCCAACTTTCCCTGGACCCCCTTTCCCCTGCTGAACACTGTCGATGCTCTGCTTCCTTCCCTTACAGCCAAATTCTTTCAATTAGTTCTTTTCATTTATTCAGTAAATATTTGAATGTTCTTTATACTAAGTATAGCACAGGTAGATACAATTTGTTCCTTGACTTCAAGAGGCTAACATTCAGTCTGGTATGAAGAGAAGTATGAACCAACAGATGGGAAGTGTTATCAAGGAGTCCATTTCCTGTAATCTTGAAGGACTAAGGCTCTGAAATTAACCTGGGTTTGAATCCCGGCTCTGTATTTGATAGCTGTGTGACCTTGGAAAATTACTGTGTTTTTCTCTGTTTGTTTCTTCATCTGTAAAATAGGAACATTAGTACCTATATTATATGTTGGATATGATGAGTCAGTGTGTTAGGATGGGGGTTAACAGGACAGCTCTTAGCTTGTTGCTACTGTTATGATGGCCTTGGCAAAGTGTAGAGAGCATTCATCGAGGAAGGATTCAGCCGGATGTGAGGGCGATCTGGCTGCGACATCTGTCACCCCATTGATCACCAGGGTTGATTCGGCTGATCCGGCTGGCTAGGCGGGTGTCCCCTTCCTACCTCAGCGCTCCATGTGCGTCCCTCCCGAAGCTGCGCGCTCGGTCGAGGAGGACGACCTTCCCCCGTAGAGGAGGACTGTTCTTCGGTCAAGGGTGCTGCGCTCCCCTGCTAGAACCTCCAAACAAGCTCTCGAAGAAGGATTCAGCCACCTCCTGTTGGCTTCTCAGCCTTGCCTTTGCTTCTGTTCATTCCACTAAAATTGCTTTGGCAGATCAACAGTTGCCAACCCGGTGGCTGATTTTTCAGACTTCATCTTACTTCTTCATACTATTAACACCGATAATGCTGATGATCTAGCTCTTCTGATCTTTGGTCAACACTCTTTGCACCCTTTTATTCTTATTTTTTAAAATTTATTTTTGAGAGAGAGAGAGAGAGCAGGAGAGGGGCAGAGAGAGGGAGAGAGAATCCCAAGCAGGCTCCACACTGTCAGTGCAGAGCCCAATGTGGGGCTTGATCCCACGAGATCATGACCTGAGCCAGAGTCAAGAGTTGGATGCTTAACCAACTGAGCCACATAGGTGCCCCCTTTGCACCCTTTTTTTAAATTTTTTTTTTTAATGTTTTATTTATTTCTAGGAGAGAGAGAGACAGGGTGAGCAGGGGAGGGTCAGAGAGAGAGGGAGACACAGAATCTGAAGCAGGGTCCAGGCTCTGAGCTGGCAGTCAGCACAGAGCCCGACGCGGGGCTTGAACCCACGAACCTCGAGATCATGACCTAAGCGAAAGTCAGACGCTTAACCGACTAAGCCACCCAGGCACCCCTGCACCCTTTTAAGTTAGTGTTGCCACATACTGTCCCAGGTCATCTTCCAGTTTATACCTCCACTCAGCATGAGCTTGTCCATTTCTTTAGCTTTTACTACTACCTAGATCAGTGTTTTTTTTCAGTAGAACTTTCTGTGATGATATAAATATTTCTGTTCTGCTGTGTCCAGTTTGATAGTCACTAGCTCTGTGAGCTGAATTTTTAATTTGGTTTAATTTGAATTAAATAAGCATATGTAAACGAGTGGCCAGTGACAAACTTTGACCTACATTCATTTTAAAAGGACTGCCTGTGGTCCTCAGCATCTTATCCTAGAAGTCCGACTGCCTACCAGTGATGGACGGGTTATTCCTGTTGGAAAACATATACATCTTATTCTGGGCAAAGATGATGTACTTTCTTAGCCTCTGATGCCACCATCAGTGAAAGATTTATGAGCAAAACATCATCAGCTGTGACAGAAACAGGTATGAGGTCACCCCTGTTAGAATGGTTGTCATCAAGAAGATGAGAAAACAAGTGTCGGTGAGGATGTGGAGTAAAGGGAACCCTCGTGCGCTGTTGTGGGGCCTGTAAATTGGTGCAGCCACTATGGAAAACAGTATGGAGGCTCCTCAAAAAATTGTAAATAGGACTATATAATTCAGCAGTCTCACAGGATATATTTCCAAAGGAAATGAAATCAAGATCTCAAAGAGAGATCTGCACTCCCATGTTTATGGCAGCATTATTCACAATAGCCAAGATATGGAAACAGTCTGAATGTCAACAGATGAATGGATAAAAGAAGATACAGTGTACACACACACACACACACACACACACACACACTGGAATATTTTTCAGCCATGAGAAAGAAGGAAATCCTGCTTTTTGCAACAACATGGATGGGCCTTGAGGACATTATGCTCAGCGAGATAGGTCAGAAAGAGAAACCCAGATAGTCTATGATAACATGTACAATGTGGATACTAAAAAAGCCAAACTTCTACAAACAGGAAGAAGAATGGTGGTTACCAGGGGCCAGGAATTGGGAGAGATGGGGGAATTGGGGAGATGTTAAAGGCTACAAATTTCCGAGTAAAATGTAAGTTCTAGATCTTTAATGCACAGATAGTGATTACAGTCAACCAAGTTGTATTATATACCCCCAAATTGCTAAGAGACTGCATCTTAAATGTTCTCACTACAAGGAATAAGTGATAATTATGTGATGCGATAGAGGTATTAGCTAATGCCATGGTGGTAATCGTTGCAATAATTAAGTGTATGAAATCGACACTTTGTACACTTCAAACTGACATGTTAAATGTCAATTATATCTCAAAAAGAAGAGAAAAAAAATGGAGAATTACCTTCACACCCTTGCAAGGTCTGCAGTCCTTGAGAACTTGCACTAGGTTGTTAGGATCATTGGGTGCCTTCCCATGGCCCTGGCTGTCAGCTGAGGACTTCCCCATAATCCTTGTTGACTGTCTTATTGGTGTATTTGAATTGTGGGATTATCATCATGAAACGATGTGCTTTTAGAAGTCCTTTACAAATATACTTGGGCTATTGTTAGAGGGATCGAATTTTGGCATTGCTGGAAGATTGCCAATGGAAGTTTTGGCTGTAGTTGTGCTTGCAGCTTGCCTGCAGAAATTGGTGTGTTCAAAACCCAACTTGTGACATAGGATGCTATGTGTTGGAATTTCACTGTGTGGTAATATGACACAGTGCACATTTTGGTGCTGTATTCAGCTGCTCTGTACCATTCAAGGATTTACCTTTCCAAATTCCTTTGGATACGTGCAAAGAAAAGCATTAAGATGAACAGCCTGTGTATTTCAGTCTATGTAGCCATTGTAGGACAGTCACTTTTGTTATATTATTTTCTGAATTACCAGAAAGGGAAATAAGTGACCCAAGCTCTGTATTTTTTTCCTCTGCAGCCTACTGGATTGTATCCTTCTTTAGGGCAGGTGCCGTGTTTTATCGGTCTTTCTGTGCCAGGCGTAGCATATTGTCTGGTTAGCGTAGATGCTAACTATATTCAGCTTGCTTAATATTTCTAAAAGAAATGTAAAATGACCTACCTTTTATGCATTAACACTAAGACTGCGTGTAACAGTGAGGATTATACTCTTTCTGTTTTTCAGATGTTAAATTGTAATATGCAATCATCCTTTGGAGTCATTTTCAGTGACAAAACAATTTAGAGACTAGTAACAAAAAGTAGTAATCAAATTATGCAAGAAAACTTAGTGGTGATTTAGTTATACTAAAGAGCTCAAACTTCATCAATAATTTAAAAAACCTAATATTCTGGAGTGCCTGGGTGGAACACTCAGTCAGTTAAGCGTCCAACTCTTGATCTTGGCTCAGGTCATGATCGCGTGGTTCGTGGGATCAAGCCCCCCCATCAGGCTCTGTGCTGGGTGGGGAGTCTGTTTGAGATTCTCTCTCTCCCTTCCCCCCTGCTCACTCTTTGTCTCTCAAAATAGATAAACATTTAAAAAAACCATAATTTTCCTTGATTAGTTATTACCCAGTAATTTTTGATGTGATGTGTTATTTTATTTTATTTTTTGGTTGTGGATATTTTTGTGGCTTATATTTTAGTCTGAATTGGAAGGGCATGGTTTATAAGAATTGTAGTATGTCCTACAGCTTAAGTTCTACATATTAGAAATAATAATAATAAAAGACTATTCACTCAATCTCTATTATACACTTCAGAGAGAACTTTAAGACCTAAAGGGGGAAACTCCCTCGCAAAACACTCTTGTTAGTGTTAGTCAATTGACAGAAATTACAATCCCCTGCTCGCAGCTCCTTATACTCATCTGCCTGAAATTTTAAGATAGGACTTGATTGTTGGTGTTTCAGCACTTAATAATCATGCAGTTGGAATTATGCTCATTTTTCTTGTTCAGATTTCATTTTTAAATTTCTGTGCTTTAGAAACTGTTTCAGTTCCACTTCAAGCCCTCCTCCCTAGAGCTGCTACTGGCAGCTGTCCTGTGGTCTCAGGGGGCAGTGAGGGAAGGGATGGGGAACGAACCTGGGTTTTGGAGTCATCGTGACAAGGTTCCATTTCCAGCCTGGCCACCTTTCACTCTGGCAAATCACTTCTGTGACACCTAATTTTCTGATCTCGAAGATGGGGATAATGGCTAATTATCCCCATAATTACACCCCATGGGTGTATTGGTAATTTTGAAGAGTGCTCAGTCAGTGGTGGTAGTGATGATGTGGTGGGCTATATTATATGGGTTCTTAAGGAGTCTTGGGTTCTCAGTTAAAGCCGTTTTTTTTTTTTTTTTTTTTTGGCTTAAAGAAACAGACCCGCATGCAAGATCTAGCTTGAAATTGGAAAAGGCAATTGTAAAGACATGGAGGGGTATATTCTTGGGTGAGGCACACAGTAAGGGTAGCTGGTCCTCACAAGGGTTTGGACTGTAGGACTGAAAGCTGGCAGCTTCTCTCATTCTCTCTTTCCTAGGGTCATACAGCCTTATTTTGTTTCTCACTAGGCATTTGCTCCATTGTTGTGTCTCTGCAGAGCACAGCTTCTGCTGCTTTGGCCTTCACAAAGCCGGGCTCACAGCCTCACAATTCCAGGTATACGTGCTCTCGGCCCATGCAGGACAGATCCTCATTCTCATCTCTGCATCCCCAATCCAGTTTTCTCGTGGAATGAGGATTTGATCGGCTCTGCTTGGACTTAAGTGTTGAGCTCTGCTCACATCTGTGGTCAGGGCCAGCTCACAAAGAACAGTGTCCACTTCTGCGACATAGAGAAGGGACGTCGTGGATGGGGCAGAGAAACCAGCACGTATCTACCATGTCGTGTGTGTCTTTGGAGGTTCCTTGATAATTGATAGTCTTGGCACCGAAAGACTGAGCTCAGAAGAGTTTGCCCAGGTTAGTGGTCTTTAACCCTGCTTGCACATTAGAATCACCTGGGGGAGCTTTACAGGTGATTCTCTTGGGTAGTCGGGTTGAAAATAACTGACCTAAAATGTTCCCTGTAGTAGGTCTAGACCTTCAGAGTTGAGGGAAATAAAGTCCCCGGCACATTAAGAAAAAGAAAATGAAAGACATGATCACAAACTGCAAACAATGATCACGGACCCAAGGGAATTTAAACAAAAGAGCTTTGGATGGAGAGAGGTGGGCTCTTCATTTCTGATGGTAATGAAAGGTGACCCACACTTATTGTAGTTTATATGTGCCACCTAGTCACTGTGTCTGTTGACATCGTATCTCATTCATCCATCTTGCTGTTAGTGGCCTGAGGCCCGGGCAACATGCTGGCTCTGGACATGACACTGGGAAGCTGCCACTGCTTTCGTTCTCAGCCCCAAAGAGAAATGACAACACGTGAGAGGACTCCACAGCTGAAAAGAGAATGGCGCATATGACTGACACTGGCAAATAGACCTGCTGGTGAAATGACCATGATAAAACTCCCTGAGCTAGGAGCCCGTGCCCATTTTGGGGAGGGGACACACACACACACATTGACGTCAGTTATAAATGGATTTAAGTGGATTAGAGGATGATTTCCGGGTCCATTGGGAGGAGACTGTTGGATGTGGCCTTGAGTGGAATGATGGAGACCTGAACCAAGGTGACATAGGTCGGGGTGTTAGCAGGGAGGAAGCAGATTATAACTGTCATTAAAGCCTCCTCACCTCCAGGTGGAAGTACGCTGTGTACTTGATGGGGCCTTTTCAGTGAGGGCTCTTAACAAGCCTAAAAGAACAGATGCTTCCTGCTTTCCTGGTACAGATAAGGAAACTGGAGGCTCCTCTGGGAGTTGAAGTGCCTAGGGTGACACAGCTGATCAATATCTGAGCTGGATTCCAATCTAGGTGAGTTTGCTTCTAGAATCCTGGCCGTAAGCTGCTGCTTGGATAACGCAAGGCCGTATATAAGAGTAGCTGCGCTCGTTCCGCGCTCCTTGAGCCTCCCGGACCTGCTCCTTCCAGAGGGCTGCTCTTTCTCTGAATCCTTTCCTCCGTGTCCCCCATAGCTACCTCCTTAGTCTACTTTCGGCTCTGCCCCAGTGCCACTTTCTCAGGCCTATGCAACCCCAGATCCCCCAACCTGTAAGCCCTGTCTCCTGCCTTGGCCAGCTTTTCATGTTAGCCTAACAAGCGTCATCTTTTAACATCCTCAGTAACTTACTGTTCATACTATCTCTTCCTCAATAGAAGGAAAGTTCCTTTAGGACAGGCATCCTTGTTTCATTAACTCGTGTATTCCCTTGCCGAGAACACGGTAATGTTTAATAAACATTTGTTGAGTGAATGCCTTAGGAATCTGTTCTGCTGTAAGAAAAGGAATTTTTTGCATTGCGAGTTTGACCTGAATCATGGCTGAGGGTTAATTTGACCTTGGTCTTTGATCATGCCTGTAATGCTTGCCTGTTACTACATGTATTTAAGCATGTAAAATTACCAAGTACAGACTGCCTTTCCTTCTGGTCACCATTGAACACCTACCTTTTTCGCTTGTTTTGTGCTTATTGACGCACTGCTCTTTTGGCTTCCAGCTTCTAAGTGCAGGGACTGAGCCTCTCTCTTTATTTTCCACGTGTGTCTTGCACATATTGGCAGCCTAACTGTGCAGTAGGAAAGTTAGGCATACGAGATTAGGTTTTGCTTAAAATCTCAAGTCCTATCTTATTTTGGTATCCTGTCCTTGTTTGCATTAAAAAGTTATCAGGTGAGTGGTGTTTACCTTAACCTTCTCAACATAGCATGAGATCGTTTACATTTACAATAAAGAAAAATGATAGATTTCTTTTATCTCTGCCATTAATAAGTGTCATAAAATAGAAAAATAAAGCTAAGTCAATATATTAGTGCCACAGAAATTGAATTTGTGTCAAAAGGATTTGTGCTTGTGATGTAGTGATTCATATATTTTTCTTGGAATTAAGTCTCTAGCAGGTGACAACATCAATAATTCACGAAACCAAGGAGCTTTTTGAAATTGGTTAATTTATATATGTGAATTACAAAACAAATGAATAATGCACTTAATGTATTCTGACATATTTGAAAATATGCATAAAAGAACCCCCCCCCAGCCTAACAAAGTCTGTGTTTATGGTATTAGATTTTTTAGATTTTCTTTTTTTACTACATTATTATTTGGAAAGGAACTTCTCTATATTTTCTGCTTGGTGTGAAAAGTATTGTCCTTAGTGAAGTAAAAAGCTTTTCTCATTATAAAATAAATAAGCCTATTCTAGACAACTGGGAAAATACAGGAAAATGTAGGAGAAAAAATTGCTCCAAATCCAGCAATCCGATTATATAAAATTAAAAATGTTCCTGTCTTCTATTTTTCCATAACAGTGTGTGTTTGTTAATGGAGCTGGAATTATATTGCATACGCAGTTTTATTTTANCAGGCTCTGTGCGGTTAGTGTGGAGCCTGTTGCGGGGCTTGAACTCACAAACCCTGAGGAACTGAAACTGAGAGTCAGGTGCTCAACCCACTAAGCCACCCAGGTGCCCCACACATATGCAATTTTATTTTTTTTATTTTTTTCTATTTACATTGTCTTAATTTTTTTTTCTTAGTTTATTGCACATATGCAATTTTAAATGCAACTTTTATTTTTCATGTAACATTGGATTGTAAGCATTTTCCTATGTCATTATAGTCCGTATGGCAGGACTCTAGTTACTTAATCTTTCCCATATTCTGGGGGAGTTTTAGGTTGATTATGACTTTAGCTATTTAAGATAAACTCTGTAGTGATATGTATTTGTGTATAAACCTCTGGTTTTATTTCCTAACTCTAGGTTCTAGAAGTAATTGATTAACCTCATAATAAAACCTAGTAATTTTAGCTTAAAGAATGTGAACATAGGATTTGTTTCACCAAGTTGTTCTCCAAAAAGGTTCAACCAAATTTAATTTCCTTGTGGTGATGCCAGAATGGGGAAACAAAATCCTCCTTGGAAGGTGCTGTATTAGCTTCAGGAATAGTCCATCTACATTTGTGTCTTGGGCGGGACCTCCAGGAGACTGACTCGGGCTCAGAAATAACCCTGTAGTTTGAATAAGCTGCAAGGTAATTCTTGGAAGCTCTGGGACCATTTTAACTCTTGCTCTGGCAAATATTTGAAACACTTTCTAGACTTCTCCAGACGATGAAAAAGGTCTTGGATTCTGGTGTCCTGGGACTAAATCTGCTTGTGGAGCGAGCGGTTCAGAGATTTCGACGGTTTCTCCCTGGACCCATTGCAGAGGAGGTTTTGATCTGGTAGTAGAGGCGAAGAGAACTAGAACAGCTGAAGAAAACAGCTTAAAATAGGCATGAAAGCTCTTTTACTAGAATTAGCCATTCTGTTTGCCCTTTAATTTTACCTCCATGTGGAAGGAATTCATTGAAGGAAAATGAACATTGGAGTTCTGTTAGAACAGAAAAAGACTTGTTTGGTGCCCATCCCCTGTGATGTGTCCTCTAGAAGAGAGTCCCAGGTAACAATTTGATTGGTTTTTCCAGAGAGGTGTTGGTTTTCTAGCAGTTCTGTTGCTGCCTTTTGATCCCTTTAGAAAACTTCTCTTAGAAATGAATTTTTTTCACTTCTGTGGATGCTTGAATGACGTCTCCTCCTGAAAGCGTATGTTTTCTCAGTGATTCCAATTTCCCAAAGAAGGAATTCTGGAGAAGGGAGGTTGGAATCTTGGGTGGGTGAGAGAAACCTGGGACAATGGCCGGGTGTGTGTCTTTCTGAGGTAGGCGGGGTCATGGTTTTGAATAAATGAACAGATTAAAAGAAGCTGGAGAGTTTTTACTCATTCTCACCTGTTCCTAACATCTCTCCCTTGTCTCCACCCGGGTCAAAAAATATGACCACATGAAGAGCCAGTCAACTTAAAAGCTTTTCTTTACATTATCAAAGAGCCAGGTCTACCCTTATCCTCGGTGCTATGAGAGCTTCCGTCTTATTTTTGGATGGTTCTGAGGTGTTAAATCTGGAGCCCTCGAATGTTTTCACATCTAGGTATGAGCAATGAACCTGTGGCTCTGTAGGTGTGGTTAGTGTTGTGGTTAGTAATAGCACTTTACATTTCTGCAGCCTTTACGACTGGCATTGACATTAAAACCAAGGTGTGTGGACCAGAAATGTTGTTAGGAAAAAGTAGGTGTTAGCGTATTGGTGGGAAGGAAGAATCTGGAATTGGAAACGAGTGTGAGCGATGCTTACCCTAACCTCATCCATATCTTATGATAAAAAGAAGACTAATCTTTTATCCCTTTTGGGTATAAGTTTGTCAGTAACCTAGTCCCTGTTTTGACAAGCAAATAGTGTCATGTCATGGTTTGATCTAATGAGCAAGATTTGATACTTCACTAAATCTATGCCTATGAGGTTGACTTATTGTACCATTAGAGACAGACTAAGCATTTCAATAAATGATGCAATAATTCATCCTGCACACCATGGGTTGTTGAATTCTCTTTAAACAGTACTAATTGGTGCCTGTCACTACATGGCGGTAAAACCTGTCCCAACTGTACCAGCTTAGGCTTCTCACTTTGAAAATTTCGCATACTTCTTACTTGTACCCTTCATTTAGCTTGTTTTCAAGGATACCGGTTCTAAAGTGAGTCGCAGGTGAGAAGATTCGAACCGGTGCAGGCTGAGGGAGTGTTGCCTGGCTGGTGATGGTGGGGGGAGGAGCAGGATAT
>NW_027527388.1:4414993-4442657 GCF_008692635.1 Crocuta crocuta | reverse complement strand
CAGCACTGCCCAGGGCCCCTTAAGCGTGCATGTTTCTAAGCCCTACCGCAGACCTACTGAATCAGAGTCTTGAGAAGCTGAGACCTTGTAATCTTCTTTTACAAAGAAAATGCTGGCGTGTTTCTAGTGCACACTAACGAGCTGGAAGCTAGGTGGCTTAGAAGGTCTAGTTTATGAAAACTGAGTCTGAGTCAAGCCCGTTCAGAAGCTTTGCTCTCGGAGGTGTTCCTCTTGTTAGCGGCTCCTCATAATGACCCAGTTAAAGGATGTGAATTAAAGAAATTAAATTTCAACAGCCAGAAATTTTTCTTAAAGATTAGCACGTATTTGGCTTTGACAGTGATTAGGGCCTGTTAGTCTGACAGTAGGTGGTGGCTGTCAGGTACCTAATGACATGAACGGACAGACGCTTGCTCTCTGCTAGTTCCAATGTGCTAACCAATGAAAGAAAATATAAAATTTGCTAAAAGTCTCAGGCTACAGCTTGGAACCTTTTTTTTTTTTTTTAAACTGTATGTGGACCTTGGGTTTGTATGTTGTTTTGTATTACATAGTTGATCTGGTGTTTGTTACCTCCTTGTAAACTAAGTTGGTTGGGGAAGGACCATTCCTTCATACCCCTTGATATTTACAGCATTTCACACAGTGCTTTGAATGCTCTAGATCTATTTTTTGACAGCATGTAGGGTCTTCAATAAAGGTTTTGATGCCTTGCTTAAATGCGAATACAGAGACCTATGTTCTGTGTTTCTACCTTTTTTTTTTTTCAAAAGAACATAGGATCCAAAAAAGTCGACAAAGACTTTTTTCTTTCAACTACAGAGTGATCCTCTTGACCATTCATCCTAGGAACTGTCCTTAGCAGAAAGCATTGTTACCTATCTATTCCTTATGTTTTAGGGAGAAAATAGAATTAGCAAATTGAGCAATGCAGGAAGAAAAATGAGTTGTTTGGCTTGGGAAAGGAGCTCTGATGTGCTTTAATACCACACCTTAACCAATTACCGATGGTTCTGACTCCAGAACTGTTGTGATATTATCACCAGTTTGATTTTATCCCATTGCTGCAAAGCATTAATAACACCTATACAATCATAGACCAGGTGATGTGACTAAAGGTCACAAATCACATTAGGTATGAATGTTTTCATATATCTAAAACTGTATGGTTTCAATTTGTGTGTGTGTGTCGGTACTAAAAGTTGCTATTGGGTTATTTTTAAAGTATTCCTATTTGCTTCCCTTTAATAGTCCATTTTATGTTTCCATTTCCTTCTTGGTATGGCTACCGGCAAATGCTGCTCTTGAGCCGGGTTGATAGGTGCTCTTGTTTTCCACAACAGACTGAGTGAAGGGCTTTGCTGGTAGCTATAAAGCAAATACTACATTTTTTATGTGTCTTGACTAACCAGACATATAAACAGCACCTCAAGTAGCAGTATAAAAATAACGACTGTTTATAATACTGTTCTTTTCTTTTTTTAAATATGGATGTCCCTTTATTGTTTTATGTCTACTGTACGGAGGCTGAAACCCCACAGAATGAGTGTTTTTTGTCCATTTCTTCTCTCCCTGCCCTTTCCACTTTTTGGAAGTGTGTCATCTAAACAGATAGGGCCTTGACATAGTGTCCA
The DNA here is from genome assembly GCF_008692635.1 of Crocuta crocuta. Lineage (NCBI taxonomy): Eukaryota > Metazoa > Chordata > Mammalia > Carnivora > Hyaenidae > Crocuta > Crocuta crocuta. The sequence continues at coordinate 4,441,023 of NW_027527388.1, read as the reverse complement.
CTTCACAGTAAACCAGAATCCTATTAACTTTGACACATTCTACAAAAGGGTACCATTTGCTAATAGCTTTACATTTTTTAAAAAAATGTTTATTTTTGAGACAGAGCATGAGCAGGGAGGGGCAGAGAGAGGGAGACACAGAATTGGAAACAGGTTCCAGGCTCTGAGCTGTCAGCACAGAGCCCGATGTGGGGCTTGAACTCATGAAGTGTGAGATCATAACCTGAGCTGAAGTTGGATGCTTAAGCAACTGAGCTACCCAGGCGCCCCCCCTTTATATTGTTAAAATAAGAATTTAGTGTTTATTTCTACTTAAAATCTTGTTGGATGTAGACTGGGATTGGGCAATTCAGGTTTTTGGGGAAGTTAGTCATGCTTAGATCTACTTAAAAATTTTACTGCCAACAAGTCTTTAATAGTCTCTTTCAGTTTCATGAATACAAACAAATAAGCTATGTAATTTCTATTTTTTGAAAGCTCATCTTGAAGTGAAACTTACTCCGGCTTCACTGCTTTGACAGAGAAACCAAAATTTTTTGATCCGTTTCCCAGCTGTGTACTCTGTTAGTCACTATCTGCAGCCCTCTCATGGGTCCTTGAAGTTGCTGTCATTTTCTGCCCTGGCTTCTCTGGATCCTGGTGTGGATAGTGGTGAGAATAGATAGGCAGGTGTTTTCCAAAGAAGAAGGAATAATGAACTTGCCTTTAGCTTCTTGCTTTTCTCTCAGACTATCAAACTTACTGCACTTGGATCCCTTTGAGTTTCTTCCTTTCCCTTGTAAATTACCTACATGTTTTTTCTTCTGAAAGATTATATATCATATAGTTAGTAACTGGACTTCTATATGTGCCTCCATAGTTTTTAAAAAACAAGTATTTCACAAATTGAATCCTTTTATAAGTTAGATCCTGGCGTGCCTAGGGGGCTCCGTCAGTTGTGTCCAACTCTTGATTTAGTCTCAGGTCATGATTCCAGCCAGGATTGTGGGATTGAGCCCTGTGTTGGGCTCCCCACTGAGTGTGGAAGAACTTGCTTTAGATTCACTCTCTCGTTCTCTACCCCTCTACCCTGCTCACACATGCACTTTTTCTCTCTCTTAAAAAAAGCTAGATCCTCAGTGAGATGGTTCAAGAATACAAAAAAAAGTTATGACAAAACAAATGGATCTTCGGTGTCTTGTTTCTACATAAGGATGACTATTCTTTTCTGAAAGTTCTGAGTCCAGCTCTAAAAGTCTGTACAGCTTTAGGCCTTTGATGCTGTGCAAAAAATACTGTTTTTGGATATTTACATCTCGTGTATTTTGCATCCTATTACCTATGTCCCCTCCTTGTCCTGTGTGGTGCTGTGCTTTCCCTAGCCTTTATGGAGTCTTTAGACCATGAATCTTCCTTGGGCTCTGCTCATATTTCACTTAAAATTGTCTATTTTCATTCTCTTAACATTGCCTTTATAGCATTTTCCTCAGGCAAGTCAAACTGGTATTTGGGAGTATTTCACTGGTGCAGGGAGATATTTTCTCTTGAGTGTGGTGTACTTTTCTGAATAGGATTTCAGCTGGAACCTTTCTCTTTGGCCTTAGTTTTTAAGCATTAGGCCACCCAGGATGCTGTTGTGTCCATAGTTGACTACATTCCCCTGGTCTTGTGAGAGGAACTCAAAATGACCCTTTTCAGGTGAGCTGTGCCTTGTGATTGGGGTGGTATCTCTGTCTGAAGAATAGAGATGTGGTGAACCATGTGGAGTGGGCTGGAAATCTCTGATGACAGGAAGTGGGCAGGAAAGCACACCTGAGGCAGGCAGGTAGAGGGAGCGGCACCCCACCCAGCCTTTCCACTGCTGCTTTTTCTGCTAACTTGAGAGCCATTTGGATTGGAGTTTAATTCTTGTAATGGTCTCTGGGATGAGACTGTGGCCCCCAGTGCCTCAGAAATCTTCTAGTTCTGCCATGCAGGATTACTCCCGCTCTTAAGGACTTTTGTGCTTGCTTGATGTTTTCAAGGGCTGAAGGTAATATTAAAAGCAGATTCTAGCCCAGAATTAAATACTAACTCTATGAACTCATTACTCTCACTCTTTCTTCCCAAGGGGTTTAGGCTGGAGCTTGGTGGTGTGGCTAGTAATATGGACAGTTCCTCAGCTTTGTTACACACAGAGCTCATTCTGGGCCCCTCCCGTTATTGCATTCTCTCCCCTTGAGGAAGGAATCTCTTAGTCAAAGAGAAGAGAATCTGGGATAGTGACTTGATCTGTACACTTTTTTAATCTGGATCCTCACTGAGGTAGATTGATGAACATAAAGGTGTATTCCAGTATACAAACGTGAATGACAAATTTCATTGTGTCAATGTTGAATTTAACTAGTGCCACTCGAGCTGTTATATGATGAATGCTAACACATGTTTTTCTACACTTACAAAGATGTGATCTATTTAGGAATACGCTTGACCCTTTCTCTGCCCTTTTAAAAGGTCCACTCCTACTGAATGTGATGAGGGAGAATTGGAAATTGATTCAATGCAAAATCTTGCCCGACTCCGGAATTTAGAAAACTTAAGATTTTTTTTGGTCTTTTTTTTTTCCCCCCACCTAAATACTTTTTCTTTTGAACAACCACTTTGTAAGAAACTAATTTATTCACTTTCTAAAGTGGCCTTACGTTTGTCTAGCAGGGAAATCAGCAAAAGGGTTCTCGAAGAAGCTAGCAATGAAATTGAAAAGTGTCTACTGTCACCGCTGGTGATAAATCAAACTGATGTTAGAGATGCAAATAGTCATTCCAGTACTCTCTTCGTTACTAGAATTGTTTAAGTTAATTAAGCCAGCAAAGTACTTCATTATCTACTATGCTGCATGCTAATGGCACTTTTAAACTCTCACTGTCTTATGATTCAGTTTTTTTTCACATTTAAATCTCCATATCCATTGTGTTCTAAGTCCATATACTTAATGGTAACTAATACTGTTTTTCAGGAAAATACATTTTATTGTGCCACAGTTAGGTTTCTAGTTTGTGAGGTTTGCAAGTCCAAGAATCTCAGGAAATGTTTCAAACTACCACATTCAGGGTACCTTTTGTCCATCTTCCTGAGAAAGTGATTAAGATGCTCTATAACTCATTTTTATTGGACTGTCAGGAGTTTAATTACATTTAACTTAGCATTGTAGAATTTTTAAACGTATTCTATTAACTAAAATAAAAGCTGTTATAAATTACTGATATGATTGGTTTCTTTCATTTGCAGCATTTAAATATTAGGACACTGACGGATGATATGGTAAGGTTATGCTCAACACTTCTTTTGTTGTGAATCTTAACTAACCATGTAATGTTGATGGCGTGCTGTGCTAACACCTTTGAAACTGCTAAAAATCCTCATGTTTTGGAAATGTACTGTTTTTTTTATAGTGCTAAAATAAGAGGCAGAATTGGTAAAAGGCAGCCAGTGTTTGCTTTTAAATAGTAAAAAGAACTAGTGGATATGCTAATTTAAGATTTTAATTATAAATTGTTAGTCAACTTTGAATCATTCAAATCCATCTCATTCTTCGGGGATGAATTGCACACTTCAAAAAGGTAAAAAAAAAAACTAAAGACCTACAGCTCTTTTGAAATATGTAGTTGCTAATTAAAGTAAATCAGACTAAAATGTCATACATGTATTAACAAAAGATAATGCTCAAAAATTGGGAACCAGGCATGCCTTCCTATTTGTTCTGCATGTTGAAAATAATAGGCTTGCTTATAAGAAATTAACACTTTATAGCACCATTACAGACTGTTGTATATTCAAGTACCTATTTCTGAAAAATAGATGTTTAATTGTAAATCTTGGTTAATGGTAAGGGAATAACAACAGCGACCAGGCCGAAATAAACAATAACATGGAAAAAAAATATGTAAGCATGATAGCACAAAGCACAGTGCTCTATTGATCTGGTTTTGAATTCAAATTCACCTTAAATCTAATATGAAACAGAATGCTTAGAAGATGGTAAATACTTAAAAAATGTCTAGCACCCCCGTTATCCAACGTACCATCTAGGGTACTTGGATAAAGTGGACAGGCAAAGCGAAATGAGACCTAGTTCTTGACATGCAGGATGGAAGAAATTCAGTTAGAATGTTCTGTTTGATTCCTCTGGATAATCTCTAAAAACAAAACAAAACAAAAAACCCCCAAAAAACCCAAAACGTGGTTCATGTAAGCTTTCTTGGATAAGATTTTTCACATAACAGTATTTAGAAAATTGCAGCGATACAGAGCAGTTACACAGAGACCATGTAATTTCTTACCATGCAAGATAGATGTTGCCTTCATCTTAGCGCTCAGTTGTATTGAGGGTCCGCTAGGTTTTGCACGTGTTTGGCCCACATATGCGCAACTGGCAAGTGGTGTCGCTGTGGCTTGAATCTTGTTCCAAAAGCCCCAAACCTAAACACGTACTATGCTGACTCAGCTTTCAAGTGGCTTCTTATGACTGAGAATAAAACCATCTGCAATTTTTGTTTGAACATCTATGAGACTATGCAATGGTAGATTTATAATAGCCTTATTAAGATATAGTTCATATAGCCTACAGTTTACCCATGTAAAGTGTACAACTGAATGATTTTGAGTATATTCAGAGTTGTATACCCATCGCCACAATCAGTTTTAGAACATTTCCATTACCCAAAGAGACACTTCCTACTTATAAGCAGTCACTCACCATTTACCCCCAACTCTACCAGCCCTAGGCGATGGCTAGTCTACTTGGCCTATAGATGTCTACTTCTGGACCTTTCCTAAGAATGGAGTCCTATGATAAGTGGTCTTTTGTGACTTTATTCTTTCATTTTGCATAATGGCTTCAAGGTTTTTCTGTGTTGTAGCCTGTATCACTACTTGGTTCCTTTTTATTGCTGAATGCTATTCTAGGACCTTTGAGATCTGTTCATATTTTATAGGCACTGTGTATCTTTTTCTTCCTCTTTTCATTGAGCTACTTCTCTTCACTTTGTTATGATTGACCTTGCACATTGTCAGCCTACAGTCTCTACTCTCAGCTCTAGAAACAGAGTCCTGTTAGAGTGGCTTCAGCAGGTCATACTAGAAGCCGTCTTGTTCTGATCTTACATTAATAAAAGCGTTCCTTCCAGTGAAGACTTAAGTCTTTACTCTCCATTCTGCCTCCATTCCTTCTCTCCCCTAATCCTTGTAATTGGGCTTGGTAAGGTCAGAACTTTTTGGGAGTTACCATAGTCCCTTGTGTGATATTTTTATCAAAGCACTATATCATTGTAGGACTTTCTCACCAGTTTAACTATCTTCAAGGAAGAGGCAGCATGTTGCTATGTTGTCTGGTATACGTTAAGCATTTTTATAAATCTTTTGTTGAAGGAATGAAAGAGTGAATCCGCGTTTTTGATTACTTGCCTGGTATTGTGGTTTCTTTGGATCTGGGGATGGCTTAGTCCTGGTCAGGCTTCTCAGAGAAAGACCCTTGCCTTTGCACAGGGTAAAGAAGCTTTATTTAAAAAAAAAAAAAAGGGCTTTGACAAGGACCTGCTGTTAGTTTTTCTGACCACCGACCTAGATCACTGACCATTGCCTTGCCTCTGCCTTCATCTTAGAGGGACACATGACTTTTTTTTTCTAGGTTCCTCCCTGACCTTTTCCCTTTTGACCAGCGGACTGCACTCTCCCTGCTCACTTTCTGATCCTGTGCTTTAGCCTGGCTCTTGAGTAGGCCAGGGCGTAAGACCAAGGAGGCCTCAAGCAGGCAGTCTAGTTTAGGTAGCTGGGTCCACTGTTGTGGAACTTAGAGAAAAAGCCTGGCTATTTTGAATAAGACACACTGAAATGTAAACCTAGCTCACTGATTGATGCAGTGTGGAAAGAGCATTGGATTAGGAATCAGAAGACTCTTGTTGAAAGACAGAACCTCACCTTTTCACAGCTCTTTGACCTTGGCAAATCCATTATTTGATTGTTCACTTACTTGTAAAGCAGGACTAATTACACCTTTTCTACTTTCCTCCTAGAGAGTTTTGGTGAGTTTCATTTAAGCTGAAGTGTGTTGAACTGCTGCATTCATTTCTGTCCCTTTTTAACCCCTGTTAAAAATCTCTCCCAATGCACAGACAGTGGGGTGATGTGACAGATTTGCAGTTGAGCCTTACAGGCTATGGCACAGATTGATGCAGAGCTTTGAGGGAGGAAAGCATAGCTGTGTATTGTGGGGGCTTTACATATAAACGACTTTTGGTGAGTTAGAGCTCAGAGAAGCATTTACCACTGATGCTTTGATGTGTGGTAGCAATGTTTTTCTAGTTAAAGGTTGCCACCCCCACAACATATATGTGGCACGCGTGTTTTCAATTTAGAGCTTCTTAATGTGCGCATAGCTTTTGTTTTTGGCAGAACCTGAGAGAAGGGACATAAGAATGGAGTCTGCTATAGTCACAGGTCTGAAACTGTATTTTAGAAACCTGAAGTTGAAACATTCTGGGAAACACTAGTGTTAAAAACCTCTCCCTTTAAATTGCTTGTTGAAGGCCTACAAAAGTAATTCATGTTTCAAGGTTATTTTCTGAGTTACAATCAGAATTTCACAGGACACTGTTTGGTTGCAGGAAGGAAGTACTGCTTTAGTGTTGAGGCAGAGTTCATACACTTTAAGTAGTGTTCATTCTACAAACACCTGAGCATTCATGATGCGTAAAGTGCGGTGCAAGGTGAAAAAAAGGCACTTAGTTGACAAGCATCCATTGTCTATACCTGGGTTGGAAAGAACGCTTTTCTCATAGAGGCAAAAAGATTGAGGCCAGAGGAGGAAAGGGAGGCTGGTTGGAATAGGTAAGCTGGAAGAAATTGAATATGGATGACACGGTGCTGAAGTCTCCATGACCTTGTCCACGGAGTATTTTGGCAGTCTAGAAGTTGTTTTTGACATGTTTATTGTCTCCCTTGTCCCTCACAACCTTTGTGTAGAGTGTGGTGCTCGTGCTGATCCTCTCTGTCTATTCTTTTCTCCCCTCATAGCCGGTATTACTATCGTAATGTCTGGTTTAGCCTGCAGCAGTGATTTTCAGACTTTCTTGACTGTGGGACCCAGCATATATACTAAGAAGTATGTTCATTTTGTAGCCCGGCTCACATACACATACAAATTCTCTCCATTGAAACCATTTTATGAAGTAGTATTTAATGGTTCTAAGCTCCGTAAACTCTGATCTTTTCCTTTCCACTCCTTTCTATTGCTTTTTACTCCTCATTTCCGTTAAAACAAACAAACACCAAAGAGGGTGGGGAGGGGAGGTGGATCCAATCCACTACGCTAGTTCCTTCTCCCACACATGGTCCACAACTATAGCTTGAAAACAGACATCAGCCTATACAGCAACTAGAGAAGGTCCTCAGATCTCCCTGACTGTCTGCTCTTCATTTTATGAATCATAGTTGAATGTGGAAATCTGGTTTTGGGTGCCAGCTCTGCCACTTGTAGGGAGTGTGATTTTGCATAACTTGTTTAGCTGTTAAGCTTTGGTGACCCTGGTTATAGAGCTTTATGAGGGAAAAATAATGCCAGAATGCTTGAACTATGCATTCACAGTATTCGTGGGATAGTTAGTAACATGAATTTTTTTTTTTTTTTGAGAAAGGATTTACATTCAATATACTATACCAATTTTATGGGTACCAATTGGATGTATTTTGACAAATGTACACAATCATGTATATACTATGATCATGATAAAAAAGCTTTCCATCACCCCAAAAGATTCCCTCTGTGCCATTTGCAGTCAGTTCCCCTCCCTCCCCCCCTTACCCCTCCCTTCCTGGCTCTTGGGAAATACTAGTCAGCTTTCTGTACTATACAATTCAGTTTCTAGGATTTCCTATAAATAGAATCACTTAGTCCAGTGCCTTTGCATCTGGCTTCTTAGCATCATGCTTTTGAGACCTCCTCTAGTGCTTTGGGTATATCAGAGATCTGTTGTTTTTACTGAGTAGTATTCCATTGTTTGGTAATAGTATAGTTTATATATTCAACAGTTTGGGTTGCCACTTTTTGGTGACTGAGTAAAGCTGTGAACATTTGAATATAGTTCTTGTGGACATGTTTTCATTTTGGAAGGGGAATTATGTGGTAACTATGATTAACTTTATAAGAAACCGACAGATTGTTTCCCCTAATGACAAATAATGTTGAGCTTCTTTTATTGTGCTTTTTTGCCATTCCTTGTAATGTCTATTACTAGATAGGAGCCCAATCAAATTATTCTTGAGTGAACCTTGGCCTTTCCAGTAATTTTTTTCATGTCTATGTTCTTGAATTAGGAGTTTGTGATATTTCCTTATCCTTTTAGATATACGCTCTGTATTGATTTCTCCCTTTCCAATCCTGATAAACAACTTGTCTTCAGTTTTCTTTCCCCCTCCTGATTAGTCTGGGTAGAGGTTTGTTGGTCAATGTCAGTGATCTTTTCCAAGAACCGGCTTTTGGTTTCATTAACTTCTTGGTAATTTTTTTTAATCTTTTGCCTTAATCTTTTTATGGTTTCTTAAGTGGAAACTTACTAATTGATTTGAGGCCTTTGTTTTCTAATATAAAAACATTATACTATAAATTTTCCTCTGAGCGCTACTTTAGCTGTGTCATTTTCTGAGTGTTCAAAATATCTTCTAATTTCCTGTTGATTTCTTCTTTAACCCACTGGTTATTTAGGTCTATGTTTAACTTTTAAATATTTAGGGATTTTCCTGACCTCTCTGTTATTAAATTATAACTTAATTTCCTTGTGGCCAGGGACTGTGCTTTGTGTGACTGCAGTCATACTCAGTTTTCCGAATCTTGCTTTCTGTCCCAGAGTGTGGATTATCTTTGTGAATGTTACGTGTGCATTTAGCTTGTGTTAGATTTGATCTATAAAGAAGTCCCATTGGCTGGCAGTATTATTCACATCCAATTTTCTTTTTCTGATTGTTCTAACAATTATTATTATTATTTTTTTTGTTCTAACAATTATTGAGGGAAGTGTGGAAATCTCCAACTATAATTTTCAGTATTTTATTTCTCCTTTCAGTTCTATCAGTTTTGCTCCATATATTTTAAAGCTTTGCAATTAAGTACATATACATTTGAGATTGTAGTAAATCTTTCATCATTATGAAATAACTACTTATATCCCCAGTAATATTGATTAAGTTGTAATCTTTGGAAATTGACTAGATTTATTGACTATACCTGATAAGGTTACTTGCCTTCCTCTTCGAACAAGTACTTCTTGGCCTCTGGGACACAAGCTTTATTGATTTCATATCCCTATGACCTTTCCTTTTCCGTTTTGCATGGTTTTCCTTTGCTTATCTTAAACTATTGTTACTTACCAGGTCTCTTTCCTGAGGCCACTGCTCTCCCTGTGTATAGTGCTGGAATGGGGTGATGACCTTAGTCATGCCTTTGTCTATGACCTTTTCTTTAAGTTGATCTATTACTACATTGGCCTACTGAATACCTGTACTTGAAACTCTTCATGCCCCAAATTAAACCTGACATTTTCCTCTTCTTTAATTTAAAAAATTTTTAAAGAATTGTTTATTTTTGAAGGAGAGACAGAGAGTGTGTGTGTGTGTGTGTGTGTGTGGTGTAGAGACACAGAATCCGAAGCAGGCTCCAGGCTCTGAGTTGTCAGCACAGAGCCTCATGCGGGGCTTGAACCCACGAACCATGAGATCATGACCTGAGCTGAAGTCAGATGTTTAACTGACTGAGCCACCCAGGCACCTTTATATTTATTTTCCTCTTAAATTTGTTTCTGTTCCTATATTCCCATGGAAGGTAGCTTCATCTTTTGATTGTTTTTTGTTGATTTCTTGACTCTTTCTTCTCTCACTTCCTTCTATCAGACCACAAGCTTCATCTCTAACCAGGATTTTCAAGCAACTTTTTGTTACTCCCTAAAAAGCCAACTTCCTGCATAGCAGAGTGGCCTATCTAAACTGCATATCTGACTATATCTTACCTCATTTGAAACTGCTTAGGCCACCTGTTTATCCATAAGTCAAGCCTGAGCCCTTTAACCTAGCCTATAAGACCTTCATGGTAGGACCCTGCCTCTCTAACTTGATAGACATTTCGTAATCAACATACAGTAAAGGCCCTCTAATTGTTAGCTATGTGCTGAGTAGTGTTGTAAGTGTTAGCTTTATACGTAAATAGTTAATGGTCACTTTGAAGCTTATTGTGAATATTCATTCTTTAGAAATTTTTTAATGTTTGAGAGAGATAGGGTGCGAGAGAGAGAGAGAGAGAGAGAGAGACAGACAGACAGACAGACACAGAGACACACAGAGACAGAGTGCAATCGGGAAGGGCAAAGAGAGAGGGAGACACAGAATCTGAAGCAGGCTCCAGGCTCTGAGCTGTCAGCATGGAGCCTGACGCAGGGCTTGAACTCACAAACTGGGAGATCAGACCCAAGCTGAAGTTGGACACTTAACTGACTGAGCCACCCAGGTGACAGTTCTTCCCATTCTTAAAGATGGTGAAACTGAGACAGAAGAGACTAAATAACTTATTTAGTGTGTTGGGGCAGCCAGAAAAACTATGGCAAACTGGTTCCAGAGAATATGGTCTTTATCAAGAGAGTTACAATGACACTTAAGTACTATCACTTTCTCCTCTGAGAGTGCCAATATAAAATCTAAAAATGTAATTCCTTGTTTTCTGCTTTTCCCCTGAAGCCATCTATATGAAACCTCTGAGCTTTATTTATTTATTTATTTTTAAGAAACTGAAAGAGCTGGAGAGGGGCAGAGAGAGAGAGAGAGAGAAGATAGCGCGCGCGCAAGAGTAAGCATGTGAGAATCCCAAGCAGGCCCTGCACTCCCAGCGCGGAGCCCCACGTGGGGCTTGAACCTCCGTACAGTAAGACGATGACTTCATGAGTCAGGAGTCTAGTGATCAACCACTGAGCCACCAGCTGCATTGAGATCTCTAAACTAAATTGACAAGGAAAATTTGTATCCTGGTCAATTATCTTAATCCTGATAATTGTAATTGTCAAGACCTCTCTAAGAAGTTTTCTATAAGAAATGAGCTATTTTTAGTATTTTCAGTAAACAAAACTGAGAAACCCTTATCCTGAAGGAATAGTCATTTGTGTGACTGAGATATCAACAGGTAAAGGAGTCTTTTTTTTGTTCTGCTTTGTTTTTTTTAATTACAAAGGACATGGAGAAACTCTGGATGGAAACCACTTCATGAATCTAGCAACTGCCACCTGTTTCCAGAATTAAGTATAGGCTTTCTTTGTTCCCCTCAAGTGTCTCCTCCAGGAATGAGGTCTTCGAGCCATGGAAGATGTTGCCTGAGTGTGGGTTCTGATGAGTGCTTTTGAGAAGCTTTCAGTCTTCTTTGTGAGCCTTATGCTTCACTTGATGTAACTGCTACTATTTGACTCTAGCACCTTCCTGGGTGTTTTCTGTAAGACTAGTTCACTCAAAGATGAGTTCCTCAGATAAACATGCTTGACAGAACCGGTTTTGTCCTTCTGCGGAGTATTCCTGGACCTACCTAGATGTGATATCTCATGTGGGATATCTGCCAAATTAGACATTGTACTTAGGAAAGAAAGTAATTATTTCATTTGATTATGTTCCTGACTTGAAAGTCAGTAGAACATACATTATCAGCTTTAAAGAAAAGAGCTTAACTTAATCAAATTATTTTCTTATTGGCCTAATAGCACATAAAACTTTCTGTACTATGATTGAAGTTCATTTTACACTTTTATGAACTTCTGTTTTCCTTGGTATGTTTAAAAACCATGAATGATAATACAAAGAAGTGTGAGATACTCGTTTTTCTTTGAAGCCATATATTCAAAATAAACTCTCCTGTGTTAAGTAGATAAACCAGCAGGGACTGGGGCAACTCAATGTATGTGGTAAAATTCATCAAAACAAGTTCTCTAAGCTTAAATTATTCACTAAGTCAGGTGGGCCTTTTGGAGCCCATTAATATGAGTTAATTAGAGCTTCCTGTACTTAGGTTTTCAGTAGTAACACTTAAGTACTGTCTTAGAATCTTTAAATATTTATGGGATAGTTTAGAGAGCTCCTCCTCAAATCAGTAGAAACTTGGGAATAAGATCAAGAGCTCTCAGAGTTGAATAGACTAAGATGTAGTGGGGTGTGCAGACTTGTTTATTCATCCTTTTATCCATTCATTCATTAAGCATTTGAGTGGTTAGTACTGTTATAGGAATATAAAAATAAATATGACTGTTTGCCACTGGGAACAGTGAAGAAACAGACTTGTATACAGTTTACAGTTGTGTAGGTATATATACTAATACTGTTCTAGGCCGATTGCACTGTACATAAGGTCCAGTGGAGTGGGAAGGTCAACTTTGAGATTGGGAGAAGACTTGGTAGAGAAGGGGACTTTTTAGCTACCTTTAAAGGATAAGTTGGAATCTAGGCTGCCAGGAGTTGTAGTAATTTTTTACTCTGATAATTTTGCTCCCTGGATGCCAACTGAATGGATTCCAGATGGAAATGCCAGGTAGGCAAGTAGAAAACAATTGTTGAAACAAAAGGAAACTTTTGTTTTATGGGTAATACTGGTCTATGTCTTGTAAAAAGTGTGCTGTTTATCTACAAAGCTAACTTCTATCCCCTTTCATGTATATAGTGCTAGTATCTGTATATGAAAAATTATAATTGTACTTAACGATATGAGTAGGTAAAACTTTGGGGTCTTTTGAATATTCTTTTTAAGTGATTTTCTTTTTCTTTGGGTATTTTTCTTGCCACCTGGTGTTACATTACAGCACTCATGGTTGTTTTTAGTCTAGTGGACTGATTTTTGAAGGATCAGTGTTGGGAAAAGTCTAGGTTATTCCTAATGAATATATAAAAGGCCCTTGGAGTTCATCTTGATATTGTTCCTCCTAATTGAAGGAATTACCAGAGCAAGAAGCAATGGGTTGTATCCCTGACATGGAGGACAGAAAGCTATTTATTATTCACTTAAAGACTAATAGAGCACCTATTATATGAACTATGCTAAGTTCCAGGAGTAGGTCCAGTGGTGAATAAAATAATAAATGAATGATGGGGATAATTTCAGAATGGTAGTTGTGCTATGTAATGGCAAGCACCAAGCAGCCTAGTTTTGAGGAGTGAGGAAGGCTCCTACCCTAAGATGTAGTTCAAACCGAAAGCCAGAGACTAAGTTGAAATGAGCCAGATTATGGGGATGGGATAGGAGTTGTGGTTGTGGATAGGATTTTAGGCACAAGAAACATTGTCCACATTTAAGAGACACTGGGTTGTTCATTACATCTGGATCCTACAGTGTAATGAGATGGAGGGTAGAGTGGTGATGAGATGGCCTGGATAGAAGTTAAGGTCAGATCAAGCTGGACCTTTTGAGCCATGTTAAGATTGGAAGGTCCTTCTCTGAGTAATGGCGATGCAAAGGTTGAAAGGTTTTAAGCGTGGAGGGAGGGACAGGATTGGATTTGTATTTCAGTAAGATCAAAATGATGTCAGTGTTGATAATAGCTAGAGGGGTACAGGGACAGAGAAGACCTAAAGGCAAGCTAGGAGGCTGTAGCTGTTGTCCAAGTGTCCTAACTAAGACAGTGGCAGTAGGGATAGAGAGAAGACGATTTAAGAAGAGATCTATATGTTTTCATGATTTGTCTCCTTATCAGTTTTCATTAATTACTATAGTTCAAATCACTTTTCTGTTGATCTAATTCAACATCAGAAGTCCTAATCAATCCCTATCAGCACCTAGATGCTTCTTTCCCTATCGAGACACATTTATTCTTTTTCTCTGACATCTATCTCACTTCCTTCAGGCTTCTCAAGCCCTCCTACTTTGCCCTTTGGAAGTCGAAGCCTGTCTTTGAATGTTTGTCTTCCTTCTTGTTCTAATTGAAACCTAGATATTCTTCGAAGGCTTTACATTCCTGTTGGCTTCTTCCTTCAAAAGCTTCCAGCTCTTTTTCAGCATTTCTGTTGCTTTTCTCCTTGTTGGTGTCAACTTTAGGTCTTGTAGTTTGTGCCTCTAATGCACAAGAGACATCAGACCTTGAGTTGTTTTCCTTTCCACCTCCATTTCTGTTATTCTGTATCTACCTGCTAGGGGTTCTTAGCTGCAGTCCATGGACCAACGGGCAGTTTGTAGTAAAATTCATGATGTCCTTGAACTTGAATGGAAAAAAAATTAAATCCTTTTTCATTAACCTATAAGCAAAACTTTGTTTTCACCTATATTCATAACTTCTTTAAAAATTAACTATTCAAGGGGCACTTGGGTGCTCAAGTTGGTATAGAACCCAGCTTTGGCTTAGGTCATGATCTCACGGTTTGTGGGTTAGAGCTCCGTGCTGGGCTCTGTGCTGATGGTGCGGAGCCTGCTTGGGATTCTCTCCCTCTCTGTCTCTCCCCTACTCATGTGCGCTCTCTCTAAATAACTAAACAAACAAAAAACTAAAAATTCAAAATATATACACACAGTAGGATTTGACATGTGACTTGATTCCCCCAGAAAACTGATATGTTCAAAGCACACTATAGTTATTAAAGATATTTTGAAAGGTGGTCTGTATTCAACACTATGTTGAAGTTAGACTTCCTATTGCCTCATGTTCTGTAATGTATTCATTAAGACCTATCACTCTAAAATTTACAATATTTCATAACACCATTTTTGTGATAATTGCATTTATTTTAGGCATTTCAAAGTATTCTATGAGGAGCTTTGTATTTTCTGTTGCTAATATCTCAAAGCTTAGTGGGTTAAAACAATAACACCTAACATTTCAGTTTCTTGGGTCAGAAATTTGGAAGCATCTTAGCGGGATAGTTCTGGTCTTTCCTGAGATCCTAAGCACGCCGTTGGCTCTGGCGGCAGTCATGCAAAGCCTTGAGTGGGCTGGAGAATCCAGTTAGAGGGTGTGCACTTGTGCCTGGCAAGTTGGTGCTGGTGGTTGGGAGCCTCCATTCTTTCCTGTGTGCACATCTTCACTGGCTGTTCTGCAACAGTTGGCTGTAGAACACATACTACATATTGTCATTTACTTTTAAGGAATTTTAATAACCTAATAAGCAGGCTTCTCGTTTAATAAGATATCTGAAATTTAAATGTAGATAAACTATAAGTAGGTGATCGTTTTTTGGGGGTGATGGTAAACATTCTTTTCAAAGCCTCTGGCTAGAGAACATTGTGTAGTTTCAGTCTAAGCTAAATTTAAGGCCAGAAAAGGCCATTTGTAACACTGAGGGATAGGAAAGTTAGAGTGCAGTAGTGGGCATGTTGGGAATTGTTATTGAATAAGAGGACTGTGGCCTCAGACAGGGATGGTTAGCTTTTCACAACTGCAAATGGCCCATTTCTCACTGACAGTGTTCACTTTTAGTAATACTGATGTCCCCAGTGTTTTAGTGAAGACCATGGGCCAGGCAGGCATAGTATTGGGCTGTCCCCATGTACCATCTTCTGTAATTCTCCTATCAGCCTCCCAGGACTCCCTGATGTATTCTCTTTCCAAGTCTCTCTTGAAGTTCCCTCACCCTAGGATTAATCACTTGTTCCTATCTGTTACTGATGTACTTGGCTTAGGATTTTTCTTGGGGGCACCTATGTATTTTACCTTTATTTACAGTAAGTTCTCTGTCCTGTTTTTCCTTCAAGTGGTAAACCTCTTGAGAGACGTACTGTATTTTATGATTATATCCAGTAATTGTTGATTCAGTTATTCGTACCTTCATGGATGAATTGCTAGCTATCTGCTATACTCTGTGCTATAGGCTGAACAGCACAGAGTATATGGTGACTGTAACCGTTACCTGTTGCTATGCTAACAAATTATTCCAAAACGTAGTGACTTAAAACAGCAAACATTTAGTATCTCTCACTTTCTGGGGGCAGGAATTTGGTAGTTGATTAAGTGGTTTTGGTTTGGGGTCTCATGAGGTTGTAGTGAAGATGTTGGATGGACCTATTTAAAAAAAGTACTACTCTAGGGGCACCCGGGTGGCTCAGTCGGTTAAACGTCCAACTTCGGCTCAGGTCATGATCTCACGGTTCGTGGGTTCGAGCCCTGCGTCGGGCTCTGTGCTGACAGCCAGCTCAGAGCCTGGAGCCTGCTTCAGATTCTGTATCTCCTTCTCTCTGACCCTCCCCTGCACTTTCTCTCTCTCAGAAATAAATAAAACATTAAAAATTAAAAAAAAAACTACTCTATGAGGAGCTCGCTGTTAGCCCTCTGTTGCTATATAATAAATCATTTGAAGGTTCAAGTGGGCTTCCAAGATGGCACACTCACATGGCTGTTGACCTGAAGCCTCCATGCCTCTTGAGTTTCTCTGACACGTGGACCTCCTCCTAGGTGTTGAGTGTCTTCCTGGCCTGCCCAAGACTGAGTGACCCAAGAGAGAGGGAGACAAAAGCTGTAACATCTCTCGTGATCTAGTCTTGGAAACCACACTCCATAATTTCTGGAGTATCCTATTGGTTTATCAAGTTAGGCTTATTTGAGACGGTCTACCCCAGTGACTAAGACAGTCGATCATTCGTTTTGCATGGCACTTCTGCTTCCGTGGGAAAGAGACTGTCCACAGTTTCAAAATGAAAAAAATTCCAGCTTTTCAGAAGTTTTATGAAAGGACATGTAAAGAGAATGAACGGTGTGTGGTGGTAGAGAATGAAGGGGGGGTGTGAGGATACATGTGTTGCGTTAGAGCTGTCGGCTAAGGCATTTCAGGACTTTTAACCTGAAGCTGAATGGCGAGAAGCAGTGTCCTTTCCTATGAACAGCTCACTGTGATTGGTATGATCATGAAGGTTTAAATAGCTTGGTTTGGGTGACCGAGCAAGCAGGTGGCTGGGCAGGATTCAGAAGTCAGATTCTAGAGCCGGGCTTTTAGTAGGCTAGTTGCCTGTTTAGTAAGAAAGTTAATTAAAAAGCCAAACTGTTTTAGCTGTTAGGTTTTTTTCTTAAATATAGTCCAAGATTGTGTGAAAATTGGTGGATAATTTTAAATATTTTTTTTCCTAGATTTCAGGTGTGCATTCACCTAGAATTGACTTAAAATTACAATGAACTTTTATTTGCTTATTTCTCTTGGATTGCATGAAAGTATGTAGTCCCTTGTAGATTCTAAGGAAGTAGGTTTATGATCCTACATTTTCAGGTTTTTCGAATTTACAGTGGCTAATAATTATATCTTCCTTTTGTTTTAAATTAAAAAAAAATACTGCTGGTAGTTTAAACCACTGTAATAGAACTTTGTCACTATATCGGTGTTAAACTATAGCTTAAAATCCAGATATTTTTTAGAGTCTGTTTTTGGTTTAATTAATTTTATTTAAACTGTAATTACTGATTATCAGTGTGAGATAATACTCAGTAGGGTGCTCATTTAACTTCCCGTGAAGATAAGTGATATTAATTTATAAAACCCCCGTATACCCCAGACACAGCTGAAGCCATATTAATTAAGTGTGGTGTACCACCTCCAAATAGCATTAAAATAAAATTCTCCCCGTCTTCTGTGTGTTTAACCAATTCTTCAACAAAGGCAAGTCTTTGGCACAGTTCACCTTCTTGGGTTGTGTTTCTAGCTCAACTTCAAGAGCATTTCATGGAAAATTTCGTGGGAATGCAGGTGCACAACTTGTGAACATACTCCCAGTCCCCTTGCCAAATACAGAATAACCAAGTTACAGTGAGTGTAACGGGGATTTGTACTGTGTATTTACAGACAAAAGTATTTTAAAATTTTGCTCTTAGGTTTCATTGTGCCTTGCTTCAAGCAAATTGGATGAGCAGTTCTATACAAGATAAATTAGGAGGGATTTCTGCCCACCTCCCATTTATGAGTGGAGTCCTAGCGTCAGCTCTTAAAACAACAAAAACAACACACCCAAACCCAAAACAATATAGTGTTTAAAATGATAGTAAAGTTCATTTGTACCTAGTGTTCTCAGTAGTGCCCAGATGATGTGGAATCTACCTGTAGTGCTTGATAGAGCTTCTCCTACCTGGGAATGCTTTTAATTAAGCCTGGGGTACTCAACAAATTTAATTTACTGTTGTAGCATAGGAGGATCATATGTATTTTTCTCCTATGGCGCTGATTTTGTGTTTCCTCCTTTTTAATCAGGAAAATACATAAAAGTGTTGAAATTAAGAACCACTGATCCCTTTGAATCTCCTGTTACTACTTGGAACTCTGTAGACTTGGAAAATAAAGGAGGGTTATGTTTGTTTTGCCTACCCTGCCTGAAGTTGTTCCTAGTGGTAATGTGTGAAATAGTTATCAGCTTGAATAAAATCCAACTTTCCCCCAGGGTTTAGGTGCGAAGCATATGGGGGAGGTGTGCTAATTCTGGTTTATTGTTGTTATACAAATTACGATATTTATTGATACAAACGCAATTCATCTAAAAACCCAATAGTTTTTTGTTTGGTTTGTTTGTTTATGGTGTTTTAGAAGTTAAATATTATGAAATTGTTCCCTGTAAAAGTGTTCTGGCGCCTGTCCGTATGTGTAGTCCATTTCCTTATTTTAAGAATTAAACAAATGCGTTCAACCTGCTTCTGCCTTTCCAGCTCTTAGCACAGTGCATAAAATACAGAAGGTGTGCAGTGATTTTGAGAGGATCTTCTTTAGAAAGTTTTGTGTTTTGGCAAAACCGACAATTTTTTGGTAGCTGTTGCTTATGGAACCACTAGGTTATATATTCGCCAATTAGCTTGTGAATTGCTTAAGCTTCCTCTTCCCACTCATTGACATGTTTACATTTATAATATTGATGTTGCATTGATGATGTTTTGCTTAATTTCACTTCATTATAAGTTTAGCATATTAAGTTACTTTTTTGTGCATGTAGTGTGTGGAGTCAGCACAGGTTTTCTACTCGGGAATTGATATTCCCCGTAGAGAAGTTACAGCAACGAAGTAGTGATTCAAACGACAGGTGGAGGAACCAGTCCCATTCCTGAATGCTCTTGGTGTCTCTTCATTTATTAAAACAAGTAGCAAGAATTAGGGAACTGAGGTATACAGCGACACTAACTTTTGGACCTCTGATCATGTGGAGACAATTGTATGTTTCTGGGTTTTTCCAAAGCAAGGGAGTGTTTATGGTGAGGAGTTGATGCCCCTTTGCTATGGTAATTCATTGCACGTTGCTGGATTTTTTTTATATCCGTATATAATTACCTCTTGATAAGCTTTTTGCTGCCACTTGTTTCCCAGCTTAAAGTAGATACAGCTTTTTTCTTTTGTATTATAAACCTCTATAATACTCTGTGTTATAAACAGTAACATTTCTGTTCTTCGTTTCATTTTGTAGATTTGAGATGGTATCTTGTATCATTTTTTGAGCCTGAAAAACTTCTTTTGACACTTGTTGTAGTACAGGTCTGCTGGAGGCCGATTCTCTCAGGATTTGTCTGGATTCTGCTTCTATTTTTGAAAGGTATTTTTGCTAGATATAGAATCCCTGGATGACCATAGTTTTCTCCCAGTACTGTACTTTAAAGCTACCATTCCGTTGTCTTCTGCTGCTGTCGTGTCTGGTGAAAAATTAGTAATTTGTCATTTTTATCTTGTATATAATGTGTCTTCGGATCTCTGACTGTGCTTTTATGGTTTGCCCTTCACTTTAGTTTTTAGCAGTTTGACTGGGTTGCCTGGTGTGGGCTTGTTCTGGTGGTTTTTGTTTGCTGTGCTTCTTCTATCCATCCATGAACTGAGTTTTTTAAATTCATGTATTTTTGAGAGAGAGACAGCAGAGGAGGGGCAGAGAGCAAGGGGGAGAGAGAGAGAGAATCCCAAGATGCGTGGCTCGAAATCATGTACTGGGAGATCATGACCTGTGCTGAAATCAACAGTCGGAGACTTAGGGGTGCCTGGGTGTCATAGTTGGTTTTGTGTCCACCTTTGGCTCAGATCATGATCTCCTGGTTCATGCGTTTGAGCCCCATGTAGGGCTCTGTGCCAACAGTTTAAAGCCTGGAGACTGCTTTGGATTCTATGTTCCCTTTGTTGCTTGTGCTCTGTCTTTCAAATAAATGAACATTAAAACATTTTTAAAAAAATTAAAAAAGAGTTGGCTTAACCAACTGAGCCACCTAGGTGTCCCTCTGAGTTGATTTCATAAAAATCAATTATTTTATCATTATCTCCTCAAATAGGTCTTCTGTACCATTTTCTTTTTTTGGTCCTCAATTATGCTTGTATTATAGCATTTCATATTATAACACAGCTCTTGAGGGCTCCTGGGTGGCTCAGTTGATTAAGCATTCGGCTTCGGCACAGGTCATGATCTCGCGGTTTGTGGGTTCGAGCCCTGCATCCGGCTCTGTGCTGACAGCTAGCTCAGAGCCTAGAGCCTGTTTTGGATTCTGTGTCTCCCTCTCTCTGACCCTCCCCTGCTCATTCTCTCTCTCTCTCTCTCTCTCTTTCTCTCTCAGAAATAAAACATTAAAAAAATATAATACAGCTCTTAGTTTCTTCTTTCTTTCCCTTTTTTCTCTTTCCCTTTTATCGATCCCTTTTTTCTTTGGGTTTCAGTTTACATGCTTTTTGTTGATCTGGGTTTAGATTCCTCAATTCTTAGCAGCAATATTCAGGTTACTCTGAAGCATATCTAATGAATTTATCATTTTTTGATACATTTGAGATTTCTAATGTGGTTTTTAAAATAGTTTCCATGACTTTGTTGGTGAAATTCCCCATCTCCTACGTTGTGTCCACTCTTCATTACCTTCTTCAGCATTTTTCTACAAATCCTTTTCAGTGCTCCATCTGGCAATCCCAGCACCCAGGCCGGCTCTCCGTCTGCTTCTCTTCCACTGTCGGCGGCATTTCGTTGGTCCTTCGTGTATGTAGCAGTATTTGAATATATGGTGGACACTTGATTTAAATACTGTGGAAATAATACTTCTAAGAAAGAGTGTGCCCTTTTCTCAGCTGCTAGAATTGGGGGCTGAGTTGTTCAGCTGTAGGAGAGCTGGGCTCGACACAGGTGCCGCTGTAGTGTGCGTGTCTTCTGGGGCTCCAAAGGTTGCTTAGCGCTAGGGAGTTCTGGCATTCTGCTTTTGGCTTTTTTTTTTTTTTTTCAAGACTGGGATAACTCTTCTTTAAAGTTCTGATGCCCTTTTTAGGATTGATGCAGAGTTCTTTTTGTCTGCAGTTCCACTTCTTGCTCTGTTTCTTCAAGAAATCTTTTTGACCTGGCATCTGCCCCCAGCCAGCCATCAGGTGGCTGCTATCATTTATTCTCTGAAGGTCCAGAATGTGCCTTTGGGAGAGGTAGAGAGCACAAATAGAGGAGGGACAGTGAGAGAGAGAGGGAGACGCAGAATCCAAAGCAGCCTCCAGGCTCTGAGCTGTCAGCACAGAGCCTGATGGTGGGGCTCCAACTCTTGACCTGAGAGATCATGACCTGAGCTGAAGTCAGATGCTTAACTGACTGAGCCACCCAGGTGTACCTTTCCTGGATTTTACTGAGATCAGAGGGCAGTTGCTTCCCATGGGAAGAGGCCTCCTCAGACATTACGTGCCTCAGGACACCCTGCCCTCCCCTCCAGCCATTGGTGTCCTTCGCCAAGCAGTTGGTGAATACCTGAGGGAAAGCACTGCTAGGTGGGTGTAGACTTACTTCATGACTGGGTCTCCTTGGAATTCTAGTAATGTTTCCTACGCCGGCACCCATGTGCCTGCCAATGGTTCGTTAACAATTGGGCTGGTGTTTCTTTACCCTTGCTTAACTTCTTGGTCTGTAGCTGTTTGTCAGGGATAAAAGCAGCTTGTCACTTCGCAGCAATTCTTCCAGGTTTCATTGTATCCTTAGCTTCCTGATGGGTTGAAAACAACAGCAACTATAATTTTGGAGGTTTCCTGGCTTGTTTTTGTTGTTAAGATGAGAGTAGTGGTAGTGTTTTGTGACTTCTTCCTAAATCCCACTGGAAGCTGTCATACTCTTAGTGCTTTAATGATTAGGTCATGTTAGTTGGACCGTATGTGAATGCAGTACATGGCATATTTCTTGGGCTTTATTTTCAGTGACTTTAAAGATGTATTTTGAAAGATAAACATTACTATCTTTGCGTCTTCAAGAAATCCTAGTGCTATCCAATAGAACATTCTGTGATGATAGAAATGTTCTGTATGTGCTTTAACTAATATGGGAGCCACTAGCCACATATGGCTCTTTATATGTGGCTAGTGTAATAAGGCGCTGAATATTTACACTTACATTTAAATAACCACACATGGCTAGTGGCTGCCTAAATAGCACATGTCTGTATATTACATACATTATGGCAAGGACAGTGTAACATATAGTTATGCTGAACAATTCACAGAACCATTGTATTTTGAGTATACTTCTATTAGCCACTTTGAGACACTTGGGCCTTTTTGACTGTAACCACTTGAAACTTTGCGTGTGGGTTTTATGCGAGGAATAGAATTTGTGAAACCAAGTGATTTTTCAATGAATAAGCAATTAGCTTTATAAATTAATGTCTATACACTTTCAAATATCAGTGAACTATTAGATCTAATAGACAAAATCCCATTATAGCAAAAACCCAGCTCTATTTCCTGAGGCTTTAGCCATCCTACTTTATGGTTGTTCATGAAATTTAAACACAGACTGGCCTGAATGAAAAGAAATGTGGTATTTATCAGAAAAACAAGCTCTGGAGATAGAAGTAGAATTCAACTCTTAGAATTCCTAAATCATGTCTTGTTTTTTTCAGGAGTGTGGCATGCACTATGAAAAAGGGTGCTGGACAAGGTGGCCGGAGGCTAGTTTGATTGCCAACCACTAAATTAGCCCAGTTACGTTTTGTAAAACTGCTTAGTTTGCTAATCTGTGAAGCAAAGGTCCCTTGTGGTTAGGACCGTCAGTCTGTAATTTAAGATTGCAATCTTTGGAGGTTGTCTGATTTCTCTTCTGCCTTTATACAGGATGGTTACTGAAAACTTTTCATTTTTGTCTTTTTTTTTTTAAAAAAAATGAAAGATTCTAGTGCTGAATGCCTTCGGATGAAATCATCGCGATAATGTAATTGACATCTGGGTTTTCTTATTTTAGTAATTAGATAAATGTTGTTGAAGGAAATACTAACATATGTGCTACTTTACCTTTGTAGCTGGACAAATTTGCCAGCATCAGAATTCCAGGGAGCAGGAAGGAGAGACCTCCACTTTCCAACCTGAAGACTGCATTTGCCAGCAATGATTGCTCTTCAGAGAAGACGGAAAACATTCCAAAGCCACTGTCGGAGAATGAAGTCTTAAAACTCTTTGAAAAGATGATGGTAAGAATTGTGGTTTTTCATAAAATGGTCGATGTAAAAACCTTAGCTTCTAATCAAGGTGATGGATCAATAAACATTTAAGACCCCTGTTCCATAGGGTGATTTCTAATGTCATTGAAGATCGCACATGAGGCATTCAGAGCTCCAGGACTACAAAAAATAAGAACCAGAGGAAAAATGGCACACTAGTTTTTTTTTTTTTTTTTTAACAAGGATACGTAAAAACAGAAACCCTCTAAATTATCCAGTGATATATTTTGAATTTCAGAGATTCTAAGTGGTCTGTTTGGGTTCATTTGCATTTTAGAATGATGGGCATGGTGCTGGCTATGTTGTTAGGTGTGTTCATCTTGTTTTTTGTTTGCTCCCTTTCATAGTTCTCAGGATAACCACGTTCAAACAGCCCTAGAGCATTTGGGTCTGAGGAGACTCGAGCTTAATGTGGGGTGTGCCTTTTCTGGTGGAGACTCACAGTGGTGTTAGAAGCTGCCTTCGAGTTGGTTCCACAAAGCGGGGACTCTGTTTATGACTTTTAAGTGGGTTGTTGGTCAGATTAATTTAGCTCACCATGTTAACTATGTTCAAAATTGTTTTAATTTTATTTTCAACGTTTATTTATCACTGAGAGACCGCACATGATCATGGGAGGGGCAGAGAGAGGGGGAGACACAGAATCTGAAGCAGGCTCCAGGCTCTGAGCTATTAGCATGGAACCCAATGTGGGGCTTGAACTCCCAAACCATGAGACCATGCCCTGAGCCGAAGTCAGATGCTCAACCGACTGAGCCACCCAGGTGCCCCAAATGTGTTCGAAATTGTTTATCACAACATGAAGGCTTATTGCATCTAATTAGTTACATATATAGATCTTACCCTCACGTTGCTTATTTCCTAGGGGGTCAAAGCAAACACTGGAAAAATTAAGAATTGCAAGAAGGTGGTAGTTAATGGTTAAGTTCTTTAGAAGTTCAGAGTGGGAAGAAGGTAATTCTTGAGATAACTTGTTAGCCAAAGTGGAAGACAAAGTGGAAAAGTTTTTATAGGAGCTTAGGGAAATTTAGTAGAGAGAAGATGGACTTAGAGGCAGGTCTGGTCTTACAGGGTTAGAATAAGCAGAGGGAAAGGGCGTTCTCTTAAGATGGGNAAACTAACTCATGGCGGGACCTGTAAGAGGTTGGAAAAACTCAAGTGGAATGATAATTTGGGGCCAATTAATGAGAAGATTTTGTAGGTCATTTTGAAGAGTTGTAAACATTTTGAGTCAGGATTTATTTATCCATTTTTACATTTATTAAAATTTTTATTTTTTTAAATGTTTTACTTCTGAGAGGGAGAGAGAGAGAGANAGAGAGAGAGAGAGAGAGAGAGAGACCCCAAATCTGAAGCTGCAGGCTCTCAGCTGTCAGCACAGAGCCTGACGTGGGGCTTAAACTCATGCGTGGTGAGATTGTCACCCAAGCCGAAGTTGGATACTTAATTGACTGAGCCATCCAGGTGCCCCTATTCACCTTTATTTTTGAAAGAGAGTGAGGGGTGCCTGGGTGGCTCAGTTGGGTAGGCGTCCAACTTCGGCTCAAGTCATGATCTCACAGTTTGTGGGTTTGAGCCCCGTGTTGGGCTCTGTGCTGACAGCTCGGAGCCTGGAGCCTGTTGCAGATTCTGTGTCTCCCTCTCTCTCTGACCCTCCCCTGCTCACACCGTGTCTCTTTCTCAGAAATAAATAAAAAACATTTAAAAAAAAATAGCCTGAACATGTGAGTGATCCAGGGGCTGTGGGGGGATGGGGTTGGCACAGAGAGAGAGAGAGAGAGAGAGAGAGAGAGAAAACCACGAAGACACCTTGCTGTCAGTACAGAGCTCCATGCAGGGCTCAAACTCATGAATGATGAGATCATGAGCTGAACTGAAATCAAGAGTTGGATGCTTAGGGGAACCTGGGTGGCTCAGTGTGTTAAGCAGCCAACTCTTGATATTAGCTCTGGTTGTGATCTCATGGTCATGAGATTGAGCCCTGTGCTGAGTGTGGAGCTTGAGTTTCTCTCTCCCTCTCTCTCTTTGCCCCTCACCTCCTCAAAATAAATGAATAAAACTTAAGAAAAAAAAAATGGATTCTTCCCACTGAGCCACCTAGGCACACCTCCAGTCGGGATTTATCTTATATTTATTTCACCTATTGGTTTTGACCATGTTGTTACTTTTTAGGGAAACTTATTTACTTTAGAGTGTAAGATATGTTTGAAATTTGAGAAAGTTAATAGCTGGTCTCTTCATTATTCAACTAGAATCAACAAAATACTATTATCCCACCTTATTTTCTATTCATCAAGTAGTTGTGTCCAGCATTATACGTGGAGCTTCAGAAGACCGCAGAAAGAGAGCATCCCTGTTTTGTGTCTCCATAAGATTAATTAGTGTTCGTGATTCCTAACTTTCCATCACTGAGCATACATTTCATTAGTATTGCTTTACATGAACCCTAGGCTTGGGACATTATTTCCTGTTAGGTCAGCTCTTGGTGAAGTGCTAATGTTGGTGTTAATTAACCACACACGTATAACTCTTTATTAAGTCTTTTGTCCGCATGAGTTGATAGAATTTCAGCCTTGAACAAAGAAATTTTTTCCCCTGAATTTAGTATATGTGTTGTCAAAGCAAGCACCTTTTTTTTTTTTTTTT
>NW_027527388.1:4390527-4414537 GCF_008692635.1 Crocuta crocuta | reverse complement strand
GCATTAGCCTTTGTCTCTGTTAATGAGGCTTGTATAAAGGTAGTTCTCCTCAATATTACCTTTGAGGGCTCACAGTAATAAAGTGCCCTTAGCTACCCCTTCATCCCATGTACCGTATGTGGAATCATGCATATAAATTACCTTGGAAATTCTAGAATGGTCTTTTTTTTTTTTTTTCCATTTCCTGGTGACTACTTTGAAGAAAGTTTTTGATCATAATTGCTGGGGCTATCTGTAGAAGCAGAGTGAGGAAGCTATTAATGTTAGGTGTTTACAAGGCCACATTTTATCACCACAAGCCATTAAAAGTACAACTACCTAGAAAGTACTGAATATAGTCAATGGCATTCTGTACTAAACATGATTACCTGAACTGGTTTTCAGTTAGTCTTCCCCTTCTCCTCAGAGGATCAGTGTTTGTGGTTATGTAGAGGCCAGAAGGATATTGACATCTTTGGAGTGTTTACAGAATACATATATCATAACTGGGCCTGATCACTTGTTAAATCTTAAACCGGTATCCATGTTGGCAGAAAATCGTTTGCAATCAAACTCCTTTTACTCAGCAGAAGTAAAATGAAATTGTTGATGGGTTAGGGCTGCCCAATTTGCTGATAAATGAATTTGTCAGAACTAAGGTCCTCTTAAAAACGTGAGGACTGGGTTCTTCTTTCCTTTCTGATTGCCTGACCGCATCACGATACATTGTGTGTGTGTGTGTGTGGGGGGGGATCCGCTGATGGTTCTGAAGCTCAGAAGGTCTTTTCTTTAAATGTAGATGAGTGATATTTCTTAGGGTTTTAAGGGAATCGGGTTTTTGACAAACTTAGAAATGTTCCTGTGTTTGTAGAGAATGATAGATGAAGGGTTGGGTTTGATTTTTCTTTTTTTTTTTTTAACTTGCATTTTCTTATCTGTAGTAGCAGTATTCTTTTCAAGAAGCCACATTGAATCTGCAATCTTCATGTCTTGGCCTTTGCACTTACAGGTGTTTCCTACCATTGAAAATTTGCATCTAAATTCTTAGTTTTGACATTGTGCAATTTTTAAAAATGTTTATTTCTGAGAGAGAGCGCCCGCGTGAGAGCGCTCATGAGCAGGGGAGGGTCAGAAGGAGAGGGAGACAGAATCTGAAGCAGGCTCTAGGCTCTGAGCTAGCTGTCAGCACAGAGCCCGATGCAAGGCTTGAACCCACGAACTATTAGATCATGACCTGAGCCGAAGTCAGATGCGTAACTGACTGAGCCACCCAGGTGCCCCAACATTGTGCAATTTTTAAAGCCTTATTTAAGCTTATCAAAGGTGTTGAAGTAATTTTTACATGAAGTAAAAACTGTTTATACAGAGCCTTTTTTTCTTAAGCTAGTCTTCAGTGTGCTGACTTGATTACTTAATGAGAGGTACAGGGTAAGGTTTGAACATTTGTACTCATTTTACTTTTATATTGGAGATGGATTTACTTGGTCTTTAGATAATAGCTTTAGTGGGTTTTTTTGTTTGTTTTTGTTCAAGTAGTTTTGAATACTTAAACTACTTAATAGCTCTTTGTCCCGTTTGTCTTTTGGTAAAAAGTGGATTTTTTTTACCTGAAAGCCCATAGTGTTTTCTCTATGAATCTAGGTTTGTAAAATAGCTGTGTGAACATCCTTGTGTATACAACTTTGATTCCTGGAAGTCAGGTTTCGGTGTTCGCTCTTGAACTCACTGCGGGCCTTTCGTTAACTGGTTTTTGAATAAGCTGAGCATGGTAGGCACAAGCTGAAAGTGACTTGTTCATTTTAGCTGTTGCCTCTTTAAACCAGCCCCGGCTTACTCTTTCCTGCCCCTAGGCGAAATCGCAGGCAGGTCCCAGAGCTTTCTGTTGGCTTTCAGATTAAACAGAAAGAATCCTAGTTTAATACAAATAATTTTGATCCAGAGGAAGCTTCTTCCCTTTGCCTCCTTTCAGGCTGGCTCCACTTGTAGTCTCTAGTAGGGGCTGCTTTTGGGGAGAGAGGTTGGTGTCTTCTGTTTTTCTACCTTACTTTTCGGTGCTCTACTCTCCCGCCTGCATCTGTCTGGTCCAGGACTCGATGGGAGGCGAAGAGCGGAGGAATAAGATGCTTCTGGCCTCCGGTGTTTATAATCTGGCATTGGCACCCTGGGAGATGTTAGTCTTTATTGCCCACAGATTTGGGGCTTTAAACGCCAACATGCCGTCTCCTGGTTCTGTGGGTCAGAAGTCCAGGTTGACTCACCTGCCTTCTCTGGTATCATAGGACTGAAATCGGTATCTGATGGTCGGGCTCTTACTGGATGCTTTGGGAAGAACCTCGTCTGAGTTCATGGTGGCATAATCCAGTTCCTCACTACTAGAGGATTGAGGTCCCAGTTGCCTTGCTGACTGTCCTTTGGGGGCTGCCTTAGCTTCCAGAGGACTCTTTCTTATCCTTCATGTGGGCCCCTATCTCTCTGTTACATCAAATCCATGTCCTGCTTAGAATCTCTAGGACTTCCCTTCTGTGTCACCTCTAGTCTCCATCTATGGAGCATTCTCTGCTTTTAAGAGCTCATGTATTCGATTAGGCTCTCACCCAGATAACTCCAAAGTAGTATTACATATTCAAAGTCCCCTTTGCCATGTAATAGAACTTACTGGTAGGATCCAGAGATGAGGGTATGGCCTTCTTTGGGGACCATTTTTGCCTGTTACAGGTAGAGGAGATTACAAATACTGATTCTCTTCTCCTGTGGCATTTTTGTGTCCCCTGTAATCCCCTTGTCACCAGTGAGGTCTCCTGTGGCCTTCTGCCCCCGTCTTCCATGAGCCCAGTCCTCTGCTGGAGTTGCCTTTTGGATGCAGTACCTCTCTGATGGCCCAGGGCTGCGGCTTCCCTGGGATCCGCATCTCGTCCACGGGAAGCTCCTGTGCCCTTTGCCTTGATCCCCTCCGAGTCTGTCCTCTGGAAAGTAGAAACTACTTTGGCGCTTCCTACCAATAGTTGGTAGTTCTTGCTATTCCAGATGTTTGCCCTCTTAACTGTAAGTGGCTTCCTAGTCCTCAGATTTTACCTGTGATACTGCTGACCACTCCTTCTTGCCTGTATTTCCTTTTCCTTTAGTTACCATGACACTCGTTTCCTTCGGAGTTTCTTCTCTGGTCCGTTTTTACCAGTTTCCAGGTTTCCTTTGCCGATTTTTATTTCCTCAGGGTGTTGCCTTTGGCCCTCTTGCTTTTTCTTCATCCACTTTGGTTCCCTACACATTTCTCACGGGGGATGGGAGCCCTTTTATGTTAGAATCTCCCCAATACTCTGATGTTTTGCCAGGTCTTCAGAAGAGCAGCTCTAATCCAACTCTCTAAAAGATGATACACCTCAACACACCACAAACTGACCTCACCATTTTCTTTTGATATTTTTCCAACTTTATTGAGATAGTTGACATCTAATATTGTGTTACATATATATATAATCTCCTTTATATAAATATAAACAAATAGACACATAAAAATATAAAAAAAAAATATACAGGGTAATCTGCTAATAGCGGTTCCCTTATTTGTGACTAGTCCCTTCATGCTTTCAAAAGTCTTTGTGTGTGACTTTTGGACATTTAATTATAATGTGTCTCAGTGTACCCCTTTTGGGTTCAACTTGTTTGGAAGTCCTTGGGCCTTTTGAATCAGGATGTCCATTTCTTACCCCAAGTTAGGGAAGTTTTCAGCCATTATCACTTTAGACTTTCTGTACTGTTCTCTTTTCTCTGGAGATTTCCACAGTGGATATTTTTTCTCTTGTTGATGTCCCATAGGCTTTTCAAAATTTCCTTTTTGCTCCTTTGACCGGATAATTTCAAATGACTTATCTTTGAATGTATTGACTTTGTCTTTTTTTCTTTTTGATGGTTTTTATTTCTTTGAACTACTTTTACTTCCGTATCTCCCAATTTCATTTAATTGTCTGTTCTTGTAGAATTTTTTTTGCCTTTAAGAGCGAGAACACGTGCAAGTGGGAGAAAGAGCCAGAGTGAGCAAGAGAGAACATCCTAAGCAGGCTTAGCGCTGACCCTGATGTGGGGTTCCGTCCCACCACCCTGGTCTCATGACCTGAGCCCACATCAAGAGTCGGATGCCCAGCCGACTGAGCCACCCGGGTGCCTCTTGAAGCATTCTTAACTCTTTACAGAGGATTATTCTGAAGTTTTGGTCAGCTGATAGACCTCTAGTTCTTCAGGATCAGTTACTGGAACTTACTTGGTTTTCTTTAGGTGTCCTGTTTACGTGATTGTAATACTGTATTTCTCCATCTCTTCAGTCAGGGACATGCTTTAGGGTAACTCCTTCTTTCTGGGATTTTCACAGTGCTGTCTTTCCTATGAATAGGTAATTGCCTTTGTAGGGGGTACCGATGTTGGTAATGACCTATGTTACCGTCGTGTTGACCTCCTCTTTCTGTCGTATTCTTTTCAACAAAATGAAAAATACTCCACCAAACTGCTCCTTGCTTAATTCTCTCTCAGAAGCCAACACCGATCTCTGGGAATCCTTTATAATCCTACTCAGGCATTGGTCACATCCATTCATGTCTGTCCTTCTTAGGTCCTGATTTTGTTTCTCTGTTGAACCTTTCATTACCTCTTCCCTGGGCTAATTCACTGCTCTTCCAAACACCTTTCCATTAACTACTATTCATACTGTAAATCCTGGCCCAGATATTAACTCTTCTTGGACCCTTTCCCATGTTCTGTCAGACCTAGCACTCATTAAACCTGCCTCTTACAGAAGCTTGTGTATAAATCTCTTGTAGAACTTCTCTGTTACTCTGATGGGTGTTCCCACTACATTAAACCCATGCAGCGGCATCCAACTGGTTTATCTTAAACAATTGCCTGTTAAGTGCATTTTCCTAACCTTTAAGATTTCTAAGATCCCATATTTCTTTTTACCTGTAATTCTATGTTTGGATGGAAATTAGCTTTAATTGCCAGTTTTCCCAATTACACAAACATGTTAAAATGAATAGGAAGAGAAATTTTATGCATTCATCTCTTCTTGTTTGTTTTGATTTCTCACTTCTCACTGAGAGAATGAAAGCTATGCAAGAATGGTCATCTATCTTGATGTGGTCGTTAACAGGCATTAAATCCATGCCAATGATGAGAAAATTATTCTAAGTTTTCAAACTCTGGGTTGCCTGTCATCATTTGTAAGTGTGGAAGAAATGGTTCCCTAAACTTGCACAAAGTACTTAAGTGTGAACAGTGATGCACTAATCTTTTCTCGGGAAGATGTTTTTCAGCCTTTAATGTTGGAGAGACCACATTTATAAAATGCCATCATTATCCCTTCAGTATGTGCTTGAGGTGTCCACTGGTATTAAGAGCTTAGATGACCAGTTTAATACACACATCGGCTTTTAATGTTGGGGGACATAGGTAGTAGTAAAGGTATTCACAATTTGATTTTGAAACAGTTTGCACTATGTGATGTTGAATCTAGTTTTGTTGACAGATGTTTAAGTATGATATCTCAAGTACACACAAAAAAGGACCTAATCTAACAGACACCACCACAGATATGACTAAAGTAGCTTATATACTCGTAATTCCATTTTTCCCTTCATTCCCAAAGATGAACCTTAACCTGAACCTGATGGTTTCATTCCTATGTTAAACTTTTTCTGTGTAATAATGACCAATGTACAGGAATATTTATTTTCCTGACCATTTGGTGGTAAGTTGCTGACTCCATGCCCCCAAATCTCCTAATTCTTTAGTATTAGTCCCTACAGATAAGGACATCCTCCTATGTAATCACAATTCAAGCACCTAAGTCAAAGTTCACAGTGATCAATTTCTATCAACTAATCTACAGTAGTAGCAAAAATGGTCTTTATGGAGAAGAGTGTAGTTTAGAATGCTGTGTTTCATTCAGCTGTCAAATTTTTAACATTTCCTTTATTCTAAGATAGTCCTCAGTCTCTCCTTGTACTTTATGAATTTGACATTTTTAAAGATTGCACTTGGTTAATTTGTAGGTGTCTGAATTTGCACTGGTACTATAAAACTTTTTAAAATCTTTAAGTTGTAAGCAGGCTACCTCATACTTTAAGCAACTCATTTTTTTAATGGTCATAAGCTAGAATATCTTCTTACACATTTATTGGCCCTTTGGGTTATTATTTTGTAAATTTCTTGTTTTATCTTTTGCCTGTTTAGTTACTGTTTTTGTTGTTGTTGTTACTGGGGTTTTTGTCTTTTTTTTTTTTTTTAATTGACTTGTAGGATTTGTCACCTATCTGGATTTATGCATGTTTCTGTTTATAAGCTGTAAAGTGTCTTATCCCAGGCTGAGTCTTGTCTTTTTACTTTAGGGGTAGATGGATTAGAGAACAGAACTATGAAATTCATTGTGGTCCAATTTATCCATCTCTTTATGGTCTTTGCTTTTTGTATATTTAAGAAATCCTTCTCTATCCTGACATCATAAAGCTGTTCTGTATTTCAGGATTCTGTATCTCTATGTCTGTATGATATGGATCCAGTTTTTTTTCTCTACATGGATAACTGGTTTTTCTTTTCTTTCTCTTTTTTTCTTTCTTTTTGAGACAGAACTTGAGGCGGGGAGGGGCAGAGAGAGAGGGAGACACAGAATCCGGAGCAGGCTCCAGGCTCTGAGCTGTCAGCACAGAGCCTGATGTGTGGCTTGAACCCACGAACCGTGAGATCATGACATGAGCTGAGGTCGGAAGCTTAACTGACTGAGCCACCCAGGCACCCCAGATAACTGGTTTCTCTAGTGGCATTGATTTAATAGTCCTTCTTATCCTTCATTTATAATACCTCCAGTGGTAAACATCAGGTTTTTGCACATATGTGGGTTTGTTTTGGAGGCTCGGTTTTGTCCATTGGTCTGTTTTTCTGGCTCTCACATCCGTTGTCTGAATTACTATAGCTGGATCATAAGCCTTGTTGTCTAAGACCCCCTCCCTCAATTCAAAATCATCTTGGCTATTCTTGGTACACACTTTGTGTGTTTTATATTAACTTTAGAATCAGTTAACTTTCATTAGAAACCCTATTGGGATCTTGATTCGAATTTCAGTGAATTTATTGATTTAGGCAAAATGGATACATATGTGATATTAAGTTTTCCCATCTGTGAATATTGTATATATTATCTTTATTTAGTGTTTCTGTTTTTAAACAGTAGAGATTTATGGTTTTTCTCCCTATGGGCCTTGTACATCTTCTATTAGGTTTATTCTTCATTTCTAATATATAACTCTTTGTAAAATGTTTTTAACTAATATTGGCAATTTTTGTTTATGAATTTTGGTATCTAGTAACATTATGGAATTCTCATTAGGTTTTCTTTATAGATTACCTCATTTTTTTTGTGGCCAATTAGAATTTTTGTGAAAAACTTCTTACCCCTTCTTATTGTACTGAGTAGACTTGTACAATAAATAGAGGTTAAGACTGTCTACTTGAAAGTTGTAAATGTTTTTCAAATCTGACATTTCATCCCAAACACAATAACCTCTGAATTAGGGAACTGAGAATCGACTCTCGCAATTTCTATGTACCTACCCAGGAAGTGCTCCACTTTCTTAACAATGTCCTCTTCTGCCTTCAGAATGAAAACGAGACTCCATCAGTTCCATAGAGCTTTTTCTAAAAACCCTAGAAAACAAATGATATGTTCTGTTTTTCTGTTGCTAAAGTGATTAGTAAAAGTCTTTTTAATTGTGCACTTTAGTAACTAGAGTTAAGGTTCGCTCCTCACTAGACTGGCCTTCCAGTACAGTAGATCCGACACCCTGCTACTTTTTGTTTTAATTAAATGGAGTATATCCTCCATTACTGATTAAATGAGTGGCTCTGCTATTTCTGTTTTCCTGGTTGATTCATTAGAACTATAGGAACTTCTTTAATGAGAACTTAGGTCTAAGAGCTTTTTCTAAGAATTCTATTTTAGTGGACTATGGATATTTAACTTGATTCGTATCTATCTCCTTAGTGCCTTCATGGTGCATATTGCATGTATTGCCAAGTGAGCCGATCTGTTTTTTTTTCTGCCTTGGTAAACACGTGTTTAAGCAATCAAATGGTATAAATTAGTACATGTACAGTTACATATTGAGATGTCTTTCTGTCCTTATTGGCTTTATAATCAATTCAGATGTATTTGAAACCTAAGGTCCAGAGGAAGAAAGAAGAGCTCAGGTGAATGGATAAAATCAAGTGTGACCACCTATGTGGTCAGGTGTAAAAGTATAAAATCAAGTTCAAAGTCAAGTATAACCACCTACGTATGTTTGATACTTAAATGGTACAGTCAGTGGGAGGAAGGTTCATCTTGCTACCTCTATTCCACTCTGTGGGTACTTGTGAAGGACAGTTGATCCTTTTTCTTTCCCGGTCATTTCTTTCCCTCCTTAATCCTTGGTGTTAAGGGTTTATACATAGCTCTTTCTTTAGTCAGATCAATGAATGTCTATTGTGTTGAATGTGTGGATGATAAGTTACCCAGGAATTGGAATGAAAAGAGAAACCAACAAAGATTCTTTTGTGTTAATTCAGTATATTGACTGCTATAGATTGCTACTAGCAGTTAGCTTATTTCAGGTATTAACATTCTTTACAAATCTACTTCTCTCTATCATGAACATTTTTTATTTCTTAAAAACTTCAAAAGTACATTTAGGGTTGGGCAGATAAAATGAGAGCGGCTGCATGGGAATGGTTTGTTTTGATCTATTAGTTGTCACCTTTTCCCTTTCCTTTAGGTAGAAGTTGAAAAATTTAGGGAAAGGTGGTTTAAAAGCAATCCGAATAATAATCCAAATTGGAGGAGGAGGAGGAGGAGGAGGAGGAGGAGGAAGAAGAAAAGAGTACAGAAGTGTAAGGCAACTGTCAAGTTGATTCATGGGTTGTGTTTGTCAGGGGGGAATAATGTCAATGCCTAGTTGTTTCTCTTTGGATCCAGATAAATGAGAAAATAAATGATTTAGGAGCATTGGATTTTGCCTGGTGGGAGTTCATTGAACCAATAAAAATGGCTAGGGGAATTTTAAAAAGAATAAGTGTTACGATGATGTTTAAGCATGCTCTTTCACCAATTAGGAAGTGTGCAAGTCCATTCTCTTCCAACTATGAGGGCTTTTTCTCAGTCTTGTTTCATCCCTAGCAAAGTTGGCTTTTGTATCTTCAGTCCACTGACTATCCTTCATGTAATTTGTGAAGAAATAGCCATTTGTTTAGAAAAGTTGAAAAAGCAAAGAAAAACTTTTATCAGTGGCTGCGTTCTTATCCAAAAGATCCATAACAATTGTTTGTGATTATAGGTGCTTAGGTATATGCTTGAACAGTTCCAGCTAGATGATACTTCAGAATAAATTAGTTGTGCAGCTCTCTGCATGTTAATTTCACTTGTCTATTCAGCTAAAACTTAAAGTATATGGAAGAAAAGCAATGTATGGGTTTCTTCTTTTTTTTATTCTTTGATACTGGGTTTAGGACAAATTTAAATTTGGTTTCAAATTGAGATAGTTTACACTTTCTATAAGCTCCAGTTAGAGTATTTGGTCAAACATATGTGAGTTCTTGGTCAGTCTCAGGATAAATGCTATTTAATGCCTGCCATCCTGTTAAGGAGCTAGCGATCTGAATTCCTATTAATTATAATAGGGATTGAGTAAAGATACTGTGGCTAGAACAGTGAAAATCCAGCATGACTGGTGGGAAGACCAAAACCTATAACTTCTTTACAGTCACATTTATATATAAAAAAGGTTACTATAAAGGTATATATAACAACATAGTAAAAAAGTGGTCAAAACAAAGAAAAGCTTTTTTGTACGTTAGTATATTTATGGACATGTTGAACATAAAGTAGTAATACAGTTAATTGTGAGTTCTTTTTTCCAAGGGGTATTTATCTCTTAAAGGTTTTCTTATTTTATGTAAACCCAACCTAAGAATAAAACAAATTACAGAACTAGATAGATTTGGTATATATGCACTGTTTGAGTGTTTATAATGACCTGGAGGAATATCATGAAATTTTTCACTTTATTTGGCACTAAGCCATTCATGGTAGTAAACACTACCTTAGTGTAGGGATAAACATTAGCAGGACCTTTTGACACGTGGCGTGGGAGATGAATTCCAATGTGGTTAAGAACAGAAGAACGCTTTTAGAAGAAATGTGGGATAAAATTGTGCTTATAAAATGCTGAGATCTGAAGTCTCAGGAGAAGTAATTAGGGAATCTTGGTGGACCTGTTAAAATGCTTAACCAATTTGTGGCTGTAGTGATAAAACTGTTACCAAAACAGACTGTGTCCATGAATAATTCTATCGATTTTAACCCTTGAAACAGAAATCTAATACACTAATCAAATGAGATGATTACTTTTGACTTAATAAGAATTAATGTTTGGCTTGATAGTGCTGTGCTTCCAATTTTTACCTTCCAATATTATGCTTATTGATCNCGACGCGGGGCTCGAACCCACGAACCGCGAGATCATGACCCAAGCGAAAGTCGGACGCTTAACCGACTAAGCCACCCAGGCGCCCCTCCAGCATCCATTTTCTGTCA
This sequence comes from Crocuta crocuta, assembly GCF_008692635.1. Taxonomy (NCBI): domain Eukaryota; kingdom Metazoa; phylum Chordata; class Mammalia; order Carnivora; family Hyaenidae; genus Crocuta; species Crocuta crocuta. The sequence goes on along the minus strand of NW_027527388.1, from coordinate 4,403,949 downwards.
TCATGCCTCTGTCCATCCGGGTGAATTGTCTTTATCCTCTCTGGGTGAATTGCCTCAAACCTGACCATCTTCCGCTTGCTGCATGTACATATTTGCTTAATTCTCCAAATAGTCAATTGTTGTAAATTTAATCTGACTCTCCATGGCGTTAACTATCCCACTTGACTTGATGTATGTAAACTTAATGAGCATGCTGTCTTGTAAAATCCACATCCGTGAATGAAAACAGTGAGTCATATGTTTGTAACTTGGTTGAAAATATGTCCATTCTGTTTGCCATTCTTTGCTTGATTGCTCCTTAGTGCTCTAACTAGTTGCATGTATGTGCAGGAAGTTTTAAGATTATATCGCACCCTGGCCTCAGTTTTTCCAAGAAAACATGGAAAGTAGTTATTTTTACTGAATTTTCAGTCTAGGATGGAGTCAGTGTGTGGAAAATAGCAAGCTTGGGACTTCCTTGTTTGTGGAAATTTCTGGCCCCCTCAAACACTTCGGAAGAATCCCTTGCAGTATTTTAGAAGCTGCTGACTTGACTCTATTCCTTTGACCTGGTTTCCAAGTCAGGGCTGCTATTGGCCCATTGGTGTCTTCATGCAATTTAGAAAAGGTATATCCCTTCATTCCTCTTGGTGGATACAGTGCATCACAGCAACTCCCGCAATTTGAGTGAAGCCTGTAGGATCTCAGCTGTTCACTCCTTGACCGATGCCACCCTTGTTCCAGGTCACTGAAGGTGTGTGTGGATCTGCTAGTGTTCCCTGAAAACATCATGGATTTCAGCTTGGCCATATTTGAATATGTATCAGTAGAACTGCCTAAAAAATCCATCTCTGGGGCTGGACCTTGTTTGTTCCTTTTCAGCTAGGGATGTGAGTATTCTCTCTAGGTCCAACTCCGTGTTTTAGAAAATGACCTCAGTCTCCTCGTTTGTCCCTAGGTAGGAAAAGCAACTCTGGGAACTTTTGTTACATTGTAAATATTTAACAAATACCTGAAAAGTAATCCACTGTGGAGCGTGCACTGTGAAAGTGGCAGCAAGTGTATAAAAAAGTTGTTTAAAAGGTTATCTGTGAAGGAGAATAAAGGAGGCCATACGTAAAGGAGAGCTAGGTTTGAAGGAAGCCCCTTTTTCCTTTTAATTTTAATCCATTAAGGATTAACATGTTTATATATTGAGACCCAACCAACTGAGAACAATTTAGTGAGACCGGATTGAAAAAGGATAATTGATATGCAGTGCCCTTTCAGGAGGTGAGAGGAAACAAGATCCAGAGCATAAATGAATGGAATTATCGTTAGAAGGAGATGTAAGAATTGATACAGAAAGATTAGTGTGCAAACAAATTGGTAATATAGGAAATGAGAAACTGAAAGTTTTAGTTTTACAGAGGAAATTGAAATTTACTTACTGAAAATGATAGTAGAAATGGTAGTTTCATAGCTCTTGGGGAAGGGCAAGTTTGAAATAAATACCTTAGGGAATGTGAGAAGAAAAAACTAGTTGGCTTTTCCATAAAGTAGGAAGTGATGAATCCACAGAATTAACCTTCTTTAGGAGAACATGGAGGGGATCAAGAAATGGGAGGTTTTACTGAGATTAACACCATGTTGGTCTGGCAGTAGGACAAGTGAAAAGAAAGAAGATGAGGGTCAGAGAACGGGGTCACGGGAATTATATGATGACACTTGAGGTGGAACCGTTTTTATGTAAGGAAAAGGTCTAGGTGTAGTCATCAAGACTGTGGTTGAGCAAAGCTGAAGTCAAGATTGCTGGTCATAGGAAAGCTAAAGACTGGGTGGGAGAGGAGTCAATACAAATGGTTGGCAACCTAAATGACAAGTCCAATAGTATTAGCCCCAAAGGAAATGGGATTTTAGATGATAATGGAGATAAATAATATGTGAATAAGAGTGATGAGTTTAGATGGACCACAGTTCAAATAGCCGTAGGGCTAGGATCAACTGAAAGAATTCCCCTAAGTTTCCATTCTGTCCCCAATCAAGAGAGGCCAGTACATACCTCCAATGGGTTATTAGTGACCATTAATGTATGAGTGCTGATGTTCAGCATGGTGCCTGGTGCAAGAACTTAGCCATTATTTAATATGCAGGAATACTAGATCTTTGGGAAAAGATGTAGAAAGGATTGTGGGAAGAATAAGGACAGTGTACAGAGCAGATTTGGAATGAAATCAGAAATTTGAACAGCTTGAATTTTGTTTCGGAAAAATCCAAAGAGTGCCTGACCTTTAGATTTGGAATGGAATTCTAATACCTGTGTCTTTGTTAGTACTCTCAGATATTTGTTTTGATAGTGTTGTTGTTGTTTTTTACTTCCCTCCCCTTCATCAAGTCTGTATTTATTGTAGCCAAGTACTCTACAAACTTACTCTTAAATAGTAGACTTAAAAAAAATTTAGGAATGAGGGAAGTTCCATTTTCATACTTTGCAAATTGTGGCATAGATTTTGAGTATTTCAATTTAGTCTTACAAAAGCTTTATTTTGAAACGATTTTAGATTTATAGAAGGTTGCAGAAAGAGCACAGGCCATTCTTATATACCTTCACCCTACTTCCTCAAATGTCAACACATTCTATAACTTGAGTTCAGTTATTAAAACTGAGAAATTAATGTTGGTACACTGCTAACAAGATTACATTTTTGAGTTTTTGCCAGTTTTTCTACTTGTGCTTTTTCTGTTCTAGGATCCAATCCAGGATCACACGTTGCATTTAGTTTACTCTGTATGCTTAGTTCCCTCCAGTCAGTGACCTTTCCTTATCTTTCCTGACCTTGATACTTTTGAAGAATCCTTATTTTGAGAGCCCCTTCATTTGGATTTCTTCTTGGCAGTATTTTTTTATTTCTAAAATCTATCCTTAATTCAGTCAGACTCCCACAGCAAAGTAGCACAGTGGTTCAATTAAGGTAAGTTTTTAATTAGAAAGTAATTAACTAGGGGAAAATTGGTTTTTGATGTCCCCACTCCCAATTTCCCCAGGCAAAACTGTGTTTAAACATGTATGTGAAGGTAGCACAGTAAATGAGTTAATTTATAATGTCTGTTAAGATATTAATAGAGCATTAATAATCCTCTTCAGACAAAGTTTTGATTTGATATCTGCTCAAATATTTTTGAGATCTATTCAACTAAATATTGCCAACTAGTATCTGTTTTTCAGGTGGGAAAACTTCATGTCCTACCCACTAAATACTAGCCTCATTCAAATTACTCATCTGGTCTTTTGCAACTACGTGTTCTATTTATTTCCTGTTTGGTGTTTATAATAGATATTTAAAGAATTAAATAGGTAGATCTCAATACTTTGACAGATTGAAGTAAACCACATTTCAGGGTTCTCTTAAAGTCTGTACCTGCGTATCACTTCGTACCTATACAGTGTAGTAGAGGGTCCCAACCTAGGTCTGAATGGAAGAGTTGGTTAATCCAGTGGTTTGTATTGCTCGTTGAGGCCATTGACATGAGTTTTGGTATTACTCAGTTCTGCTTAGGAATAAGACTTAGTAGAAAGTAAGTTACTTTTAAACAGTGTAGTGGACGCTGTTGGTGCCTCTCTAAGTCTACCTTCTGGTGCACGCAGACTCCAGCGGGTAAGTGTTGGGTCCTAGTGGCTCATATCTACCCTTTCCAGAGATTTGGCCTCCAGGGACTAGGATGCTGCCTGATTTGGAGGTGTCAAACTCTCCTAGCCCTCTAGGTAGTACTGAGAGTCATGCAGTTCAGGCTGAAGCAGGAATCCAGTGGAGGCAACATTTTTTTTTTTAATTTAAAAAAATTTTTAAAAAATTTTTATTTATTTCTGAGAGAGAGAGAGAGACAGCGTGAGCAGGAGAGGGTCAGAGAGAGAGGGAGACACAGAATCTGAAGCAGGCTCCAGGCTCTGAGCTAGCTGTCAGCACAGAGCCCGACGTGGGGCCTGATCCCACGAACCATGAGATCGTGACCTGAGCCCCTTAACTGACTGAGCCACCCAGGCGCCCTGGAGGCAACATTTTCAAATGTCTTTCCCCTGCTGTTTTGTCTTGCTTTTCTTCACTCCATTGTCCTGAGGGCATCTTCTCCGTTGGTGTCTGCACCAGAATCCCTGTCTCCCACACTAGCTCTTGGGAATCTGACCAAAGACAGTAGAGTTACTGTATGATCCTTTTGAGCAAATTGTAAACTGAGTAACATGAAAATTGATGACTTGTTTGCAAGGGATCTTTTATAATTACCTGGCAACTGCACTAGACTGGTGGTCTGGGCTCCAGTTCTCGTGTTTCTAATTGCCAGATATCTAGGAAAAGTTGTTCATTGCTGTGAGCCTGTATTTTCTATCCTGTAGTACATGGAGCTTAGACTATGCGATACTCATGTTCTCACACTGAAGATTTTCCTTAAAGGCAGGGGGTTATTAAATGAAGATGCTTGGTCTCCCCTGATTCCATCGCCCCATCCCCAACTCTAGTTTCTTGAATAACTTTCAGAGATGCTCAGCTTAGCTCCTCTGGAATTAAAAACACTGAAGGGAATCAAGGCAAGTCTCCCCAAACTGTTCCACTTTGGCATGTGGACTATTTGAGATGAAGGCAATTGAGGTCCTGGGGGCTCAAGAGAAACTTTTTGCCCTTCTCTGAACCACTAGAAGAATCTGAATTGATAGTCTTCCTCAAAGCTTTATTACGAGAGATGTTTTATCTGAGTGGCCAATCTGTATAGCAGAACAAACACCTAATTACCGGAACTTCTTGCCCGGTGGGTTGCCCTCCTCCCCTTGGAAGCCCCGTGCCTCGGTTCCATATGGCCTATAAACCTCATTTTACCTTTTTGTTTCGGAATCTTTCTCGAATGTGGGGTTTTTGTATGCATTAAAGTTGATTTTTTGCTGCTGTTAATCGGCGTCATACCAATTTAAATCCTAGTTTAACTAGAAGAACTGATGAAGGGTAAAAAGGAAAAAACGTTTTTCTGCCCCCTATATACATGTGCATTTTCTANNNCCCCTGTCGAAATTTAGCAAAATCCAATAAGGCTTTCTTCTTTCAGCCTTTTTCTTTGTGCAATAAAAATCTATTTTATAAATATTGTACTGTTTATACACAAATACATATTTTCCCTTTTTGCTCCGATATTTCCTTATTTCTCACTGTAAATGGCAGAGTTTCTTTTTCCAATGCCATTTCTTTCTGGACATGTAGGGAATGGCCACCTGTGAGTTCCTTGCCTAATGAGAAAGGCCTGTGGTACTATGTAGCCAATTCCAAACTTTCAGTGTCCTTTCTTAGTTTCCTTTTTGCTTTTATTTTTATTTTTATTTTTTAAATTTTATTTTATTTTATTTTATTTTTTTATTTATTTCTAGGAGAGAGAGAGAGAGAGAGAGAGACAGCGTGAGCAGGGGAGGGTCAGAGAGAGAGGGAGCCACAGACTGAAACAGGCTCCAGGCTCCGAGCTGGCAGTCAGCACAGAGCCCGACGTGGGGCTCGAACCCACGAACCGCGAGATCATGACCTGAGCGAAAGTCGGACGCTTAACAGACTAAGCCACCCAGGCGCCCCTTAATTTTTTAAATTTTAGAGTGCAAGCAGGGGGTAAGGGCAGAGGGAGAGACAGTCTTAAGCAGGGTCCACGCTCAGTGCAGAGCGGACACGGGGATTGATCCCATAACCCTGGGATTATGATCTGACCTGAAATCAAGAGTTGGACGGTCAGCTGACTGAACCACTCAGGTGCCCTACTTTTTGCTTTGAAACCGGGATTGTCATGAAGTGAGTGTCTTGTTTAGACAAGAGAGGTGGAATAAGGCAGTGGAAAGATGTCGGGAGAACCCTGGATCGCTTCCTTAATTCCAGATACACCACTGTTGCGTATGAGCTCCTGTCATCTTGAATATGCCTTTCCAGAAAGAAAGCAGTAGGCTTTTAAAAGTGTGTATCTTAATTTTTTTTATTTTTTTTTGATTTCAGGCACAACTAATGGATTTTCCTAGGGTTTTTTTTTGTTTGTTTGTTGTTTTTTTAAGCATCTGTATTTACTACATATTTTAATTTTCAGGTTAAAGAGGCTGCGCCATGTTTGGCCATTAAAAAGAAAATAAAAATACAGTGAATAATTTAATACAGGGGTTTTAAGTACTAAGTATCCTGCCTTTGGGAAAGGGAGAGAGGCAAACCATGAGAGACTCTTGAATGCTGACAAAAACTGAGGACGGAGGGAGGTGGGGGGGAGGGGGGGATGGGCATGGAGGAGGACACTTGTGGGGATGAGCACTGGGTGTTATGTGGAAACTAATTTGACAATAAACTATTAAAAAAAATTATTTTTAATGTTTCATTTTGAGGAGGGGGGAGGGGCAGAAGGAGGAGACACAGAATCCAAGGCAGGTTCCAGGCTCTGAGCTGTTAGCACAGAGCCCAACCTGGGGCTTGAGCCCATGAACTGTGAGATCGTGCCCTGAGCCAAAGTCAGAAGCTTAATTGACTAAGCCACCCAGGGGCCCTAGCCTGCCTTTTTCTAATCAGTATTCCCATTCCTTTCCCCATAACTTCCCCATGACTTTCTTCCAATGAAATCCTTTTTTTAAAAAAAATTTTTTAATGTTTATTTTTGAGAGAGAGACAAAGTGTAAGTGGGCAAGGTGTAAAGAGAGAGGGAGAATCCAATTCATGCTCCAGGCTCCAAGCTGTCCGCGCAGAGCTCAATGCAAGGCTTGAACTCAAGAGCTGTGAGATCATGACCTGAGCTGAAGTCAGATGCTGAGCCACCCAGGTGCCCTTCAATGAAGTTCTTTATAGATAATGTAAGCTATCTACACGCACAATTCTAAAACTCCACTTAATGCCTTACTGTACTAAATAATGCAACATACATTTCAGTGTAAACAATTGGCCACGACTGCTCAAGAAGATAGAATAAAGTCATTCTTGAATCTTCGCCTCATGCACATACACTAGCTATGCTGCAGGTTGACCTAGGCGTGCTGTTCTAGTGATTCACATACCCCAAGCAGTGTTATGCTGGGGTACCCACATTTCAAAAATAGAGCACAACTGATGGTAAAGCTTATTTAAAAAGCAGCAAAAAATGAAAACAGCACATACACCCAGTGGAACTATAGCTTATAGAGTAGTTGAATTCTTGGAAAAATCCAGGTATGTTAAAATCCCACAGTGCAAAGTGTTTAATCTGTAACAATTTGCATATTCCATTTTACATTTAAATCTATGGAATTAGTCTAGGCCTAGATGAAATTTTCTTTTTCAAGATGTGTGCATCTCTCTGTGGGATACAGGACACTTCCTTGTTGTGTAGCATTAGCCCGTGTGTTGAAGAATGTCTGATACACCTTAATAAGTGCTGGTAGTGTCATCTCAGTCACTGACCACCAAAATATCCCAAGACCTTTCTCAAATCCTAAGTGGTGTGAAGGCCTATTGAGAGTCCCAGGCTTAGAGAGAGAAAAAAAAGGAACAAAATAAACCATTATTCACATAATAGGGTATTTCTGACCTGAACAGCCGGGAGTGACATTACTAATTACTACCTTTTATTAGAGTGTCAAGTTGAACAACTTCTAAGATCTTAAATATTTATATCAAGGTGAAATGAAGGAAATTTTGACTTTTAAGTGCTTGAAGGGATGGGTAGCCAAAAACTGAGTCAGCTAAACGCATAAACTACAGTGTCTGATGAATTGTAGCACTCTTCTGAAACTTAGAATAAATTTAACCTGCTGGGCTCCACAGGTGATCTGAAGTCTTGATTTTTATACACCTGTTTCTGAGAGGCTATGGAGTTTGTATACATTCAAGTGTGTTCTATTGCATGTCACAAATGACTGAGGGTTCATATCTGGAGGAAATCGATTTGAGCTGCCCTTCTGCAGCCATTTCTGTTAAACCTTAGGCTCCTTTTCCGTTACCAGAATGGCCTTTGATTAGAGCCACTTAACCGGTAGCAGTTCCCATACTTATGTGGATATGCTTGATTGGTATTTTTAGTCAGTTTTGGACTTGTAGACAATTCCAGGTTACTTTAACCTTTGATTGGTGCCATTATTTCTTTTTATAAGTGTAATTTTTATGCATTTAGAACATAGAATAAATTAAGTAGTTGATATTTTTGGTAGAGGTAGAGAAGAGATAACCATAGAATGCTTTACCTTTTGCTAGGCTCTCTACCATGTATTTGCTTCTATGAGCTTGTAGCTATAGAATCTGGAGAGTGTTGGGTTATTTAACTTTCAATTTTTATGATACATGGAGCAGCTGTTTCAGAAATAGTGCAAGATAGCTTTGGGTGCACTGTTGTTATATAAAAAAAAAAAGTACTATATTTGTGAATGTGTATTTAAATTGTGAATCCAGATGACCCTAAGGAAGGCAGAAATCTTCAACTGTCTAATTATCTGTCGTGATGAGAATGTAACTTTACTAGCCTGCTGCGAATTTAAAAAGATTTTCTGGTAAGTGTTTTACCTGTTAAAATGATCTAGAATGTGTTTTTGTCTGCATCTCCTGCTCTTTGCTTTCCTCCAGGCAGAACTACACGTAAATCATTCCAAAACAATTAATGCTGCCGTAGTCACAAATTATTGATTTTCCGTTGGTAGGGCATGTAGAATTGCTGCTCTACTTAGATTCTAAAATGAGGCTTTTTAATTGTGTTTTCCAGGAAGATATGAATTTAAATGAAGATAAGAAGGCACCATTGCGGGAAAAGGACTTCAGCATCAAAAAAGAAATGGTGATGCAGTACATTAATACTGCTTCCAAGACAGTAAGTAAAACTGTCAAGTTGAGAGATACTGCTGGAACGTGTTGTGATGGGGAAAACAATGCGTTTGTCTAATGATGTGCTTAAGTCCTTGGGCAGCTGGAATCAGAGGGCTTTCGAATGTATAAAGGCACAAGTACTAGAAGTTTGTTGAATTCAAACATATTTCTCTTAACTTCTAAAATTGCTGTGGCTCTTTGGACCCTCACATTGGCCAGGAACGCCGACTGGTTGACTTACTGACTCCAAGACTTCTTTCCCCGTTCGTGGATTCAGATGGCTATTGATCTCTCATGCCACTTAGACACCGGGATAATATTTGCATTACAGAAAAGTAAGACTGATTTCATTCTAACTACGTAAATCAGTACACATAATAGTGGCTTAGCGGCATATCTTTAATGTGAGTTTCCCTATGGATAAAATTATCTTGTAACAAATTATAAATGTAGACATTGAAAGGGGCATTGAGCATCCACTCGGCTGCCAGTTTTCTAGGGAAACATAAAATATGTGGGTGGAAGTGATGAGTAAATGTCTAAGGAACCATGACTGGCACACAGAATCAATTACATTTATTTCATGGGACAACAAATGAGCTTGACCAGTCCTATAAAAATTGAATAAATGGATTCGATGAAATCTAGAAAATGGAAGCTAATGAAGAAGCAATCAGAAGGACAGCAGAAAATGATTTTGGCTGCATTTAAAATAGAATTGGATTAGAGAAAAGTGGCTTAACACACCCGTAGTTTTCACTGGATACTTTAGCCACAGGCCAGGTTTCAAGAATATAAGTTTCTTATACTTTAACTCTGTTTATCTCCCAGGCCTGTCAGGAACTTGGAGGCTTTTCTTTGGGAAGACAGATTCAAGTGATGTTTAATTTTTAAACGTGTCTCAGTTTTGGCATTCTGATGTTTAATTCTTGAAATCACTGACGACTATACTTTTTCGGGCTTTCTATGTAGATGGGCGCTGTATCCTGCTGTTATGACAAACATTGCCTTTTGCCCCTTAATACTGCTACCTGGACATCACAAATGAGCATTGAAGACTGAAGAGTCAGAACATTTTTATTTTGGATTGACTTACCATCCCTTTGATAATGGGCATCTTATTTTACCTCTCTGATTCTCAATTTCCTCATCCGTAAGATGGGATTAGTATCTATATCACTGGCTTGTTGTTATAATTAAATGGTTGATGCCATGACTGGAACATTAATAGGTTTTATAACTGGTGGCTGCCTCTTGTGGTAGCATTGGTGGTCGTAGCAGTTGTTTCTTAGTTTTTCTTTGCGGTTTGTTTGTTCTTGCTGTTTAAATTGTTATATCATAATTACTGATGTATGTGGTTTTATATATTTTTTAAATTTAATGGCAGCTTTAAAAAATTTTTAATACTTATTTTTGAGAGACAGAGATAGCGTGAGCAGGGGAGGGGCAGAGAGAGAGAGACCGACCCAGAATCTGAAGCAGGTTCCAGGCTCTGAGCTGTCAGCACAGAGCCCCATGCAGGGCTCCAACCCACCAACCACGAGATCATGATCTGAGCTGAAGGTGGACAATTAACTGACTGGATGCTTAGCTGAGTGAGTCACCCAGGTGCCTTAGATTTATATTTTTGAAAATTCAAGTTGACTGGTAGTGAGTCAGTGTCACATTGATTAAGTGTCTGTATATCAGGCAATATTTTAGGCAATGGAGTTGAAGCACCAAGATGGTCAATCATCGTGGCCTATGGAGTAACATACTATACACACAATAGAAACACACAAATGTGTAGTAAGTGAAATGTGGGGAAAAAGCAGGGGGAGTGGAGATTATATAATTTTCTTTTTTTTATATAAAACATAGTGAACACGGTGTTATATTAGTTTCAAAAGTACAATAGGATTCCCCAATTCTATACTCAGTGCTCGTTACAATAAGTGTACTCTTAATCCCCTTTATTTTACCCATCCCTCCACCCCTCCACCCCCCCACCCCCATCTGATAGAACTGCTGCATAGAGTGATCAGGGAAGACTCCCCTGTTAGGGAATTTTTAAATCCAACAAGCATGAATTTACTTGATATAATTACAAGAGATACTACATTATTTGTTAGAACTGGTTTAGAAAATGTTGGCTTAATAGTGCATTTTAGTTCTTGAATTTCAGATAACAAACAGACGTTTTAATAGAAGAACAAATCACGTTGAACTTCATTAGAGTGGATCTATTTCAGCTTGCATTCACTGATTTTAAACTTTAATCCTCTAATCGTTTTGGACTAAGGTTGGAATTTATTTACTAGAATTAGATAATTAGATTATCAGGATTGAAATAGATTAGTTATCTAAAGTATGATTAAAGCATTCACTCATTTAATTAGTGTGTGGAGGATCATGACTTTTCCTAGGAGGGTTCTGAATAATTTGGCAGACGGTTAACATTGTAGAAAGTTTAAGCTGACCAGTCATCTATTTTTGTGCTGGAAGTAGAGATACATTAACTCTCAGATACGGACTTTGTTATGCCAGGGAATTTAGGTTAATGAGTACCAAAAAAACTTCTCTGAGAAAAAACATGAAAATTCATGGATGGGTTGTTCTAGAGAATATGGGGGTATTTATTTGTCAGGTAAACTCTTAAAATTTAGCCTTAGACATTGCTTTGAGGTTCTTTTTGTGGGTAAGCATTAATACATTTTTTTTGAAAATAGCACTGAGGACTACAGTTGATAATTTGAAAATGCTTTAGAAATGTTAATCCTCAAACAAGTCCTAAGGCAGCTAAGTTTGTTTTTTAGAATGGGGAGAGGGGGAAGAAACCTCAACAAATTCTTAATCAAATTAGGTTATTTCTAAGGTCTTAAGTTTAAGTAGCCAAGCCTTAATGCTGACTTTTTTCAGTTAGGAAAGAGGATTAAAATCTTATTCAGCAAGTAGCCAANTTTTTAGAATGGGGAGAGGGGGAAGAAACCTCAACAAATTCTTAATCAAATTAGGTTATTTCTAAGGTCTTAAGTTTAAGTAGCCAAGCCTTAATGCTGACTTTTTTCAGTTAGGAAAGAGGATTAAAATCTTAATTCAGCAAGTAGCCAATAAAGTAGAGGCTGAAAATGTCACAATTACATTTTTCTAACTTCCTAGGGTGTGGATATGTGATCCACATTTGGCCGGTACAGTCTGGAAGCCATGTGTGCTGGGAGATTCCGAGGAGGTTTCTCTTCCTCCTAAAAAGATCCAGAGCAGAAAACCACTTGTTTCCCCTGTTATTTGACATGGTTGTGAGAGAGTGTGGGAGCCTTGGGACATGACCCCTTAGAGCTGCTGCTCTGGCTATGTACCACCCTGCTTCCAGACTCTTCGATCCCGTGAGGTGATGCCTATTCTTACATAAGCTACTTGAAGTTGGGATTTTGCTTTGCTGCTGTGCATGCGTTGTTGGACTGTCCTGAGAGCCTTTTGCTTATGCAGGATCTCTATCTCTAATTAACTCTGGAAATTACTCCCCACATCAAGTATACTCAGCATACACGAGAATGGGTACTACAAGGCCAAATGGACATTCCTTGGTAAATGGCTTGCCTCAGATGTTCAGTAGTCAGTTTATTAAAAGAGAAAACAAAACTTTCTGAATGAATGAATACAGTCTTGACTTTTATTTGATTACTGGATGGATGGTTAAGACTGTTCAGTAAAAGGTAAGGACCTTGTAATAAAGATCTAACATGATAGTCCAAATGGAAGAGAATCCATAGTTCCCAAAAAATGTAAGAAGAAAATTCTGGAACAGGACAGAGGAGCTCTTAAGCCTTAACTACACACAAATTTCCCCTATTTTCTAAATGGAAGGCAACTGTACTTTAATAAAAGTCCACCTTGTAAATGTATTGAGTCTTGCTTATCCTGACTTTGAATGTTGTTCTCATTCTTGATTGTGGTTTAATTATTAACCCATTTCTTCTCTTAAAATTCTTAAAGCATCCCCGCAGATAATGTTAAATGATGATATTTGTCAGGACTCCTGTGCTTTGAGGGCACAGACCAGCCTGAGGAGATAAATTCTAATAGACTTGCTGCCTTCACCAAGTTTTTGTTTGCTTGGTTTTCGTGTATCATACCTGCTGTCTGTGATCCCTGGGTTGATGCTGGTGTTTATTTTCTTGTGGGTGCTTGAGTTGTATTCCAGGGTGTATGCCAGGGTGTATTCCAGGGTTGTATGCCAGGGTGAACTGGCTCTGGGTATATGATGTCCAGGTTACATAAAAGTCTCCTATTAACAAGAAGCCATGGATTACTTTAAAAACAATTTAAAAATGTGTTAAGCAGGATACTTGTGGACAGTAGGATTTAGATCGATAAAATACTTTCTCTCCCCTCCCACACCCTCCCCCATGACAAAGGGATTGTAAAAATTGATTGTTCCCATCAATTTGCTTTTTTGCTTCTGGGCTTTTTCAGGGTAACCAGTGGCCATACAAACCTCGAGAGTCCTGAGAAGTCAAAACCTACATCCCAGGAAGTGAAAGCAAAGCCCTGGAAGTAGGAGTGGGGGTGGAGTGGGGAGGCTCAGAGGGTGCAAGAGGGAGGGGAGAGGTGAAATGTAACACCTTAGCATTTGCTTATCAGTGCTTTTGGAGTTGACATTTTTCTC
>NW_027527388.1:4384008-4390364 GCF_008692635.1 Crocuta crocuta | reverse complement strand
GACTGCCCTGACCGTTTACTTCTATACAGATTACAAGTGGACTGCTAAACGGGTCAGCATGTGGTAGTCTTGTCTTTTGGGTGTACCTTTAGGTGTGGATAAGAGGCTCTCACATTTAAAATTTATACTTCTCATTCCTTCAGAATACCTTAGCTTTCCCCCCCACCCCCTTCCTTAGAGCGCGCTTCTTAATTATAGTATCCATCCTTTATTTCCTATTTATATTTAGTTTTTTCCTTTTTTGACATCCTTCTCCCCCTGCCTGGAAAGAAGTAGAATTCCCCTTGTTGTGCCCAGAAGTCTGATCGCTTCCTTGGACTTTGTTTTCAATTATTCTCTTTCCTAGTCATTCGAGACTACAGATGACTGACTGCAAGGCTCCTTGGCATGCGTTGGAAAAGTTTGCTTGGTGTTGAATTTTACTCCTTGAGCCCCTAAGTATTTCTGCAGTTCTTTCCTAGACTTCTGTAGTAAGAAATAAATATCAAATATTACAGAACATAACTTTAAAGGGCACATAGAAGACTAACAAGTTTGTGAAACAATGATAAAATCAGTCTAAATTGAGTTTGTAACTGTAGGGTTATAAAGTCGTGTGTGTGCGCGTGTGTGTGGGGGGGGTGTGTTAGTGTAGTGTAGCGTCTAAAGATATTTTGAAAGGTTAGTTATCATGATACCACCTGTTCTACCCCAATAGGCATGATGTTCAAGTATGGAGAACATGGTTTTGTCCAATGTCGTCCATCTAGGCCTATCTTGATCAGAAAAGAATTTTTTTTTGAAAAAATACTAGTAATGTTCTGATTTGTGTTTTCCACGTAGATAGAAAACCTAGAATTCATTGCTTTTATCCCTGATTTGTTATATTGTGTTATCAGTGGGGGCATTTCCATACTCAAAAAAGAGTCTTTTTTGGGTCTATTTTCATATATTAATTTTGGGAAACAGTCTCAGAAACAGATAAATCAGTTTCTTTGGGTTTTCTCTCACTTTTCATTATTTTTACTTAAAAGGTTTATATTTCAGCTGCAGGAAACTTTGATGAACTAGGCAGTTTTATACATTCTTGCTAGTTAAAGTTAACATGGATTACTTTTTGGCTTCCATTTCAGGTCAGGGAATTGATCAAATCACACCTGTAACATAAAAGCTTACTAAAAATTTGTGGCTGGTCCTTGGTAGTAGACACTTACCTATTTATCAACAATGCCCTTGTTTATGAGATTTTGCTTGTTTGTCTCCAGGTCTTGTCTGCTGAGTTGGAGAAAATACCAGAACCCCAGGGCAATGAACCAATTTCTTGTTAGAAGTGTTTCTTAATAATCTAACTGGCACTTTAATTTCCATTTCTGCCTATATAGGACAGGTTTTATTTATGTACAATTAAAATGATCTTCTAACAGCTCAAATTCATCCAGCTTCATTATGAGTTGTTTCTGGGCAGCACCGGTGGTGTTTAATGTTCTCTGCTATTACCGCAGTGTGTTCTTGCTTAGGCGGGAGATGATAATGAAGAAACTAGTCATTTTTTTCTTGTTCTTCTTTTTTTCTTAAATAAGAAATTTGGTTCAAGTTAGCATTGTGGATTTTTGATCTTTAAAAAACCTTAAAAGATACTTTTTTTATAGCCATTTTTTTAGAAAAAAAAAAACCTGAGCTATAGAAATACTTATTTACTGGTCAAATCTAGAATTTTGGAACCTGATGTGGTCAATCTGATGCTTCTACCAGTTGTGGGATTGGAGATCATCTGAGGTTTTCTTTATCATGCTCATTGAGTTGGGCCTTGGTGTGAGATACTTTGTTCATGCTTTTTAGATTTTATGAATGTCATTAAACTTCTCATGACTGATAACTGCAAAAGTAGTAAACTTGGAAGTGCTAGAAAAAAGAGGCACGTGATTTGATGGAGTTGGAAATGATGAGCAAATAGCCCTATGAAAAGTTTTGAAAGAGAAACCAACCTTTCTGAAGGAATAGGAGAAAATGAAAATGCTATATGTTTTCAGTTGCCTTTCAGTAAGTGAAGGGGAAAGGTAACTGATGAATTGAGGGGAAAGAGATTAGTCAGGAACAATGGCTCTCAATCTTGATATTCATTACAATCTTCTGGAGAACATTAAAAAAAAAAAATCTGTGTCTGAATCCTACTATTTAGCAAGTCAGACTTTGTGCAGTTGGTACCCAGAGACCAGTATTTAGAAAAGCTGTCTTGGTCATTCTAGTGTACAGTCAAAAATGAAAGCTACTGGGCTGTACAAGATGAGTGTCATTAGTAGATGTCTGTTAGTGTAACATTAATTCAACAAAAGACTAGGAGTTGATGGAATTTAAAGGCAAAGCGAGGCTGTTAACTCAAAGGTCCTTTGGGTTCAAGGCTAGCTTGAATGTGCATAAGGTCAAATTGATGTTCAAGTGGCATACTGTAGCTACTAAGAAATCCTGATATTTGACCGTTTAACATTTCCCTCTGATGATTTTATTGACTAGAATAGATGGAAGAACCTGGTCTGTTTTGGGAAAAGTTACCTAATAGAACAGTATTAGTAAGAAGGGAAAGAGTATGCCTGCTTTAAAACCTTCAGTGGACTGACTTATTTTCCCAGTTAGAGGTAAACTTAAACCCCCCTTTAATTTAGTTTGGACTTAAAAGACAGCCTTTCAGTTCTTAATTATTCCTAAATAGAATAAATTCTGTACATACTTAAAAAAAATCATTAATTTTCTGGATGTACAAAAGGCATTAATTCCTAATTTTATGCTTCCTTGATTTAGTACCATTTCCTAAGTGGTATAATATAATGGTTTCCCCCCACTTTGAAGAAATTAGGGTTGGTATATCTCCTTACCTTTAATGCAATACAGCACTGTTTCAAATCCTTTTGAAATCCAAAAGCCTTCAGACATAGATGAAATAAGTTGGGAACTGTATCCTTGGGTCATTAACTTGGGTAAAAAATACTTAAAAAGTAAATTTAGACAACCATAGGCTGTAGGCTTTGACTGCTTCTTGCATATTAATACTGCTCTACTCAATTTTTTTTGGTAGATTTTTTTGTTCCTTGGAAAGCTGTTTTATCACTGTTGGTGAGTTAAGTCATTTTCTGACATGATTTTTGTAAAGAACGGTTTTGTTATACTCATTAATTAGACATTTTCGTAGTTGAGTTTGTTTATATCAGGTCTGGAATATGTCTTAGGGCATCTCTGCATTTTTAAAATGAGTGAGGCCGAGGGAGTGACATCCCCAAGTTTTGGAGCTAGAACTAGAAACCAGGATTTTTAAAAAACCTTTTTATTACATCTGTGGAAAACAGCAAAACCGAATACGTAGCTTAATGAATTATCATGAGGGAAACACCACCCAGGTTGATAAGTGGAACTTGCCAGTCACTTAAGAGAGACCTGCATCTACCCTGTCCATCTCAAACTTCTCTCCCCAACCCCTCGTTTTGAACTACCGATTGGCTTTTATAGGCCTCACTTCCTTCTCATCTTATTTCTCCATTTTTCAATTGATGGATACTTGGGCTGCTTCCATAATTTGGCTCCTGTAAGTAATGCTGCAATAAACATAGGAATGCTGGTATCCTTTTGAATTAGTGTGTGTGTATATCCAGGAGTGTGATTACTGGATTGTAGGATAGTCCCGTTTTTAACTTTTTGCGGAAACTTTATACTGTTTTCCAGAGTGGCTGTACCAGTTTGCGTTTTCACCAACAGCACATAAGGGTTCCTATTTCTCCACAGCCCTTCCAACATTTTCTTCTGTTTTTTGTGTTTTTGATTTTAGCCCTTCTAACAGGTGTGAGGTGTGAAGTGCTCTCTCCTTGTAGTGTTGATTTGCATTTCCCTGACAATGAGCATCTTCTCCTGTGTCTGTCAGCCATCTGTATGTCTTCTTTGGAAACATGTCTGTTCATGTCTTCTGCCCAGTATTAATTGGGTTATATGTATTTTGGGTGTTGGGTTTTTTAAGTTCTTCATATATTTTGGATACTAACCCTTTATCAGAGAGGCCGTTTGCAAATACCTTGACCCATTCTGTAGGTTGTCTTTTAGTTGTGTTGTTTTCTTTGCAATGCAGAAGCTTTTTGTTTTGATGTAGTCTCAAAAGTTCATTTTTGCTTTTGTTTCCCTTGCCCCGGGGGACATATTTAGAAAAAAGTTGCTACGTCCATTGCCAGAAAAAGGACTGCCTGTGCTCTGTTCTAGGATTTTTACAGTTTCAGGTCTCATATTTATGCCCTTATTTATCTGCTTTGAATTTATCTTTGTGTATAGTGTAAGCCAATGGTCCAGTTTCGTTGTTTTGCATGTAGCTGTCCAGTTTTCCCAACATCGTTTGTTGTAGAGTCTTTCTTCCATTGCATATTCTTTTTGAAACAGCTTTGTAAAGAGACATTTCCTCTCATATATTGATTGCTCCAAGATCTAGGAAATTTAGGATAAATGCTTCATTCTTTGCCTTTGCCAGTTTTCACTATACTAGTTTCCTATTGCCCTCTGAAGGTAATCAATTAAAATAATTTTTTTTTTTTGTTTAATTTTGAGGGAGAGCATGAGTTCAGGGAGAAGGAGGGAGAGAGGGTGACCGATAACCTATCTAATAGCACAGAGCCTAATGCGGGGCTCAAACATGAACCACGAGGTTACGACCTGAGCCAAAGTCAGACATTTAACTGACTGAACCACCCAGGTGCTCCTGAAGGTAACCAGTTTTAAATATTAAGATAATATTGGGGCACCTGGGTGGCTCAGTTGGTTAAGCATCTGACTCCTGATTTTGGCTCAGATCATGATCTCTTGTGAAATTGAGTCCCCCATGAGGATCTATGCTGTAGTGAGCTTGCTTGTGATTCTCTTTCCTTCTCTCTACGCCCCTTCCCTGCTCGCACATGTATGTGTGTGTATGTGCACACGTGAGCTTTCTCAAAATAAACTTAAAAAGACATCATTAGGATAATTTATAGGTTGTAATTACTACTCTTCGTGAAGCTCAGATTGTCCTATCTTTGACCAGCGGGCCCTTGCCCAGTTATTCCTAGTTGTTTCGCCATGACCCTAGGAATTTTGGATTGTATCATTCCTACCCGGCAAGGTCTGACAAACCGGGTTCTTTGCTCACACTGTGCGTGGGTG
Source organism: Crocuta crocuta (assembly GCF_008692635.1). NCBI lineage: Eukaryota > Metazoa > Chordata > Mammalia > Carnivora > Hyaenidae > Crocuta > Crocuta crocuta. The sequence goes on along the minus strand of NW_027527388.1, from coordinate 4,385,222 downwards.
GAATCAATAATTTCCTTCAGTGGGAAATGGTATTTCAAGAATGGTCTGGGTGTCATGGATGCTTATTACTAATAGGTTATCATGGTTTCCAGGCCTTTTCAGTAGTGACCTAGCAAAAGAAAAAACAAAACAAAACAAAACTGTGTGCATATATTCAACATTTTTCTTTTGCATATACTGTGTCTGACTGCTGTTCTTGTACCATGCCTGCACTGAGCATGTAGCCATTACATTTTCTATTTCTAGGTCCCATTTAGCCTTTCCATCTGTGAATAACTGTACTTAGCCCCCATTTTGTGACTGACTGTCTTTTAATGCACACCACCAGTCCTGATGTTGATATTTCTCTAGACATTTGTCTGAAGTTTGGCCTGTCATAGATTCCTTCAAAGGGCTCCTGGGAACAGTATTTCCTGAATATTGCATGTTGATAACTCTATATATGCCTTTTATTGTTTAGTCAGTTACATTGGCTATAAAATCTTTGGCTCACATGGTTTTTTCCCTTAGGATCTTAAATATATCATTTTCTTCTGGCATAAAGCATGACAGTATTGGTGTCCAAAGTTCTGTGGGTAACTAATAATTTTTATCCCTTACAGGTTACTGGCTGTTTTTATTTTGAGAAAGAGTGCGTGAGAGAGTGCATGAGCGAGCAAGGGTGCATGCATGCATAGGGGAGGGGCAGAGGGGGAGAGAGAATCCCAAGCAGGATCTGTGCTCATCACAGGATCCCACTCCTGTGAGATCATGACCTGAGCAATATTAAGAATTGGATGCTTAACCCACCCACTGAGTCACTCGCGCATCCTGTTCCTGGCTCTTTTTATCTAGATGTCTGAGTTGGGATTATCTGACATGAAGTATGCCTTCATTATGTGCTTTTTCCATCCCCCCCCCCCCCCTTTAAATTTCATGACAGTTTTCTGTTCTGCTTTGTTTTCTTCAGGGATCCTGTTATCTGTATATTAGACGTGTATATTCTCAATATGCCACTTTGTCCCCAATCCTTTTTATCTTATTTTTGTTATTATTCCTTCTAGTTTAGTCTTCACTTTTTTTTTTTAAGTTTTATTTATTTATGTAATCTCTACACCCAATGTGGGGCTCGAACTCCCATCCTTGAGATCAAGAATTGCATGGTCTTCTGACTGAGCCAGTCAGGCACCCCTACAGTCTTCACTTCTAAAGTGATAAATATACATATTTTTATC
>NW_027527388.1:4369017-4383956 GCF_008692635.1 Crocuta crocuta | reverse complement strand
TTTAAACTTTTTTTTTTATTAGGTCTTCTATATTCTCTCAATGTCTCTTAGCTCATAGTGAAATTGTAAGTTACTTTGCCATGTTTTATGGTTATGTTTCCGTGGTGACTGTTCATCTTCTGTAGGAATGTTCTGCTCTGTTCTGATTTCATCCTCAGCACTTTGTCCACAGTGTGGGTGCTGTCCTGGAAGGGAGCCCTGCTAGTTCACAGGACACAGGATGCTCCTCTCTCTTGANCCCGCAATCAGAGTGGGCCGGACTCTGCCCAGTTTTAGCTGCTGTTCGCAGATTAACGTACTGAGGTTTCTAATGATGTCCTGAGGGCTCTTCTAGAGTTGTTTTCATGATGATCAGCCACCTTGTCTCCTCTGTTTCTTCCCACAGAGACACTGATACTGTGTAGATTTTGTGGTTGTTAGTGGTTTCCAACTGCTTGTCTTTGGAGGATCACAGAGATAAGTTGTTGCTCAGAATTGTCTGGTGTTTGGTTTTGCCCTTTAGTTGTTTTTTCTGTGGGAATCCAGTGAGTTTCAGAAACTCCACTGCTGCTGCCATCTGCCCGAATCTCTAGTCTTCTCATTGTGAGTTTCGTATTCTTGGTCTGATGCCAATTTACGTCTTGTGTTAAAAACCATTCTGGATTAACAGCATTCCTCCTCTTGCCTGTCCCCAGCCCCCTTGGCTTTGGGGGCAGAAAATCACAATCTATTAAGTAATGGCATTCCTCTGTGTAACCTTAACCCATAGCTCCGGGTTTTGCTGTTTATGCAACCCGTAAACTTTCATCAAACCTCTTAATGGCCCATGACCTACAAACAGATTTAAATAAAACACTAGTTGTAGTTTTAATTTCTATATTATGTTTATTCGGTGCTATCATCTTCTCATATAATTTCAATAAATCATGCAGAAGGCATCCCTTTTTATATCCCATGGATAGTTGGAAAATTCAGACTGCCCTTCAGTACTTTACCCCACCTTTGAAAAAATAGGCCTCATCTGCTTGTGTGTGTCTATAAATTAGTGAGTGTGTTAAAGCTATCACAGCATGAAATCACTTCAAGCACTGTGAAAGACTATCTTAAAGAATTTAAATTGATTGCAGATGTTGGTGCAATTAAGCAGGCCTGATGAGCTCAGAATCCTGTTTCTCAGATTTGAATATGAATGCGTTGAAAAAAATTACAGTGATGTGCTCCATGTAAATGGAGTTCATAGACATCTGAGAGTTTACCTCACCTTGTATTAGAAAACGGTTCAGCAATGTGAAAAGGGCTGTGTGACCCCTTTTGCAGAGACCTACATTGCTTGGAAAATGTATTACTAGTGAAAATGTATCACTCCTCTTAAGAATATAGTTCTGTGCTGTGCTTAACCAGGCAGAATCAACTTTGAATGATTATTTCCTTCATTATTCCATTTGTCTACCAACTTGTCCACCTGTTGTGCATATTCATTCATTTAAAAACCATTCTATAGAGAGAACTATAATATCTCTACCCCATTTTTAAGGAAAAAAAAAAAAAACCCAAAAACAAAACAAAAAAACAGTGGAACAAGCCAGAAGAGTTGGCTTAGATAATGAAAGCCTGGGACCATTTTTCCCCTTGAGGTCGGACCTTTTGATTACTAGACCTCTACCTCCCTGTAGTGGCTTTGGCTTTAAACTGCTGAAATGTAAAAGAAATTTTCTATTTTAAAATACAACCTACTGGGTTGCAAATTAGAAAGTGAATTCTGAAACAAGACTGTAACAAGATTAAGTAGACTGTACGGTGTGTTCATTTTCAATTTATTTCAAATTGATCCGTGCACATTAAGTAATTAAACCCATCAATTTCTGTAACACATTGTAAAATGTTATGGACATTAGGACTTTATTATATATACAGTAGTAAAATAAGTCACAGAAATGATGAGTAATTGTATTTAGATACTGTTTTTAAATACTAAGAAAATTACTGAAATGTTATTTGAAGTATAGTGATATTAATGATTTGAAATAGGAGCAAAGACTACATTATATCTTTTCCAGGAGGTATGAATTATTAAATATATGTTGAACAGTATTTTATGAAAACTTATTTTACTCATCATGGCAGGCCATGTTTTTTTGAGTTCAGAACCCAGCTTTGTTACTTTTAGCTGTGTGATTTGAGAAAGTTCATTATCTCTAAAACTTTGCTTACTAAATAATATTTAAGACTGTTAGTGTTGGAATATACAGGATGGGAAGTAGAGCAATGATTGCATCATAAAATTATTTTTGTTTCTACTTAAAAAGTAAACCAACATATTCACATGCCAATCTTTGGATATAGAGCCAAGTCATGTTCTTTGAGTAGAAATTGCTCCTACTTTGATTTCTCCTGTGCACAAGGCATACCTGTGAAGCATCGTCTGTGACCATTTGTGTGTTGTAATTTGACCAAGAATTTATACTTGTACAGCAGTCTAAGTTCAAAGTTAGATTTGTGTCATTTCTTTATAGTATGATCTTGTCAGTTACTTTACCCAAATTGGGAAAACAAGGTGTTTTAAAACATCCTGATCTTGTCTTTTCTGAGCATTAAAGTAATTTATCACAGAAACAACTTATCTTTCATTCTTACATACGATTACATTAACAAGAACAGATATTATCACAGCTCATAAACAGTTGGGGATACAAAAATCAACTCTTGGTCGTCCGAGAATTCTATTCATGGGAGTAACTGTGTAGTTACAGTTTGCTTTGGGCATCTGTCAGTGTAAGTTACAGAATATTGGAAAGCTTGATATTGGATGTCCATATCCAGCACATTAAGGAAGTCCCACTTTAGTGGATTTTTTTCTCTTCCCTTTATCTCTCCATAATTGTATTTCCCCCCACTTAAATATTCTACCCTCTGTTAGAAATCATTGACTCAGTCAGCTCTAATGGATTCAAAGAAAAACAGGAACATACTGACTCATGCATCTGAGAACGTATTGACCTCAGATGAGCCTAGACACAGGTTTGCTATATTGATTTCAAACAGGCCTAGATCTAGGTTCTCAAATGACCTACAGACTCAGTCTTTCTATGCTGGCTGCGTTTTCCTGTCTTGGCTTCAGTCATGCAGCTTCTTTCCATGGTGTGTCTAGATGGTTAACAGAAGTTTCTGGCTTAACTCCTATGTTTTAGGTTCATAGTCTCCAAAAGTTCTTGGGCACTTGCTTCATTAGTTAAAAAAAAAAGTTGATCATATACTAATAAATACTGGCTTATTATGAACAGGTCTACTGTACTAGTACTTCATATTTGTCATATTCATTTTATGTATAAACTTATGTGTTAACATTTCATCTCAAATGTGTGATGTGAATTGAAACTATTAAGATAGGAACGATTTCATTTGAGAATTTAGCCGCCTTCACAAATATTTGGTTTCTCTTTGGTTATGAACACATTTTAGCTCTGCCACATTGGTGATACATACTGGTAAATTACCTGTTTCCTCAAATATTTTTGCTCAATCTGCAAATTACTTGGTGACTTGCTATTTTCATGAACTATAAAAGTTTTCTGGGTTTGGTGCCTTTTTTTAAGATAAATGTTAAAGTTGAAATTTGTTTTCTGTTTTCCCCAAAATTAGACTCCTGACCCCTAATTTTAAATTGCCCCTTCTATTTTTAATAACTGACCCAATCCTATCCATTGAACAGTGTTCTGGGAGCATGCACAAACCTGCAGTAGCCATCGCAGTTCTCCAAAGTTCAAGCTGGCTTCCTTCTTGACTATGTCAATCCTTTCTTCTTGCATCCATTTCTCTAGTGTACCACAAAGAAGCTCTCATCCTCTAGTTAGCTGCATTTAAAAACTTGTTTGAATTTGCTGTTGTGACCTCCACATTGCCACTCATTTTGCCCACTGGGTTAGTGTTTGAGGGCCCTGAGTAGGAGATGATGTGCCCTCATTCTGCCTTTCTATGTTGTATTGGAAAAAAATGACACTGAGGTCATCTGTCACCTGTACAAGATAGATCCCTTTAAGACCGTCTTATCTTTGTGAATTTGTGATTGTCCACATATAATGGATCTTGAAGGCTCACAAACTTGGTCAGCATTCCAAAACTTAGTATGCATTTTGTGAACAGATACATGATCTAAGCTACTGGAGACTGTATAAAAATCCAAATACCACTTAAATAACTTATGAGAAATATCATTAAAGAGGAAATTGTTTTCTCATCTCTTTGTAACTCATCTATATAAGAAGCTAAGTGACAGAGAATTATTTGGCATGTTGGGTGATGTGCCGTGAGGATAACGGTGTGTGTATTCATAGCGTTATATGCGTTTCCTACCTTAACTGTTCTCATACTTCATATAATTATGCATGGAATTAATGTGATAGACTAGAAGCTCCATGAAGGTAGGGAATACCTGATGTGGCACAAACTAGATACTTGTGTTAATGTGCCTGGTACTCCCTTTCCTGTAAAGGCTCACTAGAACTCTCTGCAGGACGTGGGGTCTCTGGACTTGTCTGCAGGCAGACATGCAGACTACTTCCTCCTGTGTTAGAGTACCCTGAAATTACTGAGGTCCTTTTTAGGGTAAGTAAATTCATTTTATCTTGAGGTCATGCTTGATCTTGGTGCACACGTGTAATCTTTTGGGACATTTTAATAGGCTCATATGATAAATTTTGAGTTTTCTGGATTTCATTATCTGAAGTTAATTGTAACTTCAGATTTGTGGGTGTCTTAGAGTTGGCAAAATACCTCTCCCCCAAGATTAATTTCTTTTAGAGTAGAATGTGACAAGAACTGGTGTTTTCCTTTTATTTTCTCATTAAATATTTCACTTTCATAGCTGATGATCTTTATACATTTCCCCGTGTTTTTGAGAGTTTTCTTAGGACATAAAGAGTGTTTCAGTAGCTAAAGTGATTAGAAATTCTAAGATCAACTTGTTTAGTAATCAAGTGACATTCCAAGTGTCCTTCATTTATTCAGACGTTCAAATTTAAAATTATTAAAATCAAAGATACAACTTAAAAAGATAGAGTATCACTTAATGAGATAGTAAGAAATTCTTCCATATTGGTTGTAGACTATCTTATTGCTTTGTTCTCCACTGGAAAAAAAAAAAAAGTAGATGATTTCTAAATCCTTCTTACATTAAAAGTTCTGGAGAAGGAATACTTTTCTTTTAAGATATCAGAATTCAAATGCCATCTTAATGCAGAATAAATAAAAAATGAATGGAATGACTTTAAGTAATTATTTTTGTATAATGCTTATTTAAAATTAATAACAAAAGCTAAGTTAAGAGTGTGACTAACGGGAATGCACTAAAGAAAGGTATTTAAAACAGCAATTTGAAGTTTTTGCTTATTTCAAAAAGGATGCATTGTTGAAGAACTTTGAAAATATGAGATGTAAAGAGGGAAATAAAACAAAAATCCTACCAACCCAACGAATCAGCTAAAATATTAAGGTGGTTTCGATTTTGAAACAGCCTAAAAAGTCATTAAAATGGCAAAACTAAGGTTTCTAGAGCAGAAATGTTAAATGTGACTTTTCCTGTCGTGTTGGAGTTTTGGTGGAATTCCGGAGGCTGAAGATAGCAGATGCTGGACCAATGTGGGCCCGAGAGGAGATTGTGAGAATGATCATGGTACTGTTAACTTGTCATTCACTTTTAGGCTATAGGAGAATAGATTCACAAATATTTTAAAAAGAAATGGAAGATCTCCCCTTTGTTTGGAGAGAGTGGTGTCAGAGTGCTATGGTATTATCTTCAACTCTTGGTGAGGGAATAAAGCTACGTGAGTGGCCCTTTGAGAAACCTCTGAGTTTGACTGTATGTATCCCTTTCAATCTAGGGACATATGGTTGGAAATTGACTCTATTTGCAAATGGTAGACTCTAAAAGCAAGAGGCTGTATGAGTTGCTCTGGTGGCAAAGGAAAAAGAAAGTAGACCTATTGTTGGAAGAAGTTAGACTTACACCAAAACGTTGACTGGATATGGACCTCCCAGAGGTAGCTGGGTTTTAGTTATCTTAAGAGTTTTGTCTAAGGAGACCACCTAAAATGACCCCAACAGAGTCTATGAAAGGTAGATGTAGAAGCCTCAGCAAATGAGGCTCTGAGTAACCCACGTATGCAAATGCTGCCTTCTGGGATGCTTATCAGCCATAACCAGAGGACAGTGGTACTTGATACGACTGTGATATCTGATGACAACAGTTTGCTGCACTTTACCTCTTTGCTCCTCACTTCCTTCAGCCCTGAAGGTGTTGGAGAAAACCTGGGGAGCAGGGATTGGAAATTGGAATTGAAAAACTAGTTGGGAAAATAGGGAAGATCCACAGCTCTGTTCACTACGTTTCCCGAGGAAAGAGAAGAACTTTAAAGTTTTGGATACTATATTTGTCTCTTTAGAAAAGAGAGCTCACTCTTCCTTACTATGCTGGATAAGTGATGGGAAATGTAGGATATTCTGAGGTGAAATTATCTGGAGGTGAATGTTTTTAAAATTTAAATTATAGAAGTTGGGAGGAAAAAGATTGGCTACATTTGTAAATATAACAACTAAAAACTTCTTTGTGGGTGACAGGAAGAGAAAGGAAATACAGTTAGAGGAAATAAAAAAAAAAACCTGTAGTGAAATATTTGCTGTGTATCACTACTGTGTAAAGAATACCTACAAATCATTAGGAAAAAGATGAATAACCCAATAGGAAAAGTTTTACTTAACGTGAATAGGCAGTTTACCCAAGAAGAAACCTAAATGGTGAGCAGCCATTTGAAAAGATGTTCAATCTCAATATGTAAATTAAAATAGGTATGGAAGGCATTTTTCATCTGTCAGAAATAAAAAGCTAAACAATATTGCTGACAGTAGTGTTTGGTGAGGGAATATAAATATATAGTAATGCAACCTTATTGTAGTATAATTTGGCAGTCTCTATTTTAAATAAAAAACTTGTATACTCTAGTTATTGAACAACCCCACTCTTTTGAATAACAATAACTTGAAAGTATAAAGATGTTTGTATGAGGTGGGTCCTTGGAGCACTGCGTAAAATGTCAAAAAAAACCAACCCAAATCTACATCACTGTAGAAGTGATGAATTTATAGAACATTCATGCAGTGGTGGGTAATACAGCCATTAAAATGAGTGACTTAGATATGAGTTAGAAAGTGAGCTGATAAGAAAAGAAAATAGCAACATATGGATCATTCAAGAAATTTGTGGATTTTCTTTTAACTTTTTTTTTTTTTTTAAAGTTTATTTATTTTGAGAAAGAGAGTGGAAGAGGGGCAGAGATGGAGGGAAAGAGCCAATCCCAAGCAGGCTCTGCACTATCAGTGCAAAGCCTGATGTAGGGCTCGAACCCATGAACTGTTGAGAGTTCACAAATGAGCCACCCAGGTTCCCCCAATTAAACACACTCTTTGTCCTTAAAGAGTTTGTGAGTATGTAAGTGTATATGTGAGTGGGTAAGTGTGTTGCCTTGGAAAACAAAAACAAAAAGATTCTTGGTGGATTCTCCCTGAACTTGCAAAAGTATTCACAGTGTCATCTTAGGGTATAATTGGAGAAACTGAGGCAAGGACTCTGATTTCCTTTATACTTAAAAAGGACTAGTGGGATTATAGGTGACTTTCAGTTTTTGGTATTTTTCTGTATTTCTTAGGATAAAAAGTTGATTAGGGGCAGAAAATGAAGTGCTGTGAGAGAAGAGGGAGGGCAACCATCTACCAGATTGTGTCCTACTTCTGGATGTGGTGAGATGTGAACAATGAACTTAAGCACCTGCTCCTTGATGTTTAGGCTACAGTAATCCATTCTGTGTTTAAGACATTTGGGGATGCTATTGTGAAGAAGACAATGTGTTTAGCCCTTCAAGGAGCTCACAGGTTAGGAGAGACCAGATAAGTAACAGGTGAGAAGATACATATCTGGGATCTATGGGCCCTAAGGGTGTGGTGGAGTGCTGGATTATTGCCCACAGCACTGTCTTAAGAATGTATTATACTCTGTCTTGGGGAGTTAACGGGGTGGGGTGGGGAGACCCTGGACTCTCCTCAGTCTCCAAGATGGTAACCTAAGCAATGACAGACTGGTCCCGCCATGGCTTCCTTCATCCAAGTCTTCAGCCTTGATCCCAAAAGTGGTCTCTGTAGAAGAATTTTCTTAGCAGAAACAAACTCTGATGTTGTTCCTAACAGAATACCATTTCTGTCTTGTTTACTAAGTCATTTTGCCATGGTGCAGATGGCCTGATAACATGGACCACATTTCAATTACAAAAATAAAAACAAATCCGCAGAGCTAATAGTATGCTGTTTGCAAAGCTTTTAAATGTAACTTGGAATAGCACACGGATTCATTTTAAATTCTTGTAGTAAATTGGCACTCATTTAATAATCACTTTTATTTGCAGAACTTAAGTTTTGGAAACATCTGGATAAATCTCTAAATAAATTAAATGTGCAGTTTGTGATCGTTGCCAAATAGTGTTTATTAAGCATTTACCTGTGTGCGACAATGCTGGATGCTGTAAATACCACAGTAAAAGACAAATAGAGGTAACCTGGAGACTTGATTCAGGAGAGGTATATTATTACATTGAAGTACATGGAAAGTATTTATATTTGAAGTATTTCATGTGATTTTTCTGTGCCTTAGAAATTATTATCTAAACTGTTTTTTCCCCCGGACTTAAAAATTCGAGGAGTGGATCTGATAACATCCAAGTTACTTTCCATCTTTGACAGTTCTTTGATTTTTGCCTTTACCAGAAATGCCACACAAGTAAAAACCCTGCTTTCAAAGCTATTAAGTTGAAAACCTGATGTCTTTATCTGAGTGTTTTCACTATGTAATTAATGTTTTCATTAAGTTATGTATAATCATGGTGGAAAAAACCTACAGACCAATAAGAAGAAGATGAAAACCATAATTTCTTTGCCAGCGATAATGGTTGTTAACATTTTTGGTTACTTTTCTTTGAATTCTGCAAAAGAAAGTTTGAGAATCTCAACCTTAAGGTGGTTGTGGAGAGCAAAAGAAATGCTACATGTTGTTACTGCATGTGTGGTGTCTGGCTGTTTGGTAAAGCATTTAGCAGTATGTGCTAACGACAGGTGTATTTTCTAGAGATTTTTAAAGTGAGTCGTATTTTTCTTTATTCTAATAGTGTCCTGATTATGTTCTAATTCCTCTTCAAGGGAAAATTTAATGTTGGTGTATATAGAAGTGAAGTCTGATGAAACACATAGCTGTAGAGAACACCAAGGTGTATAGATTTTTCTCTGATATTCATGAAATCGGTCCTGGCATGCCAGAGATTAATTCTCATGTTAAATGGTGTAGAGACATGGTTGAAAATGTCTGAAATTTTGAAAATATCGGTTGAAATACCGATAAATTAGCAAGAAGAGCAGAATAGTGGAGACCTGGTGAAAGCCTCTGTTGAGTGGGTAGAAGAATCAAAGTAGAGGATTTTGAGAAGCTGCTCTCGTTGTATCTGCATCTTTAAATTTTTTTTTTAATATTTTACTTCTGAGAAAGACAGACAGAGACAGCATGAGCGGTGGAGGGTCAGAGAGAGAGGGAGACGCAGAATCTGAAGCAGGCTCCAGGCTCTGAGGTAGCTGTCAGCACAGAGCCTGATGTGGGGCTTGAACCCACGAACCACGAGATCATGCCCTGAATCGAAGTAGCATGCTTAACTGACTGAGCCACCCCAGTTCCCCTGTATCTGCATCTTTAGATAGGATGTAGAGTGGTAGAGAGAATAATCAGATGGGATAGTCTAAGGAGAGGAGGCCCCAGGTGAGGCCCATTACAAGAGTTGGGCTTCAGGGAGATTCACGGATGAGCACTGAAATGGGGCCCTAGGGATGAGGAGTTCGCTCATGGTCATTTGTAGGAGAGGGTTGGTGGGGGAGGTAACCACATCTGTAAGGGCTTATAGGAAGTAGAGGTAGTGAGGAAGGGAGATAGTGGAAATACACTATGTTTGTCAGCTCTGTTGGTGATAGAAAAGAAAAATAGTAGCCTGATGGGAAGCAAAACCAAGGGAGGTGAATGTGGCTATGGATTGAAAGGTTTGTGGAAACAGATTCACAGGGGAAAGAGGGGCTGGGATTAGACTGAGGCTTCAGTGTTAGTCTTAAAAATAAGGAAGCACACAGTTGTGCTGTGTGGGAGACTGAGCAAAGACATAAGAATACTGATTTTTTTGGCAGAAGAGGAAAATTGAGTCCATACTGCCTGGTTTGACCATTTTCAGGGAAGTAAGGGGCAAAGTCTTGTGTTAAGTGTAGGGCAAGGACAGGGATAGAGTTTCGTAAAGAGCTAATGCAAGCAGGGGCGCCTGGGTGGCTCAGTGGGTTAAGCATCCAACTCTTGATTTTGGCTCAGGTCATGATCTCATGGTTGTGAGGTCATGAGCTCCAGCCCCGGGTTGGACTTCGTGCTGAGCACGGAGCCTGCTTAAGATTCTCTTTCTCCTTCTCCCCCCTCTGTCCCTCTTTTGCTTGTGCTCACTCTTTCTTTAAAAAAAAAAAAAAAAAAAAAAGATGGAGGAGGACTAAATAATTTTGAATGGGTATTAAACGGATGGATGCAACATGAGTAAAAATATCTGAAAGCTACCTTAAATAGCTTCCAATTTGAAATTGGAAAATATAAACAAAAATACTCAGGCAGAATAATGGCTTCTAAATTCTATTCAGTGAAAGAACCCTTTTTATAAGAATGTAGTTTTACATGCCTCCCACCCCTCCATCAAATCACAGATAGAAGCACTGGCGGGTCTTAGGGGCGCCTGGGTGGCTCAGTCAGTTAAGCGTCCAACTTCAGCTCAGGTCATAATCTCATGGTTGGTGGGTTCGAGCCCTGCGTCGGGTTGTGTGCTAACAGCAGCTCAGAGCCTGGAGCCTGCTTCGGATTCTGTATCTCCCTCTCTCTCTCTGACCCTCTCCTGCTCATGTTGCCTCTCTCTCTTTCTCTCAGAAATAAATAAAACAAAACAAAACAAAAAAACCATTGGTGGGTCTTAGTGGCCATGGTTAATCCTTGTATGGTCAACTCTGAGGCTTGTCTGAGGAAGCCTAGAGCTCTAAGAGACACTGTCCTGATAGGAGACAAATAGAATACACAGAAAAGGATGATCTAGATAAATTTAGAACCTTGATCATCTTTTTCCCTTTGACTATGAATAGGCCAGAACAACCCCGATTGGGCAAATAATACCAATTCAAAGTGACGATAAGGTTGAGGCTAGGCTGAGGAGCAGGTACCAGAAGATCAAATAAGAAGCTAGAACACACGGCCTGGCTCGGAATTTGCCCAAAGGAAAAATCAGGATGTGGATTTGACGGGTTCGTGTTAAGCTAATGGTTCCGCAAGTATGGGACTCAAAAGAGAAGCTGAGCCAAAGCTATGTAGCATATGAGGTAATGTTGTATCGTTGATTTTCATCCTGTTTACATGCATCCATCGGGCCGTTGCAGATAGATAATTGAGTGTGGAGAGAAGTGTGTGCGTTCTTGGGGAGAATGAAGTCTGGGGGCTAAAGGGCAATGCTGCTTCTGGAACTGTGTGTGACTGTTGTGAGGAGGAGTGTGTTGGGAAGCTTTCTCAAGATCCCACTCCATGGTCCTGCAAACAAACCAGGTGATTCAGTGACTCTGCTCCTGCCTTCAAGTGTGGCTTCGGAAGCTCAAGGAATGAACCGCAGTAGCCTCACTGACAACTGAGTAAACGGGTAAATCAAATGTGAGCTTTATAAAAACTTCCGAAAGCTCTCAAGAGGGGTTCCATGGATTTGTTTTTGTCCCAGATTCACAGAGCTTCTTTTCCAAAGGCGGCTTTTGCTCACCTGTGTGGTGAGCCTGCATGTCTGATTTCTTCTTTCCTTAAGCATGAGATGATCTCAGTTCAGACTATTTGGGGCAGCAAAATGTTGATATAAATTTTCTCTTCTGTAGTGGTTTCTAAATGGTTATTATGTAGTCCCATTGTTTTTCTCTTCTTCATCTAAATTTTAAGAATAAAGGTAGAATTATACAGGAATAAGGGCATTAGGGATCTGGGTTTTAAAATGAGAACAAACCTGTGAAATTATAAGTACTTTCTAAAATTAAGTATTAGCCATCATATCCTTGGCTTTTGAGTTGGGTATCTGGAAGTAAAGCTTCTCTCACTTCTGATATAAAAAGATAGAAAAGTTTAAGGGATAAAAATTGTGTGAAATTGTGTGTTAAGAAAACGACACATTTGTCAAATGGAAACTCTTAAGTGTATTATTACCATAGTTCTTAGGAGTAATTTAAATAATACTGTCAATTATACATAAATTTCAAAAGCTTTAGCTATTGTGCATTAGGAAATAATTAGATTTCATTTTCCTTAAACTATGTAGTGATATTTTCGTCATAAAAGCATGCGGGGCTTTAGAAACACTGACATGGGTGGTGAGAATAGGGACAAATTTGTATAGTGCGGATTTTGCTGGTACATGCATAAAACCCACGGTGTATCACATTTAGCAGTTCATCTGGGAAAGTACATCACAGTGTTAGATCTGTGCAGATTCAGTGATAGAAGCCCAACTTGAAGTAATTTGAGCAAAAAAGGCAATTTATTGACTCTTCTACCTGGAAGAGAAGGGATGACCAGAATGAGGGTCAGATGTCAGGACTTACTCTTCCTACTCTGCTCCTCTGAACATTGGTGGCTGCTGCCCTGACTACAGCACAGCTTTTTCCAAGAAATGGAAACCTTGGAACTGTAGAGAGAACAAAGACATAATTAATTATTAAAGCTAAAGCCTTTTGTGTCACAAGCTCCACATTGGCAAAAGACCAACAATCTGGTAAACACCCATATTTATGTATCAAGCTCTATGAACTGTCTAGAAAAAATAAAAAATCAATAGAAAAATGGGCTAAAAGTCTGAAGAAGAAGAAATCTAAATAAATAGAAAGATCTGTAGTTGTGGATATTCAAACGAAAGTGACTTGAGACCCATTGCATATTTTACTATTTTAATGAGAATGTGGGGAAAAGTACCTTCTACATGGCTGGTAGAGCTATACTATGATACAGCATTTTTGGAAAGTTATCTGCAATGTCTGTGAGAAAGAAAGAAAAATACATGTTCTTTGACTTAGGGCTTCTACTTCTGGGAATCTTTGAAATAAAAATAAAAGCACCAATTGGTGAGGACCTCACACAAAGATGTGTTTTCTTTAGTAGTATTTACTATGTTAAAAACGTGGTAACAAAAGGGAATGGATATAGAAATTACCCAGAGCCTTGAGTATTCTGCCAATATGAAAGTAATGAATTAGAATAATACTAGTTAATTGAAGAAACTTCTATGAGATGTAAACTAGAAAAATTGCAGAGAATTATAGAAGATGATGCCATTAAAGAAAAAAATTTCTAACTGTATTGTGTGTGTGTGTGTGTGTGTGTATGATGTGTGCCTGGATTAAAATATAGAAGGGTATATACCAGCCAATTTATATGAATCACCTTAGAATGGGAAGGGGTATAGTAGCTAGGTAAAAGAAAAATTCTCTCTTAAGGATTTATGAGGAAATTACATGTATTTATATAAATTATATCATTTATTTAAATATTTAAATAGTTGTACATACACACATGAATAAAGAAATTAAGAGTTTCAAAAATCAAGAAAACTATATCAAAAAGGCAATAAAGATTTAGTTATGCTAAAGAAATTATTATTTAAGGGGCCAGGGGATGCCATATTTTAAATTTTGCTCAAACTAAAGTAGTTGAAAAACATGGAAAACCTTAACCTTTGGGCATAAATTGAAGATGGCAAATATTTACTGTGAAGGAAATAAACTTGAGGTAACACCCTAATCACTTTTCTATTTCATTCTCCTAACACGAGGTCTGCTATCTATATATCTCTTATTTAATAAATGTTGAATAGATATATAATGCCTATTAATCAGAGTGTATGTTTGTATATAAAATCAGGCCATATATATAGCATTTAATAAATACTGGTTGAGTAAATGTATTAGAAGATGTAAATTGAAAGAGAAATGGACTTTTAGAATACCACTTACATACAGGTAATATGCATATAACTCTTCAGGAAAGACCTTAAATTCATTGACACTTGAAACATTTAGGTTAACTCGGCACTTAATATTGAGATAAGATGAGATTGGTGGTAGAGCGATTGAAAATGAGTACAAGCTGTTGCCACCTGAAGGTGAGAGACTTTGTCTTAGATTTTTAAGTGATTTGAAATACATACAGCCTTGTGCCATTCTAATTTACACACGACCCGTAATTTCACCCTCACACAGGGGTTGTCTGATGGTCAACAAGCTTCCGTCCCCACCTGGAATGCAGTGCGTGCACAGAAAAGTTATTGAAGCAGTGATTGATAACCACAGCGTGTGCCATCCTCATACTGCTCTGGCACAGTGTACTTCTCAGTGGTGTTCTAGAGCTGGTTTGCTTCATATTCAGTGACCTCGCATCGCTTGCTTGAAACTGGCCATTGGGCAGTATTTACCTAGATTGGCAATCATTACCAAAAAGCTGTCTCCCCCCGCCCCCCCAAAGGTGGCCGTTAAACACTATCCAGCAGTGCCATGGTATTTAATTATGAACCAACACCTGTGATGTGGGACTAATAATTGGAAGACAACACATTTCAGACTTTAGTTGTAATTTATTTTTATCAGAAGTTAGTAAGCAGGACATACAAAATATAGGCTATTTGGTTTTCAAAAGTGTTAAATTTTATTTTGATATTTATTAATTAGGAATATGTAAATTTCTGCAGACGATCATCAAAATACTCATTCTGAAATACATAATTTGAAACAATGATTAAGTAATGCCTCCAGGACCTTGTATTTCCTACTTGGTTTTTGGAAAGATATTTAAC
>NW_027527388.1:4326873-4368985 GCF_008692635.1 Crocuta crocuta | reverse complement strand
TTTTGCACCTGAATTTGTTCAGTTCTTTGTGGAACACTTCTTTTTGTTTAAAGCTGTGATTAATGGGCATTTCCCTCCTTTTGAGTTAGCAGTGATTTTAGTAATTAATGACAGTAGTTAATGACAGCCTATTTATAAAGTACTCTGGGAATTTAAGATCAAATTCAGAGATGAAAAACATGTTGACAGTTTGACACAGGGGAGGTCTTTGAGTCATGATCTTCACTTTGAGTCCTTACAGTATCAGATTAGTAGAAATAGATTAGTACAATTGTTTAATCTCATTCATTCATTTTTTTTTTTTTTAAAACAAGTATTACTTTGTACCAGGCACTGTTCTAGGCAGTAGGGATTGTGATGAACAGAGCTGACAGTACCTCTGTGGTACCGTAGCCTACATTTTAGTGGAGGAAACAGATGGGTAATAAAAATGTAATGTAAGACCATGTCTGGGAACACAAGGAATTTGTGTTGTTTTTTACAATTAATACTTGTGTTCAGATTCCTCCACAGCACTCCAGAGCTTGATATTTGATACTTGGATATTTTCTACTAGGACAGGTATCTTTATTTATCCATGTGGTTCATGAGGGCCTTGTGCTTGGTGGATATGTGAATGTAAAGTTTTGGGAAGTAACTGAAGACAAATACATTAAATAATTGGGCTAAGTAGTAATGATACTGAAACTACCTTGGAAAGGAAAGAATTATGCCCTAAACTGGTAAAAATAAATTTAAAAAATCCCAAGAGTGCATTTCCAAAGCACAATCTTTTTGCTAATTTTGTTCATTATTTTACTGCGTAATTCACTGTTGGCATTTAATAGGTTCCCTGCAAATGTTGAATGAATCAATGTATCTATATTGGTTCAACCAAGTGCCCTAACATGGTTTTGATCAAGGTGGATTCAAAAAAATTTAACTCGTTTTCAAGCTCGTATGTTCTGTGTTACATATAAAGACAAGCCCAGCATTTATCTTCTGCCCAAGGAGTTTCACCCTATGACCTAGCAATTATCCAAAGGATATGGAAGTGCCGATTCACAGGGGCTTATGTACCCCACCATTTATAGTAGTGCTATCAACAATAGCCAAATTCTGGAAAGAACCCAAGTGTCCATCAACTGATGAATGGATAAAGATGTGGTTTATATATACAGTGGAATACTACTCAGCAATGAAAAAGAATGAAAATGTCCCATTTGCAATAACAAGGATGGAATTGGAGGGTATTAAGCTAAGTGAAGTCAGAGGAAAACATATATATTTTCACTCATATGTGGAACTTGAGAAACTTAACAGAAGACCATGGAGGGGAGGGAAGGGGAAAGGTTATAGAGAGGGAGGCAAACCATAAGGGACTCTTAAATTCAGAGAACAGAAGATTGATGGGGGGTGGGGGAGGGGAGGAGAAAATGGGTGATGGACATTGAAGAGGGCACTTGTTTGGATGAGCCCCTGGGTGTTGCATGTAAGTGATGAATCATGGGAATCTATTCCTGAAGCCAAGAGCACACTGTATATACTGTTGGTTAGTTAACTTGACAATAAATTATATTCAAAAAAAAAATCTGCCAGGGGTCATAAAATGTGTAAGCACACTGATAAAAGAAGCTGGAGGTAACTGGTGCACAATAGGAGACGTAAACCTTAAGGTGGGAATTTGGAGATTAAGATCCCCTCCTGCTGAAGTAAGTATTAAAAGTTGCCATGGGGAGTGGCATTCAGCAGGAACGAAGGGCAGGTAGGATTTGAACCACTTGGAGGCAGGGATGTGGAGGGCAGCAAGGATTCTGTGTGTGGGAAACCATGGTGTGCATATGTGGATTGGAGGTTGTTTTGTCCGTAGTGAAGTTCCTTTGGAAGAGAACAGGAGGCTTGGAGGTTGAAAAAGTAGGTTTAGAGTTTTTTCTCCCTCCCCTACTGGAGCACAGAATAGTTCTGCCGAGAGTGGGATGGTTAGAGAGAGGCGGCTTTGTGTCTGTTAATGCGGGAGAAACCATTCTCCCACTTTTGTCTCGTAAACACCTTGGAGATCGAGCACCTTAGGTTTTCCTGTGTGAGGTGAGCACACTTTTGTGACCAACTCTAGACTTTCCAGCTGTTTCTTGGGTGGTGGTGGTTCTGTTGTGTTTTTTAAAGGTTGTAATAGAACCAAGAAGATGAAATCTGCCTTACAGGTTTACCTGAACTGGTCTTGTGTCTCTAACCTCAGAGGCTCATGTTTTTGTGCTCCTCACTGTTGCTCTAGAACCTTTCTGACACAGCTTTTTGTATTTGATTTCCAATTAACGCAGTGACTTCCTGTTGGCTGTGGGCTAAGGTTGACTTCCCTTGGGCTGAGGTAGCACCTTCCACATTCCGCTCCCTGTGTACTTTGTGTCTTCATTCTCCTCACTCCCTACACCATCTGTAATGTAGCCATCTAGTTCCAAAAACGCCACATCTCTTTCACCTTAGTGTGCCTATGTTGTCTGTAATGCTGCTTTACACTCCCCAACTTTTAAGACCCCTGATTTTCCAGGTAACAGTTGGAACATCCCNTGAAGTCCTTGTAACTGTTCAGGTGATCTTTCTCACCTGATGACGACTACCTCAGGGGCAGAACCTTCTCTTCCTCATTTTTGAGTCCCAGTATTCACCATAATGGTTGGTACACATAGATCCTTCTATCCATGTTTATTGAATGACCTGTTAGATGGCTAGCTAGGGTTTCAGAGCATCTTAGAAATGATGAAGTTGTATCTTGTTACCATAGGACTATCAGTGTTTTCAAACTTAACAGTTTTGGATGCTCTTAGTAGGAGCATAGTAGTTGAGTAAATTTTGATCCATTAACTTCTTTATCCTCTCATTTTATTAAGTTTTTTTTTTTTTTTTAACAGTATCTGCTTAGAGCATAATGCCAGGGATTCTGGGAAACAGAAATATGAGACTGTTTCAGCCTTTTCATATATGTGCTTTGTTACAAAGAAGAACACAAATGAACAATTAACTTCTTTCCCTTGGACTTTAGTTGCTTCTCCTCATTTTAATCAGTTCATTAGTTCATGTTGCTTCCTTTCTAAACAGCCCTGCAGACTATGGGTTCTTGCTTTGATCTGTATGCTTGCACAGCTTTAAAAGTAGCTTAGGAAAAAGGAATATATGTGTTTCATGATAAAATCACATAATACAGGTATATTCCAAGTGTATTTGAGTTTTACAGCTTCCTCTGCTTCATAAGCACCCTGAAGTACCACAGCTGGTCAGAGTGGGATGTGATTCTGATCCCAAGATCCTGTTTTTTCCTATTATTTCCCCCCTCTATTCCACTGTTAATGTTACTTGTATGAAAAACAGTCTGAAAAATGTTACATTTTGTGCTGTTATACATTTTTTTTTTTACTAACATAAACAGGTTAGATTTGTAGGATGGTTTCTGTATATGAAGAAGTTAGTTGTCTTCTATAAATCAAGAAAAAGGAAAAAAAGGAAGACAGTCTTATACTGTAAATGTAACAGTGACACTTAAAAGTACTCAGAATTGTGGAGGCAAATAATCGTGCAATTACCTGGAGGGACTGAAAAACAAATCGCCTAATTTTAAAGACTGGAACAGCTGGTGTTTTCTTACCCCCCTCCCTGCCCCCACACCCTTTTTCTGGTAAATGCCCAATGAAGTCTTGTTGTGGTTTTTCTTCTTACATAAACATAATCAACACAATAAAGAAGATAATGAACCAATGACTAAGAGCATCAGCACATTTTTTTCCCTCTCTGTTCAGATGTGCCGAATAGATCTTTATCCTTCATTGAACCATCAAATAGAGGCTGGCAAATTAGAACATCCATGTTTATTTAATCAGCTCCCCCACCCCCAACTCTGGGCTTTTTTGCTTTGCTTTTTTTTTTTTTTTAAGTTTTAAAGTGCAATTTGTTGTTCAGATGGAACTAAACCTTTTCCAGTTCTAAAAGGTATGCCGAAGATATATAAACAAGTGGCCTCATTTGATACGGTGTAACTTTTTTCATTAATTTCATTTTTCAGCCAGAAAATGTGACATTTAGTGTAAAACATTTTAAATGGCATGCTTTAAAAACTAAAGATTTGAAAGGAATTCAATTTGATTTAACCGTGTATCCTTAGAATAAAGCGTAAAAATTAGTAAATTTGAACCTGGCTTTTAAATGCTTCCAAATTAGATTTATTTAATAAAGTTCACAGATCTTTAGTATATTGCTGGATAAAGCAACACAGAGTAAACACACTCATGTACCCAGTACGCAACTGGGTCAATGGGACAAGGACAGTGGGCCTTTACGACCTCCTCCCTACACTTCTTCCTCTTCAAGGTCACCGCTAACTTCTAAGACAACACATTTTCTATTTCATAAATGTTTTTTAAAACTTTTTTTTGGTGGGAAAATTCACCATCTTAATTTTAAAGCGTACAATTCATTGACATTTATTATTTTCACAGTGTCCAGATCCTTTCCATCAACCCCAAGGGAAGCCTCTTGCCCTCAAAGCAGTCATTTCATGTCCCACCCTCTCCCTGTTCTATTTGTGCAATAAAAACCGTTTCAGGCTGGTGCCTTTGGCCTTTGGCATGCCCCCATCATTCTTTGAGCACTGTTGCCTCTTGCAGAAAATCTTTGCAATCATCATGTACTGTCCTAGCCTCTGCCTGGAATCAGTCCTTTGTCCAAAGAATTGTTTCTTTTAGCGGAGAATGCAATTTAGAAATCAGGATCTGAATGTTAGGTCTTGTTTTTTTTTTTTTTTTTTAAATTTTTAAAAAATGTTTTATATATTTCTGAGAGGGAGACAACATGAGCAGGGGAGAGTCAGAGAGAGAGGGAGACACAGAATCTGAAAGATGCTCCGGGCTCTGAGCTAGCTGTCAGCACAGAGCCCAACGTGGGTCTCGAACCCACGAACCGTGAGATCATGACCTGGGCCGAAGTTGGATGCTTAACCAACTGAGCCACCCAAGTGCCCCTGAATATTGGGTCTTCTAATGGGCCATCTTTAGGCCCTTTCAGACAGAGCCAAGGCATATATATGTGTATTTATGTATGTATGTATGTGTATGGAGATGTGTATATGTTGATATGTATAAGATGTGTATATGCATATGTGTGTATTTGGAAATTGCATATATGTATACATTAAATAAAAGTAAATCCATATGTAGAAAACCTATAGTATGTGTATATACATACATCCATCTTTTATTTATTTTCTTATTTTTAGCTAGCTATATCTAAATATCTTTTCCCTCAAAACACAAGTTTATACTGTTACCTTTGATTTTTATATTCTAGCTTATTTCTCTGAAATAATTACCTATTTGAATTATAATTAGGTCAACTTACTTCGGTTCATCTCATTTTAGGATTTTCCTCCCACCCTCTTTGATCTTATTATTATTATTTTTTGAGTGTATGACAAATGAAAAGGACATACACAGCGGTATCCTCAAAGCATTGTCACTTACCCTCTCTCCTCTTACGGTGTTCTGCTCCCCCATCTTACCTACCATATTCCCGTCTCCCCAAAGGTACACAATCTTAAGAGTTCCTGATTATTTCTTCCTGGCTATTTTTGTACAATTAAACAGATGTTAATTTCCTTGTGTCTCTTCATAAACACAAAGTAACGTATTCTTTCATAATTTTCCCACTTCAAACTATGTCATGAAAATCCTGCCATACAGTTCAGAGACATCCTCATTCTTCTTTATAATTGTGTGTCATGGTTCATGAAATATGTTCATGGTGTGTGGCTCACCATGGGTGATTTGGCTTCTGTTCTTTGGCTGTGGATAGAAGCACTTGACTGTTAACTGTTAGGGTACATCCTTTTGAGGTCTAAAAGCTAAAAAGCACCTGAGTTCTGGTCATGGTAACCAGATGGAAGTTTATAATAGCAGGATTTCTCATTGAGCAGTGGAAGCAAGTCTTTTTAAATACATGAAATGGTCTAAATATTCAACTGTTTTATTGAAGGCAATGGGCTAATGTGAGAAAGCTTTCCTGTGAATAGAAGGGATGTCGATGCTAGTTAGGTATTGATGGGTAACAAGAGGAATGTAATGTGTTGAATTTCTTTTATTCAAGTTAATTTCTGAGTAGCTAAAATTAGTGTTGGATCAATCTGTTGTTTTTTTTTTTTTCTGTAGAGCTATTTTAGAAACTCTTTAGAAAGAGGGAGAACAGAGTTTTCTGTATTTTATCATGTTCCTTTGTAAAATGTACTTGATCATTCTCAACTTTTAACGTATGCTATTTTTAATGTATGCTAAAAGCAGCCTCCAAAATATAGGCGAAGTTCTTAGTACATAATCATGCTCATTAAATGTTTATGGAAAAAAATAACTCCTAAAAGAAACTCTTTGCCGAACTTTGTGTTGTTGGTGGTGGTGAACGCCCTCTTCTGCAGTACTTGTCATTGCTTGTAGTTTCTACTATGAGTTTGCATAATATCATCTCTGAATAACAGATTTTATTGGCACTAGAGATCTGTTGGGGTTGTAAATGTTCTGAAAACAAGTAATTCGTACTGCAGTGACAGTTTAGTGTTTCTGTTGATCAGTGACATTAGAGATGCTAGAAATCATTTGAAAAATGCAAGGAAATTGTAGTAATGCATTTTAATAGCCATATACATGATAGTAATTTAGATTATAATTACCCTCTTGGCAGCAACTGTGTTTACCCTTGTTTTGCACAGTGCTGACTCTGCGGTTTTCTTAAAATACTGTCATTATCATTGCACACCATTTCTTTAAGTAGTCTGCACATTTCATATCTTCTTCCTCTTCACTAGTCTGATCACCTGAATTAGGTACCAGGAATGCAGCAGTTACAATACTAAAGAGACACTGAGGCAGTGAACTTAGAGTTACTGACATGCAGATAGGAACTGGCACACATACCCACACCGGGACGCGTGTGTACACACGTTCTCATCGCTATGAGAACTTAGGCTTTTTGCGTCCTTTTGTGGTATGTTGATGGAATTTTTTTGTTCTCTGCAATTTACCTGCTAAAAATTACAAAGTGAATGTCATCCAGAGGGATCTTGAGTCCAGTAACTTCATAAAAAGATCGGTTATGGTTTTGGGGCATTTGGGTAGCTCAGTCGGTTAAGTGTCTGACCCTTGGTTTTAGCTCAGGTCATGATCTTATGGTTCGTGAATTCTCTGTGCTATTGGTGCNTAAACTCTGCCCTTGTTTTAGCCCAATTTCCGACCTCCTCTGCTTTTGCATCTCAGCACAGCACATATCTGGGAAGAAGCACACAGCCACGGTGACTAGTGTCTTCTGAATGACGACGGTCGACAAGTGAGCTCCTAACAGATTTCCTACTACATGGCCCTTGCCAGTGCACTTCTTTACTTTCTGAAAACGATTTTCGTACCTTTTCCTATGCCTCCAACTCTGCGTCCTCACTTTTATCTGATTATATTGCTATTTTTTTTTTTTTTATTTCTAGGAGAGAGAGAGAGAGAGACAGCGTGAGCAGGGGAGGGTCAGAGAGAGAGGGAGTCACAGACTGAAACAGGCTCCAGGCTCTGAGCCGGCAGTCAGCACAGAGCCCGACGCGGGGCTCGAACCCACGAACCGCGAGATCATGACCTAAGCGAAAGTCGGACGCTTAACCGACTAAGCCACCCAGGCGCCCCTATATTGCTATTTCTATCCCCGAGGTCGATGCAGTCAGAATGGAACTTTCACACCTCACTTCCTCGTCACCAGGTCTAACAAACTACCTGAATCTGTTCGTTTCAACTCTGCTTTTGCCCTTCTTATGCTGATACACTTACCTGTGACTGTGTGAGATCATTCCTTCGTCTTGTAGGCCGCATCCTGTGTCACTTGCTTGAGTTTTTTGTTTGCTTGTTTACTTGTTTGTTTTCCTGCATCTGTACTTACCTTCTGCATTATTAGTTTCTTCCTCCCTGCTTAGTCGTTCCTATCAGCCTGCAAACATCTTGTGGCTCCCTCCATCCCACCCCNCCCCCCCCCGTTTTTTTTTCTCTTCCCCCCTTGAACTTTGGACCAGGTTTATCCCCAATCCACCACTCTTGGAGTTCTTGACAGGGAATCAATGACCAGTAGATGGCAGCACTGCTCACTTTGTTGTTAAGACCAAAAAAAATCAGCATCATCTTTGAATTTAACTTCTTTCCATACCTCATCTCCAAACTATCAGCCAGTCTTGTCTGATCTAACATCATATTGAGCAGGTCTCATGCCTTCCATCACTGACTCCTCGTACCAGGCTCCTGTCCGCTCTTGACCAGACATTGTAATAGCCATCTAACGGGTGGTCTTGTTTCATGTTTTGCTACTTACAGTCTGTTGCGACGCCGTAGTTAGAATAGTCTTTAAAAAGCACTGGATTTTGAGGAGCTTGAGTGGCTCAGTCAGTTAAGTGTCTGACTCTTCATTCTGGCTGAGGTCATGTTCCCAGGGTCGTGGTATCAAGCCATGTTTAAGAGAATCTTAAGATTCTCTGTTTCTCTCTCTCTGCCTCTGTTTCGGTCTCTCTCCTCATCCCTTCCCCCTCCTGCTCCACCCAGCTCCTCTACTTGTGTGTGCTCTCTTAAAAAAAAATGGTTTTTGATTTTAATAGATCTTGGAATTTATCCGCTGGATATCTTCCAGTAGTCTTCCCTCCACTCAGAATAAATTAATCCGAAGCCCTCACTGTGTTTTGTAAGACCCCGTCAGGGACTAGCAAACTTTGTATTAAATGGCCAGACAGTAAACATTTCAGGCTTTGTAAGTCACATACGGTTTCAGTTACTTCTGCCGGTGCCAGTGTTTCCTCTTCCTTCTCTTCCTTTTAACAAGCTTTTAAAACTGTAAGAAACCCTCTCAGCTTGGGAGTCCTACAGAAACATTCGGCACTTAGGCTGCTGTTTGTTCATCTGCTGCCTCCGGGATCACATACCAGCTTGTGTGTTTCTTCTGTCCTGTTCAACTCTGTCATGTTCCCTGGGATTTCGAGGTGTTGTTTTGCTGTCCTTTGAATGTACCTAGTTCTTTGCTGCCCTTTTCTTTTGCTTGAAACACGTTTCCTTCTCCTCTTCATTCTGGTTTCTGCTCAGATGTTATTTTCTTAGGAAAATGTCATTTGCTCAGACTTGGGATTCTTAAATAGCTGCTTCCGCCACCACTTACGTCACTACTTTTCTCTTTCCCATTTAAGCAGATAGCATCACATTTTCGCTTTGGCCAAAACCCTCGATAGGAGTCCTCTTTGACTTTGACTTTACCCTTGTATCTACATCATGTAATGGCAATGTCTGGAAGGCGTAGGTGCTCCACAATATCCTTTATACAGTACATAAGAGTTGGGAGTGTTATGAGCAAGGAATCCATGGATGGGGGACTCTGCTTTTGTAGCTCGGAAGAGGCCTATCCTGGGAAGTGAGTCTGAGCCCAGATCTGCTGTCTAGGAGCAGGCTGGTACAAAGATGCAGTAGTGATTGTGAAGGTTGGGTGAGAGTGGAGGGTGTTAAGAAGGAATCTCAGGTTAAAAGGTAGAGGTTTTTAGATAGTAAATTGCTCAAGCTGGAAAGACTTACTATGGTTGAAATAAATAATTTCTTTGAGCCAGTGAAATTATTCTGCCTTTCCCAGTGTTTATTGGTGAAGTCTACCTGCTGCCCCATTTAAGATGTTGTCTGTCTTTACGCCCATCTTCCACCCAAATACAACAAAAACTGTTGACAGATTTGCTTTTATGCTGTGAGGTAGAGAGTGGAGCAGGGCAATGGGTTGACAGGTTGGTCTTGATTTTTCATATACATACAGCCATACGTTATGTACTCTTTTTGTTTGACTTTTTTAACCCAGCAGTTTTTTTGGGGAGGAGGATTCATCTGTCTGGTTGCATTATGAGTGCATCTTTTTTTTTTTTCATTGTTGTACAGTATTCCATTGAATAGATATGCCACAACTCGATGAATAGTTGGGTTGTCCCAGTGTTTGAGTATTATATATAAATAAAGCAGCTCTGAACATTGTATGAATTTTTGTCGTTTTGTTTTTTCTCCTGCTTAATACCTCGCTGTACAGTTGCAGAGTCCTCTGGTTGGTGTACATTTATCTTTAAAAAAAAAAAACTGCCAAACTTTTTGCCAAAGTGGTGATGCCATTTTATATTTCTAGCAGTAGCGTAGGTGAGTTTGAGATGCTTCACATCCTCCCCTTTCTAGGGGATGTGTAGTGTTAACCTCATTTGTGGTGGGTTTTTTGTTTGTTTGTTTGTTTTTCACTTGTGGTTTTAAACTGCATTTCCCTGGTGGCATATTATCTTGAACAACATTTCATGTGATTATTCGCCATTCACGTATCTTCTTTTGTGAAGTCTTTTCATCATTTTTTAAATGGGGCTGTTTGTCTCATTACCACGGAGTTGTAGGACTTCATTACTGAATACAAATCTTTATGAGATATATTTATTGTTGGGAGGGGTGGTCTGCATGGTTCCTGAGCACCTCTGTATATTTTTTCTAGTTACACCAAGAATGGAAGGCTTCACTGCTCTTTCCTGAATCCATTTCTCAGGGTTGTGCTTGCAGGGAGCTGCTCTGAGAGCTGGTTATGTCTCCCTGCAGACAATGAGCAGGCTTGTTATTGCTCACTCTACAATTGGTGAGCTCCCCCAGCTCAGTGTCCTATAATGCAGCCCACAGCATGTGCCGGCATTGATCACCTGTCAGGGAGCCCTGCCGTGCACCTGTGGGACTCGGGGCGTTGGGAAACCAACACAGGCATAATAAAGTCCTTTGTGTCTAACTCAGGGCTCGTGTTTTCTGCCACCATTCACGAACCAATAATAGGCTCATTTAGCTTGTTATGTAGGGTAAAGTCTCGGACTGCACCCTTCTTGACTTGTATTGTGGATATTTTCTCCTTGTCTGTGGCTTGCTTTTTTCATTGTCTCACTGAAACTCTCATAAGAGTTGTTTGAAAAATGAAAGGTTTAAATTTTGGTGAGGTCTAATTTATCAGTAATTTTCTAGTTACTGCCTTTGGTCCTAAGAAATCTTTGCCTTCCCGAAGGTAGTGAAGATTTTCATCTATGTTTTCTTCCAGACATTAAGTTTTAGCTTGTACATTTAGGTCTAAGGTCTAGGTTCACTTTTTCTCATTTGGATGTCCTGCTGTTCCAACACTATTTGCTGAAGAGATTCTTCTTACCCCATAGAATTACATTAACACCTTTGTTGAAAATCATTGACCAAATAGGTGCAAGTACCTTTCTGGATTCTTTTCTATTGATGCTTCTGTTACTCTAACTTAATTTTGATAGCTTTACAATAAATGTTGAAATTGGAAAAAAATCTCCCCAACTTAATTCTTTTAAACTGTTCTACTTTAGGTTTCCTGCATTTCCATGTAAATTTTATGTATGATTTTCCATATAAATTTTAGAAGCTGCTTCTCAATTTCTGAAAAACTTGCTGGAATTTTGATGGTAAATATATTGAATATATAGATTGTTCTTCAGAAAATGTATTTCTTAATGTCTTAATATCGAGTCTTTCGACCCATGAACCTGGCATAACCTCATTGATTTCGGTCATCTTTTATACCTCTTCACAATATTTGTGGTTCTCCACATAGATATTTATCTTCTTTCATTGAAACTTTGCCTAGTTATTTTGTGGGGGCTTGTTTTGATGCTATTTAAAATGTTAATTAAAAAAATTTTTTTCCCACTTGCTAGTAGTATTTAGAAATACAAATTACTTTTTAAAGGTTGAGCTTTTATTCTGTGATCTTGCTAAATTCATGTAGATATTTTTATCTGCAACTAGAGACTGTCTTCTTTTCTAATCTCTATTGTTACTGTCATTATTGTCTTGCTCTACTAGTTCATACCCCCAGTTAAATACTGAATAGGAGTGCTAAAGGCCAACATGCTTCTTGTGTCCCCACTTTTGGGGGGGGGCAATGAGTTGGTTTGTTCAACATGGGAATTATAATAGCTGGAAGACTGTATGAACGGGGGCCTATACTGTCCTATTTTGTGTCATGAAACAAACTAAAGAATCATTAAGTTCAGTTACCCAAAAATCTGTCTGGATCTCATAGAGCTTGGATTCAGTCAGTTTCCATGTCATGGAATTGGCATCTTCTGGTTCAACTGAGTTTACCTATAACTCTAGTCACAAGGTGACTTCCACAAGGTGGAAGAGCATAAATTCCATTGTTTTAATATAGCCAACTCCTTATTTTCCATAATAGAAGTTAAAGGTAATATTGAAAACATAGAAGTTTAAGAAGATCAGAGTAAACATGTTACTTAGACATATTAAGTAGTTATCAGAAGAAACAGTTAAGGGAATTAAAAGTGATGGCCTCTGAAAGATAGGGTTAAGTGGTGGGGCAGGTGATTGCCTTTTTTTAAAAAAAAAAATCACTTTTATGTTCATTCAAAATGCATTTACTGCCTTTTATTCTTATGTTTTAAATGGCCTTACTCATTTATTATTGAAAGGAACCAGTTGATCTATTAGGCTTTGGTGTATTTTGATCCCTCCAAATCATAATCATTTCAGTGATAAATTCAGAAAGTGCTACAAAAAGATCATCTAGTTTAACTTCTGTTGATAATCTATTTCGATAAAAATATTGACCTGATGGGGTGCCTGGGTGGCTCTGTTGGTTAAGCATCTGATTATTGATTTTGGCTCAGGCCATGATCTCACAATTCATGAGATCAAGCCCTGCATGGGGCTCTGTGCCGACAGCACGGAGCCTGCTTGGATTGTCTGTTTGTCTGTCTGTCTGTCTATCTGCCTTNCAAAAAGATCATCTAGTTTAACTTCTGTTGATAATCTATTTCGATAAAAATATTGACCTGATGGGGTGCCTGGGTGGCTCTGTTGGTTAAGCATCTGATTATTGATTTTGGCTCAGGCCATGATCTCACAATTCATGAGATCAAGCCCTGCATGGGGCTCTGTGCCGACAGCACGGAGCCTGCTTGGATTGTCTGTTTGTCTGTCTGTCTATCTGCCTCTCTCTCTCTGTCTGTCTCTCTCTCTGTTCCTTTCCTGCTTACATGTGTATGCTTACTTCCCCCTCCCCTTAAATAATTAAACATTAAAAAATATTGGCAATATGTACAGGAAACTTGGAAAAGTAAGATACCAAGAAAGTGTATTGGGCACCCTGCCTGGGTCTAACTTATGTTATATGTTAACTATGTATATATGTTGTATGTATGTTAAGTCTGTAGCCAGGAAAAAAAATTTTTTCATTTAAGATGCTGGGATATGTTCATGAAATATTACTGAAGATGAAAGTGGCCTATTGAATAATACGTATGATATAATATTTTTGAAAGTAAAGTACACGTGTTTATGAATATATATGGAATATTACATATCTTAATGACAAAAATCACTTCAAGGAAAAATATCAAATGGTCATTTTGAGGCACTTTTTTTTCCCCTAGTGCTTTTCTGATTTCCAAAATTTTCTGTGTTGAACAGGCAATAATTCAGTAATTTAAAGCAGAAAGAGATATTGATAAATGCTGTCAGTACAAGTTGAATGTATTCTTTTTAATGATACATAACATAGTCACTGTTTTAAAAAGTGTTTATTTTCACTAAATCACGTCATTTCTCCTTTCAAATATTTTTTTGTAGATTTTGCTCAAAAAAATTTTTTTTTAAAGTAAATAACCACTTCGCTATTGATGAAAATCGTCTGTCTTTCCTGTGCTTATTTTTGTGTTATTGGAAATGTTTCCTTGGGCAGTATTATGGCAAATAAATAATAAACAATAAATGAAAAGAAGTGGATCTGATTTCTTAGCATCCCAACTAATCTGCTCTTGAACGTGTTTAGTTCCTTCCCCTGGGATGTGTAAGCTGTAATTTAAGTAGATACAGTTCTGAACTTTATTTTGTGTCTATCATCCTTCATTTTTCCATCTGGATTGTGTCTGTGCCTTCNGACTAAGCCACCCGGGCGCCCCTGTGTCTGTGCCTTCTTAACCGATCTTGCTGCTTCTCATGCTTCTTATCTGAAAGTTAAGAAGAACTGTCAAAGAATCAGAGTTCTGTCAAAGAACTGTCAAAAGTCAAAGAACTGAATCAGAGTTCTTTGGGTGAGTATAGTCCCTTCCATCACACCTTTTCAGATACCATGTGGATACTTCTTTGTCCTTCACACCTTTCTTCTAATACTCAAGGTTGAGGCCTTCAGATTCTTCTGTGAGTCTGTCTGTGACCTCCCTGTTGGAAATTGCAAACCGCCTCCTGTGCTCCTTATTCCTCTTCTCTGCTTTTATGTCTTTCTCTGTAGCACTTCTCCCTCGCTACTGAGCAACTACCTAAACTGCTTAGTTC
Source organism: Crocuta crocuta (assembly GCF_008692635.1). Taxonomy (NCBI): domain Eukaryota; kingdom Metazoa; phylum Chordata; class Mammalia; order Carnivora; family Hyaenidae; genus Crocuta; species Crocuta crocuta. The sequence continues at coordinate 4,354,613 of NW_027527388.1, read as the reverse complement.
ATTTATTGCCTGCCTGGCTTTATTCTTTGTGGAGTAGAAAGCTCCATGTACCAAGGGATGTTGGTCTCTTGTTGATTGTTCTCTGTGTAGCTCTTCAAACAGTGTCTGGCACTTAGTAGGCACTAAATGTTGACTAACGAATGAACTCCAACTCTTCTAATCTGCATTTCTTACCGCTGCCACAGTGAGCCTTCCAAAACTGCCCTGGAAAATCTAATTGTATAGCAGTGCTCTGTCCCTTCATGACCTGGCTGGTACTTCGGTTCTAAGTGCTCCTGGTTTTCTTTGTGGTTGTACACGTGTGCCCTATGTCAGTCTGGAAGAAGTTCCTAATTCTCAGTCCCCTTAACTGACTTCCCTTCTCCCTTTTCCTTAGGCTTCCTTCATCTGCTCCACCAGTTAGGCCTTCCTCGTCTGTGCCCTTTGCTAGGTACTGTGTTACAGGAATTCGACTGCACCGAAAAGTGTTACTTCTGTGATCGCATTTCTCCTTCCAGACTTTTCTTGTATTGCGGTTTGATTTTTATGTTGCGTGTGCCTAAAATAGATTACTCTATTTTCAGATATTTCCTATGATATATACATACTTCATTGTTTTCCATAATATTTTGCATTTGAGAAAGTCAACTTTTCAAAAACATTTTTAAATTTTTATTTATTTTTGAGAGAGAGAAACAGATCGCAAGCCCAGGAGGGGCAGAAAGAGAGGGAGACACAGAATCTGAAGCAGGCTCCAGGCTGCAAGCTATCAGCACAGAGCCTGACGTGGGGCTTGAACTCACGAACAAACAGTGAGATCATGACCCGAGCCCAAGTGAGATACTTAACCGACTGAGCCACCCAGGTGCCCTGAGAAAGTCCTTTTAATCTGCAAACCTTTTGATGTTTTATCTTCAGTGAATATCATAGATTATAATTTTATATTTGTGAGCACAGGAAATCATTCCTGCAAAGTAAGACTGCTCAGAATAGTTGGGTGCAGCTGTTATATGAAAGGTAGGATTAATGTATTTGATAGTGCTTTAATGAAGATAAATTTTTTTTTCCTTTAAATTACAGGGAAGTCTTAAGAGCAGGCGACAGATCTCACCTCAGGAATTCATCCATGAACTGAAAATGGGGTTTGCAGATGAGAGACTTGTCACATGCCTGGAGTCCCTGCGCGTATCTTTGGCTAGTAACCCTGTCAGGTAATTCATCTATCTGAACGTCATCAGGGCATGTTAGTAAATGAAACAGATGTCTTTAACCTGTTATTTTTATTTAACGCTTTCTTTATAGTACCTGTTAATAGGTGGTGTACTTCAGTGATGTCCTCAAGGTAAAAATCGAGTCTCTAATGTTTGTATGCGTATTGTAATATAATGTCATTAGTACTTTTGTATTTATCACCAAGCAATACATAGCCTGTGAAATTCAAAACAAATTTACTTTTTTTTCTTAAAAATTTAAAGAAATTGTTTTTTTCAAAAAGAAAACCATCATGATCAAAAACTCTCAATTTAACATGGCTGAGTTTCACTCTGCATTTTGGTATTACATATATATACTGGCCGATTTCTGTTTGACATACAAAGAAATACCATTATTTAACTTATCCTTTATTAGAAATAATGTCTTTACAGGAGGACATAGGTTAGTGTTGTGAGATTTAGTGAGTAAAAATACAAGATGACTAGTGAAATCTGAATTTCAGATACACTGACACTGAAAGTTTTTGTTTACCTGGAATCCCAATTTAACTAGGTGTCCTGGATCTGGCAACCCTAACAGAGACGTCTCTATACATCAAGTTTTAGACTTTTAAGCTCAGAATGTTCTTGAAAATCTTCAAGCACAAGTTCTTATGAAATGTCCAGGTAGTCATAAAATTTCAGAGCTCTAAGTGTATGAGGTAGATTAGTTTTGGCTTCTTTTGTTTAATAAATGAATCCTTGTTTTTGCATAAGAAAACATCTGTGTATTGTGTGTGTGTGTGTGTGTGTGTGTGTGTGTATAAATATTAGGGCTAGAATGACTAACCATGAAGTTAATAATAAGTAATAGAATCTCTTTGATGTCTTCTGTTAGTACTTTTACGGACATTTCTCAAGTTTGGCTACAGCATGAGAAAATCCTTGACAGTACAACTAGTTAAAACAAAAAGACCCTACCTCTGAGACATGAAGTGAGTGAGGTTTACCTGAGGACTATGAAGGGTAAACAAAGTATATTTCAGTATATTTCAACTTTATCTTTGCTTTTCCATATTTCCTCTCTTCCAGTCTACTCTCTAGGCTGTAAGCTTAATGGTGGGAAGGAGACCAAGGACTTTTTATGTCTTACTTACTTCTCTTTACCACACAGAGCACACAGTACGTAAAAGGTACTCAGTGAAGATTTGTTGATTGAAACAATGAAGTTTAATTTGAGCTTCCTTCAGTTTTACCTTGCCTATAGTTAGGGACTAAATTGAATTGAGAATTTATTTGGCAGGTATAATCATACATGAAGAACTCTGGTTTCTAGTTGAATCTGTATCTATTTAATATATTCATTTAAAAAATAATTAACACCTAATATTTACCAAGCACTGTCTTAGAGGTAGGCTTGGGTAAATAGCAAAGCCGATCCAGGTCCTGTTTTTATGGAGTTTAAATGTAGCAAGAGGGTATTTTGAGGTTGACTGGGGAGATGAATTCCATGTCTTAGTTTATCTGGTAACCACTGAACAACGGCTATTTTCAATTTAATTAGAAGTAGACCCTTCCTGGGGTGCCTGGGTGGCTCAGTCAGTTAAGCGTCTAACTTCGGCTCAGGTCATGATCTCATGGTTTGTGGGTTTGAGCCCCGCATCAGGCTCTGTGCTGACAGCTAGCTCAGAGCCTGAAATCTGTTTTTGGATTCTGTGTCTCCCTCTCTCTCTGACCCTCCCCTGCTCATGCTTTCTCTCTCTCTCTCTCTCTCTCTCTCAGAAATAAATAAAACACTAAAAAAAATAAAAAAAATAAAAAAGTAGACCCTTCCTGTTATCTTCATAACTTGATTAGATGAATATGATAGCAAAAGAACAATTTTTATGTACGTTTTCATGTATATTGCAGTGGATACATTTATATGTTATTTTGCCTTAAACTGCTAGGAAATAATGCTATATCTCTTTCACTTAAACCTTATTTCAAAAAAAAAAAAAAGCATGGAATTATTTTTCCAAGAAGGGCCAGTTCTGGAATATGTTACCAGGAATCCATAAGCTATCGATGTTTCCCTATAAATGATAGAAATCTTACCAATGGAGAAGTTTTTCTGAAATTGTGGCACCTGATGTAGAGGGAAAATTGAGAAGTTACTCAAGAATATTTCTGTGTGCAGTGCTCCAATTAGTGAAATGACTTCTCTGGATGTGTAAAAGTTGAATTTATGCCTATGTTCAAGTTTTTGGGCTTGGCTATTAGTCTTGTGTCTGCTGATAAAGTCAGTTTTTCATATTTTTTGGTGTATATAGTTTGTGACTCAATTTCAGCAGAAAAAGAATTAACATAATTTTAAGACTCTTTTGAGATCATTGTTAGCTCTGTAGTATTATTGAGTAAATCAGAGTTCAGTTTCTTCAATGTCTGTGAATGAAGTTGAAAAAAGAAACATGTGAACTGATTGACGATGGTTCTCCAGTGCTGGGATTGAGTTTTATTTAAATAAAAAATCAAGGAACAAGAAGAATCCNNNCCATCCAGAAATGCTGTATTTGCAGAATCATTTATCTGCTGCTGAAACGCTACCAACCAATTATGAGCCATGTCATCCTTCTACCCTCCGGACAGTGAATTATGTGAAAACCAGTGCATTAAATATCATGTTATTTGCCACCTTTTATGAAGAGTTGATTTGAAGACCACAAAGTTACTCTGTTTTGAAGTTTTATTGATTTTTCAATATTCTTGGTGACAGTTTTAAGCTAAAAGACACAGTTGCTTTATTTTTGGAACACTAGGAAAAGACCAACTTCTTCAAATTGTCAATTATAACTTTTAGTGGATCTTGACGTAGGCAACAATTATGTTTCAGCTATTGAACACGTTGAGGTGAAAACATAAAAAAGTAGACACTAACATTATTATGATTGATAACAAGCATTTTCGTCCATACTCATCTATGCAGATAGCAAATGACTTACAGAATGTATCTTCATTTTCTCAATTTGATGTAGCTGTCAAGGGCACGATTTCTGTCTCAGAAAATCCACTCTATATCAGGCCTCGTGTTTTGTAATCTTAGGCGCTATTTTCCTTTACTTCACGAAACTTAGTATGTGCATTTTGAAGTTGACAAGAAATTTTTTTCCTAACATTATCTTTTCATTAAATTTGTAAGGGGGTTTTGGAACTAGGTTTGATTAATATAATAAGAGTAACTTCAAAAAAAATCACTTTAAGAAAAATGTACAGTAAAATGTTTATCGCAAAGCAAGTGAGCAGCCTTTGTGGATCTTTATTTCATTTGATTACTGTCATGTTTGGAATCTAGTTTTTCTGCATTTATAGGCTTAAACACAAAGCTGGTGGAAGAGCTTAATTTTGGAATTCCATATACCACACGTGTATGAAGAGACAAATAAGGTTGTGGCAAGCAACGAGATCAACATACTCATTGATAGCAACATGATCTGGAGAAAAAGGTCCAGACCAATAATTTTGGAGTTACTAATAGTTATTTAAATGTTTATGTATTTATTTTTGTCTATTAAAAATTGTTTAATGTTTATTTTTAAGAGTGAAAAAGAGAGTGCACGGCTGGGAGCGGTAGAGAGAGGGACACTCAGAACCCGAAGCAAGCTTCAGGCCCCGAGCTGTCAGTATAGAGCCCGACACGAGGCTCAAACCCACGAGTTGTGAAATCATGACCTGAGCCAAAGTCGGATGCTTAACTGACCGAACCACCCAGCTGCCTCTAAAATTTTATTTTCATAGAACATTACGCATGCAGTAAAGACCTTCTGATGAGGGGAAAACAAGTACCCACTTGCCTACCTGTGAGGCTAGGGTAGAAATAAGGCTTGTAACTTTGAGGCTTCTGTGCATCCCTGCTTAATTCTCTGTCCCGTTCTCCTACTATGCTGTGGTTAATGCTGTTTTGAATTTGGGACTTAACTTTTGTTTCTCTTCATTATAGCTCATCATATAGGTCTTCTTAATTTGTGTATTATTTGGTTTTATCTCTTTGAACTTCATGTGAATGGCATTATCTTCCATGCATTCTTCTGAGACTTTTCTCCTCTGTATTGTATTTGATGGGTTTACGAATGTAGATGTGTGTACCTGCCCACATACCATCATAATCCATAGTTTCCCATACATTTTTTTTTCTTATGTTTTAGGAAGATCTATTGTAAATAGCGTGCAGATGCTCTTTTAAAAAAATCTGATAGTCTTTGTCGTTTTCTGATAGTTTTATGTTTTCATAGCCACTGTAAAAAATGTACTGGTATCTAGATCCAACATTTCATTTTGAATTTTCAAGTAGTTTATGCTGCTTGCACTGTGTTCATCTGCCTTTCCACATCCACCCTTCTGCCCTTTGTTCCTTTTCCGTATTCTTCCTCTCCTGTTTCCTCTTCTTCCATAGATTCTTTTGGGTAGATTTTTAATTTCTCCTCTCACTTTTTTCCTTACTTACTAATTTGGGACACATATTCCCTTTATGAACTTAGAAAAGAAGGTCAGCATGTACACACTCAAAAAGGAAATTTAACATGCATGTGTGTAAAAGGGACAAAAATAAGCTATATCCTGTTTGAATGTAAGAATATTACCTAAAAATACTTTAACACCAATCACCTTCTGTTAATTTGTATGCTAGTTTTGTGTGATATTTTAATTGTGATTCTTTTTAATATCACAAATTAGCTATTACTGTTGAGTCAAACCACAGATACGTATATGTGTATATATATTTGCACATACATTTAGTCATTCCTTTTTGGTTATTACACATTGGTCTCCAATGATTTTACTCTTGCTTCAAGTATAACATTAGGTTTCCTTAGCCAAAGTCTTTTGATGGTAACACTCTTTTATATGTCAGAAAGCCACTTTATTTGCCTTTACTTTTGAAGGATGGTTTTCCTAGGGCATGAAATGGAGGGCTTTTAGATAAGTTAGTACACTGAAGATAGTATTTCCTCTTCTGCCTTGCATTGCTGTTTTAAAGCGTTGGCTCTTGATCTAAAACTCATCCAGATCACCTGCCTTTTCTCTGTCCCACTTTATAATGCTTTCTTTGTCTTTGGTGTTCTGTAGTTGGTTTTATGTGTCTCGGTGGAAGTTTTCCTGTTTATCCTCTAGGGTTTTGGGGAGGCTTCCTGAGTGTGGTTTGGCATCCTTAATACAGTCTGTGAAAATATCAGCTGTTATTCTGTTAAAATTTTTCCTCATTTTATATATCTTAGAATGTCGGCGTTCTTCCTCCATATGCCATTGTTCATTATCATCTTAATAGCTTGCATCTAGTTGTCTTCCTCTGTATTTGGGAAGTATTTATATTTATTTATTAGATCTTCTTGTTTCCTAACTGTTTATTCACTGGTGTCTAATATACTATTGGGCTATACATTGCATTTTCAATTTCCATTATTATAATTGCATCAGTTATTTTTCCTTGGTTCTCTTTATTTATTTTTTTAAGCTGATTTGTTTTGAGGGAGAGAGAGGCGCTGATGTGGGGCTTGATCTCAAGACCCTGAGATCATGACCTCAGCAGAAATCAAGACTTGGATGCTGAACCAACTGAGCCCACAAACAGCCAGCTGAGTCTCTGTTTCTGTTTTAAAACTCCTTGTCTGTTTTCATAATTTGTTGCTTTGTGCTTTTTTAAATTCCTGCTTTATTTCTTTAAACATAGTAAATATCCTTACTTTGTAGGTCTGTAATTCTAGGAAATGAAAACTTCTCTGGCTCAATCCTGGTTATTTGGTGGTTGGTTAGTTATTTCCATCTTTACTCCTATCTTGTTTCTTTGTAAGCTCTGTATAGTGAGAGTGACCTCTGTCCCTTTGAACGTCTTCTTTGAGATTTATTTTGAAAGACATATTTTGCTGGAATGAATTGAATGAGTTTTGACTATTGGACACATATGAAGACTTATTACCCAGGACCAACTTCACCTAAAATTTCTGGCTTCAGGTATGGTTTTGGTATTGGTTTTTGTTGTTATGTTGGTTTTACCACACAGGCACCTTACATATATCTAACTTGGATTATAAGTTACCAGAACATATTTGCCTTGTCCTTTACTGGGCAGGTGGGTAGGTTATTTCTAGCCTACCTTCTTATTGCAGGTGTGACCCTTTGAGATTCTCAATTTTGCCCCATGTCCCAGCCTTGATCATGGCCTCTAGGCTTTAGCTCTTATCTCTTAGACTCTGTACCGCAATCACAAAGGAAATGTGGATTTCCTTTGCATCTGTCCCACAGGGCGGAGCAAATGGGACTCAAGGCTGGCTTACCTCTCTGAATTCCTCTTTCTCTCTCCTTAAATTTTTCTTTTAAGGAGACTTTACTTTCTTGTCACCTCAGATACAACTTTAAAATCGTGTTTCAGTGACAGACAGTTGTTGGTAGAACTGTTGCAGATCTCTATTTAATACAGGAAAAACAAGTGTTAAATTTTTGCACCCCCAACTCCCAATTTCTCAGCAGGATATAAACAGAAAAGTAAAAGTCTTCCTCTTTTCTGTCATTTGATGGTCAGACCTGTTGTCTTTGGTGAACTCCCGTTAACTGTTCTTTGTTTTTGCTTCGTATTTTTAAGTGCATATATTACTATGTACATATACTTATTTTACTTTACCTTACTTTTGCTTTTTCCCCCCACTGAAGATGAACTCTGGAGAGCCTAGGTAGCTCCACTGGTTAAGCATCCAATTTTTGATTTCAGCTCAGGTCATGATCTCATGATGTGAGGGATTGAGCCTTGCATTGGGCTCTGTGCTGACAGTGCAGAACGTGCTTGGGATTCTCTCCCACTCCCCTGCTTGTGCTCTCTCTCTCTCTCTCAAAATAAATAAATAAACTTAAAAAATATTTTAAAAAGGATGAATTCTAGAAGTTGCAGTTTTATTGCTCAGCAGGATATTAGTCTTGCATTTCCATTAGCATTCTTCTATCCTTTAAGCCACCTTAAAATCTTTTGATTTTTCTAGTTCTTTCTGAACCGGCCTCACCATCTTGCTGGTTCCCTCATTAACATAGTAAATAAATATTTGACACTGTTGACTTTATCTGGGTGAAGCGATGTTTATATCTTTTTGAAAATCATGGTTCGACATTAGAGATTTGTGGAACGTGATAATATTTCTCAAAAAACATCCAAGCAATTCATGGCAAGAGCAAGCAGATAAGTTTCCTACAGCCTGTGTCAGTCCCGGGGTTGGGGGAAGGGACAGTGACTATGATGAGAGATAGGATATGTCTTTAGCAAGGATGACTTAGGTCCAGTCCCCCAGGGCTCCTTCCTTCCTTTNGGGGGAGGGTGCAAGGAGGCAGGCAGCTTCTTCAAAGCACCCAAACAGAAACTTTGACAAGTCAAACCTTTCTCTTACCAAGATGGACTTCCTAAAGCTTAATTATACGGCATCATGATCCTAGGGGAGTTGCTGTTGCTTTTGTCAGTCTTACCAAAGATGCTTTCCTAGGAAGGACATGAAATGGAATCAGAATGAAATTGTACATACATCTGTGCATATGTATGTAGTGTATATGTTGTCGAGTTCCAACGGGAAAACAGAAACCAGAGAGCACGATGTAAGTTTTTTTTTTTTTTTAAAGTTAATACTAGAAACAGGTTAAATAATTGATGGAAAAACTGAGAAACCACATAGGAAATAGTGAGACACTTGATTGGCAGCAGCGGGAAGTTGCTCCACCCCTGGGCTGGAGGGAGAGAAAAAGAACTCTGTTCTTGAAGCTAACGGGCTGGCATTGAATGGCAGAAACTGGATCCATGGCAAAGGTGGAGCTGTTGTCAGAGAAACCTCTAAGGCAGAGACAGACAGACAGACAGACAGACAGAATGAGGATTACCCTTGTTTTTAACTTTTTCCCCCTGGTCAAATCCAGCATAGAATAGTTGATACAAGCCCTGGAAGCTAATGCCTACGGAATGAGCACCTTTGAAACGAGAACAGAACAGCTGAGGGGGAAGAAGGGGAGAGAGAAGAAAGGGGCCCAGCGTCTGTACATTATTTACTGGGACAGAGAATAGGTCAGTAAGTGTTAAATTCTCATTTCTTCCAGTTTTTAGTTTCATTGGAAATGTAGGTTCTTTATCTTACTACTAGAAGATACACATAAGTGTTTTCCTGATACTCTACAGGACTTGAGTCTGGTCATCAACTTACTAAGAATACAAAGGGCTGTCCTGCTCTGAATTTCTTGAAACTTACCTCTGACGATAGTCCTTGTAATCTGGATGAATAAATGGTCACTTGCTCCGCTCCCACATTGATTTCGCTTTTGCTTTGCCTCCCAAAGATCATCTTTTTCTGTTTAGTACTTATCCCTTGATTCCATTAAAAAAAAAAAGAGAGACCTTTTACTATTTATTTTCTCTAACAGCTGTCCTGTTCGACACATACACATGTGAACTACTGGTTCTGCAGAGCTACAGACACACCTGCTTTTTGCCCTTGAGTTCTGAACATGTTAAAGTAGACACAGAAGTGTGGTGAGGAATAACCTCTGCACTGCTGGCAAGGCTAAGTTGCAGAGCACTACCGCGCCTTTTGAAGGTGAAGTGTTCCTCATCCCAGTGAATTTGATAAATCAGTCCTTCTGGGTGGTGGTGATAGGGCCAGTTGGGGTCGGGGGAGCGGATCTCCAAATAATGAGATGGAAGGAATGACTGGAAGTATTTCCTAATGTTCTTTTCTGGGGAACATAGTAGAAGGCCTCTCCCTTAGTAGAACCGAGAGGAAGGAAGATGGTAAATGATCTCGTTAATATGCTTCAGTTTATTTTTATCACCTGACATGTTTTAGAATTTTAAAATAAGACATGAAATATAAAATTTCTTTTTAAAAATAAGCCTTAGAAAAAAGTTTGAGAATTAACAGTATGTATAGATGTATGGTGTTATTAATAGTGGTGATTTCTCAAGTGGGCAAGAGGAGTAAAGGTTTTCCTGGGTGATCTACATTCCTCTATTTCTTCTGTCTTGTCTCCCCGCCCCACCCCCACTCTCAGCGATGCCAGGACGGCAAGTCACATTGATGGCACTGTTTTCCTTCCTGTGCCGTTTTAATAAGGTAGCCACTAGTTACTTGTGGTTATTTAAACTAATTAAGTGGGGAGGGGGATAAGCATTTCATGTGCTCAGGAGACACATGTGGCTTGTGGCTAGCAAACTGAACAGCACATATAAACCGTTTATGTCACCATAAAAACAAAATTCTATTAGACATTGCAGCTTAAACACCTTGGTTCTTCTGGGTAACTGCTTGCTTCTCTGACATAAATACTGCATGATGATTATATCCTCAAAGTTAGGCTCAGGACTCTGGGAATATATAAAGGAATTGAAGTCTGAAAGATTAAAAGATTGTTAAAACCTCCAAGGATGAGTGAGCATTTCTATCAAGAGAGTCCTGAGAAGAAACGAGCGATCCACGGGAGGCTGCCTTCACCAGGGAGTTCTGCCTTGGAAGGGTAAGGCAGAGGGAGGGGAATTTGCACCAGCTGTTAAGGAGTAGAAACGGAAAGGAGGGCTGTGCCTGACAGGCAGTATAAAAGCTATGGTCCACGACAGTCTTCATTGTGGCTGCCTGTAGCTTGGATGAGGGAATCAGCAATACAGCCCATCATAAAAGCCATAGAAGCATCCCCTTTGGTACCTAAAAATATCTGTTGGATTCATGTTTATCTTACAGAACTTTTCTCAGAGACATGTACTTTTACCTCTTCAAAGCATTTTTTCTACGTTGTTTTCAATGAAAAGTCACCAAGTATAGGTAGGATGTTAATATTCTTTATTTCTATGTTTAGACGATACCACACATCTTAGGATATACCCTGTATTATTTATGTCTAAATTAACATTCAAGATCTATTATTTTTACGTCCCTCAATATTGCTTATTAAAGGAATATTTGTTGGAAATGCCCCCTAATTTTAGGTCACTTTGTAGTCCTTTCCAAAGTGTTTTAACAGAATGAAATATTAATGAAAAATGCCCTGGAAGAAAATATTAATGTTGACAAATGAGTACTAACCTGATATTTTAAAGGGCATGCCAATACTTTCCACTGCTTTCGCAGTCCTTCCAAAGCTGGAGTCATTTGGAGAAATCTCTGAGAAGACTTAATGTTCCCCACTGAAAGGAGACTTCGTCATCTGTGGGTTGTCATTCGTACTACTTGCTTTTGGCTTATAGATGTTGTAAAGTGTGTTATAATTATTTGGTTTCAAAGTTAACTCTATCTGTATCTGAAAAGCTTTGACTTTGGATGCGAGGTTAACAATAAAAGTACAGTGTGTTGGAAATACAGTAATTGCTTTTAAGTGAGAAATACATATTTTCTGTACATGATGAATAAGAGCTATGTAGCTCAATTTATACTTGACCTGAAGGGTCTAGAAGCAAAATCCTCCCCATCTACTTGATAATATATATCTCCTAGTCTATTTAAAATAAAATATAAAGTGCTGTTTGAATAGCCAAGATTAATATTCAAAAACTCAAATGTAAAGTCCGTCACAATTAACATAGGGTCTCAAGTCCTCCTTTTTAAAATAGAGTACTTTGATATTCAGGCATAAAAGAAAGAATATGTGACTGAAAGCTAATTATTTGGGAAGATTAGATTACTGTTGAAAAGACAATAAAAGATAGTGTTATAACAAGTTGGGGAAAGTACTGCTCTTAAATGTGTACAGCTTCTCCTGATCATAGAGGCAAAAAACGAGAAACTTTGCTTTTCAGTGGTAATTGTCTGTGTTCTCAGAGAACGTAAAGCCTTCGTTTCTTTGGCAAAAGGTGAATGTCTTCAGTGGAAATATTATTGAACTGTGGACCCTAAGACCCCACCTATTATTTAGTATCCTATGTATAAAGGGTCTGTGTAGTTTCTTCCTTAGACTATTTTTTTGGCCTTGTTAGCCATATTTTAAAAGGGAGTTAAGTAAAGAGTTTAAAATACGATTTTTGTCTTGGTATTCCCTCTGTCTCTATACATAAAAAAAAAAAGTACATAACTACAGTTGACCTTTGAACAACACAGGTTTGAGCTGTGTCCACTTATACATAGCTATTTTTTATTAATACGGTACAGTCCTGCAAATACATTTTCTCTTAGACTTTCTCACCATTTTGTAAAGCTTACTTTATTGTAAGAATAAATACAGTATATAACATATAAACATACAACATATGTGTTAATCAGCTGGTTATGTTATTGGTAAGACTTCTGGCCAATAGTGGGATATTAAGAGCTAAGTTTTTGGCAAACATTTATACTGGATTTTCCACTGTTTCAGGGGTAATCCGCACCCACATTGTTCAGAAGTCAGCTGTCTACGTAAGGCCTAAATACATAGGTGAAATATATTGGCAGTAGAGGGAAATTTTAATTCTTAAGATTCAGAAAAACTTGTGAAATAAAACTGAATTTTATCATCCATATTGGCCATGGATTTCTAGGTCTTCTGTTATGGGGCGATCAATAAATGTAAGATACTCATTGTTCTCTTAGTTTTCGTATGTGAAACATCTTTCATGTGTTAACATTCATAAAAGATAACAGAAAAGAAACCCATTAGGGTTAGAGCCACTGAGGTCACTTGGACTGCCTCTGAAGAGCTAGGGAGAAAGTAGGCTCATTTGAGCAGAAGCCCAGTAGAACTTTCTACAGGAAATGTTCTTGGTCTAAGCTGTTCAGTACTCACAACATGACTGTTGACCACCTGAAGCGTGCTTAATGTGCCTAAGAAATGCAATTTAAACTTAAATTTACCTGTCACTAGAGGCTTCCCTTTTGGACAGTAATATTTCTTTGAGATAAGAAAGTCATGTGACAATATTCTTTCTGCACTTGTTTTGAGCCTTTGCATTCTTGAGTCTGAAGATAAGGCATCTCTGCTGTGCTATGGAATTCTGAGGAGGAGCCCAGAATATTGTTAATTCATTCATTGTTGCTGGAGAACCGTAAGATGGAACTCAGACGATCAGGGTGCATGTAACATGGAGTTGAATAGTAAAAAGAGAATAGGGAAAGTAAAGCATGAAATAAAATGAAATGCATGGGCTACCACCAGTCATTTTTAGGATAGGGGATCAGGTAGTTTGAGTTTCTTTACAAACCCCTCTGTTGGAAATCTAGTAGAGGTGTAAAGGCTTCTCCCTGTCATCAACTTGCTGAGATTCCATTTGGAGAGAAATGTCGACCACACAGAGTAAGTGATACCACCAGCGCTTTAAGTGTGTGGTATGGATAAAATGCCACTAGAGTCCGGCAGAGGATATGTTTGTTCGTCTACCCATGCAACAAGAATTCTCAGGTGCTGTGCCAGGTATCACAGTAATGAGGCACCTGGGGATGAAACCTAGAAAATATAAATAGAAGATACCAGTTCAGTTGAGAAAAAAAATCAGGGACTGAGAGTAATGCATAGAACACTTTTAGATACAAGCCCATCACAGGAAAGTCTTTGAGGTGGTAAAGACAGGAATCAGTTAAGGGAAGCTTAGGCATTGCTTCAGGGCCTGGAAGCAGCTATTGGGCAGCAGAGACCCTCAGGTGGGAAAACTGATAGGAGAGTGGAGACAGAGAGGTAGAGTCCCAGAGGCCATGGAGCCATCAGAGAGGTGGACAGTGGCCAGGGCATGAGAGGCCTTAGGGGTGATTTTGGGCAAGAGATACAATTTTTTAAATAAGTATGAGGCTGGGGCGCCTGGGTGGCTTAGTCGGTTGAGCGTCCGACTTTCGCTTAGGTCATGATCTCGCGGTTCGTGGGTTCGAGCCCCGCATCGGGCTCTGATGCTCTCTGCCAGCTCAGAGCCTGGAGCCTGTTTCAGTCTGTGAGTCCCTCTCTCTCTGACCCTCCCTGCTCACGCTGTCTCTCTCTCTCTCTCTCCTAGAAATAAATAAAACATTAAAAAAAAATTTAAATAAGTATGAGGCTGTTAAGGAGTTACACAGGAAATGACCTATTTCTTACGTTTTTTTATTTTTGACAGAGAGAGAGACAGAGACCAAATGTGAGTGGGGAGGGGCAGAGAGGGAGGGAGACACCGAATCTGAAGCAGGCTCCAGGCTCTGAGCTGGCAGCACAGAGCCCGATGCGGGGCTCAAACTCCCAGACCTTGAGATCGTGACCTGAGCCGAAGTCAGACGCTTAATGGACTGAGCCACCCAGGCGCCCCATGGAAATGCTATATTTCTACATTTACCTGTTAAAAGGAACTGCTCTGGGGAGAGTGTCTTGAAGGGAGGCTAGAGTGGACAGGAAGATTAGAAAGGAGGCTATTGCCTAGTCATGGGAGTGATGAGCATGGCTTAGATGAGGACTGTAGTAGTGGTGGGGCGATGAGTGGGTGGGTTTTGCAGATAAATTGGAAGTGGAGACTGCAGGACATGTTGATAGATTGGCTGTGGGATGTGAATGAAATGGAGGAATCAAGAATGACATCTAGGTTTTGTGACCTGAAAAAAATAGTGCTATTAACAGGGATAGAGGAAGATGGTTTTGTTACTTGTTTTGTACATTTTGCGGAAAACAAAAATATTTGTTTTAACCATCTTAAGTTTGATATGTTTGAGTTTCACAGTTTGAGATATCAAGCAAGCGAACAGCTCAGTGGAGAAATGTAGAGATGCTCACCTACTGTTTATATGTAGATTGTACATAAAGGTCTGAGAATAGTTGAGAATACAGGTGAGGTGTGGGGGGAGGGAGGGAGAGAGTGGGAGAGAGGGAAGGAAGGAAGATAATAGAGAAAAACACTCTTAACAAGCCCTGGAGAACTCCAGCAATTATCTATTGTCCAGAAAGGCAAGAGAAACCAAGGAGTGGTCATTTGGGAGGAGGAGAACCCAGAAAGGCTGATTTCTTGAGCCTAAGAGAGGAAGAGAGTTTCAGTAGAGGCAAGTGGCAAACCACATAAATGCTCCTGAAGCCTGGGGCAAGACGTTACTACTGTCAGAATTAGCAAGAGGAGCGTTCTTGGTGGCCTTTGAGAAGAGCAGTTTTCTGGGTGGCAGAAACCAGATGAAATGAGATGGAATAAAATGGATGGTGAAGAAGTACTGACCGTTCCTCAGATGAAATCGAGACATTTTGTTATAAAAGAAAGAGAAATGCACAGTAACTGTAGAGATATCTGAGGCCAAGTGGGTAAGACCCAATAAGCAAATGGAGAAACTCAAGTTAATGAGAGTTCAAAGAAGAAGGAAACTCGCAGACTCTTGGAAGATGAAATAGTTTCAATTGTAACTGAGGAGGCAGCTCTGTGGAGTGGAGCATTATCAGTGAAGAAGGTAGTGATGAACTTGAGAGAATCAGGAGCAGATGATAGACTTAATAATGAAGTTTATGGGACTAGTATTGGGCAATAGTAGCAAGTACTTCAGGTGAAAACAGATGATAGAAGACCTGCAAAANTAGTCTAAGATGAATAATTCATTAACACTTTCCTGAAGTAATAATGTTTTTATTTTATACTAAGAAACTTCCTTATTCCTATTTAATACATTCCAAAAGATTTTTTTTCTGCAATGTTTCTTTTAATAGTAGACTAAAGTTTTGACTTGAGCACCTACTAGTGTATGCTATTTTAACCCTATAGTTCTCTTACTGTCTTTTTATTTGAAGATTAAGAGCTTGTGTACATTGGTGATTTGTTTTTGATCACAGCAGTTGTTCTGGTTTTCCTTTTATGTTATTTGGACTACTTTCTCTAGATAGTTTATATGTTTCAACATGTTACAGCTAANCATATAACACCCAGTGCTCATCCCGACAAGTACCCTCCTCCATGCCCATCACCCAGCTTCCTCTCCCCTCTCCCCCATCAGCCCTCAATCTGTTCTCAGCATTCAAGAGTCTCTCATGGTTTGCCTCCCTCCCTCTCCCTGTCTACTGTCTTTTCTAATAGTAGAAGTGACGGGGCACTTGGTTGGCTCAGTTGGTTGAGCTTCGACTTCGGCTCGGGTCATGATCTCACCATTCCTGAGTTTGAGCCCCACATTGGGCTCTGTGCTGACAGCTCAGAGCCTGAGCCTGAGCCTGTTTTGGATTCTGTGTCTCCCTCTCTCTCTGCCCCTCCCCGGTTTGTGCTCTGTCTCTTCTCTCTCTCAAAAATAAATAANTATCTCTCTCTCCCCAAAAAAAAAAAAAAAAAAAAAAAAATAAAAATAAAAAAATAAACCTTAATATTAGAATTGAGAATAAGTGACTGGATTTAAATATATAATTTCTTTAAAAGTCAGTTCCTAGAAAATACATATATTGATGATTGTATTTTGAATTTTGGTAGATTTTTAAAATCAGAACATTATTTAGTTCCTGAATTCCCTGTGTAATATAGTGTAATTTTTGTGGATGGGACATTGGTTGGGATGTGGGTGTATGTTTGTTTTGCCCTACAGGGCATGTTAATTGCTTTGTACTCCCCCACCCCCAACACCCTGGTTCATTTTAAGTATTTAGTCACCTTGCTAAGAGTAGGTGAAAATGAAGGCTAAAATAAGCTACAATTATATTCAGCATTGGTGATATATTACTCTGACAGAGGAATGTAAATTGGATTTGGATATTACACAGTATTAAAGCTGACCTTCTAAGGTTAAGGTATAAAATTTGTTACTTTGTCACATGTGACCAGTGATATTTTTTTCCCCTTTCAGGAGTTTCTTATATTGATTTTGAGCAAAATAACTTTGTGTTTCTCTAGGTGTTTATGTAAAATTATTCTTTGAGGTAGTTAAAAATTTTTCTCTTACTGCAAAATGTAGGAGGTCATTATAGGAAAATAGATAATACAAAAAAAGATGAAAAAATGTATAATATCACCTACTTAAAAAGGCACTATATAGAAGTGTGTGTGTCTACTTAAGAAGTCCTTTGTTTAATGCTATTGGCTTTGGGGACTAAAGCAGGGAATGATAAATGATTTACATATATCCTAAACATTGTTTGGATTTAAAAGATTAAACATTTCCCCCCCTATACTTTTGATGTGGAGTAGCACCTACTCTACTTCTTAGTAGAAATAGATGATTACATCTTAGTAGAAACAGATGATGTTATAAACCATATCCATGATGCATTGTCTTCCTCATATTGGCATTTGAAGGTGGAACAGAAATGTAGATGCTCTTACAAAATATATAGAATTCTTCTGTAAAGTCTTTTTGATATCTCAATAAGAAACACTTATGTCCACGTCTACCTCTCTGGCACTTTTTAAAATGCCATTTAAAAAACTTTCAAAGCAATAGGCTTAGTTTTCATAGAAATAGTAGAGGGTTTGGTAGCGATTTGTCTGTTTATGTAATTTTTATTACAGTATTTAATTACGGTAGTAAGTACAACTGGCAAAAATAGATTTGGAAACAAACGTCCCTTCCCATTGGCTCATTGGCATGAGCATAATGAGGGGGCCCTTCTTCTCCCTGCCGGGGAGGTACTGTGGCGGCAAGTGGGGAGCTCAGATGCCCATCCATGTCCAGCAGTAACAAGAAGCGTCTTCCTGACATGTCAGCAGAGACCTCCTGGAGAGCATGGACTTGTGTTTTCACCTGGCACTACCCAGAGCATGCCTATCCTTCCTCCACCGAATCGGTATCCTAGGAGGCCAGCTAAAAAAATAAGAGGTGGAAATAAAATCCAAAGTATCATAACGTAAAAACCTGTGTCCAGGTTTCAATATAAAAAAACCTGTCCTAATAAAAAGGAAGATTTCAAACTAAGTGCAAAAAGACATTTATTAATAGACAACAGTAAGGAGTTGTAGAGATACTTGAGCATTCTTTTAAAGATGTTCAAAGGAGCCATCCTCAAGATGTTTTAATGAGCAATTATGAATATGCTGAAAGAAAAAAACAGTCTCAGCAAAGACAGAAGAAATTGCATTCTTTTTAAAAGATTGAATTGAAAGTTTAGAATTGAAGACTAAAATAACCAATGAAAAACTTACTGGAAGGGCACAACAACAAAATGTGGGAGTGAGAGGAAGGAATTGGTGAACCTCACTGTGGAAGAATAGAAAATACCTGATCTGAATGGAGAAAAAATGAAAAACAAAACCAGAAAAGACCCTCAGGGAACTGTGGCACTGTAATTAAAGTTTTAACATTTTGTTATCCAAATCCTAGGAGGACTTGAGAGAGATGGCAAGATAACAAAGTTACATGAAGAAATAATGGCTAAATTTTCCCCAAGTTTGGCAAAAGACTTAAACATACAGATTCAAGAAAATGCAAATAGGATGAACCCAGAGGAAGTCACATTAAGACCTACTAGAGTCAACCTTCTGACAACTGAAAATGGTAAAAATTCTTGAAAGCGGCAAAAGATGCCACTTGGGGAAAAACCAAGGGCATGACACTAGATTTCTCACCTGAAATGATGGAGGCCCAAAGCATGTGGTAAGAACAGGTTTTAAATGAAGAAAGCAAAGAACAGCCAACTCAGAATAGGCGTGTTGTGAAAGTATCATTCAGGAATGAAGGAGAAATCAAGACATACTTAAAAATAAAATAATGAGAGGATTAAAAAGGCATCCTTGAAATACTGGGAAGAAAAAACATACATTGTAAATAAAACCGTGGGTAAGTTTACTTTCCTTGAATTTTCCAAATTATCTTTGGTAGAAGCAAAGCATATCTGTCTAAGGTTCTATTTCTATGTAGAGGAAATAGTTAAAACAATGATCCTCTAAAAAGGGGAGGGTAAAGTGCATAAAGGGAGGTGGGTTAGTTTGGGGTACCATAATAAAAAGGCTGCAATCTGGGTGGCTTAAACAGAAATTTATTTTCTCACCATTCTGGAGGCTGGAAGCCTTAAGGTCATGGTCAGGTGCCATGAGGGTCAGTTTGTTCTGTGGTCTCTTTCTTTGGCTTGCAGATTGCTGTCTTGTAGTGGCTTTATATGACCTTTCCTCTGGTGTGTGTTCCTCTTACAAGGACATTCGTCATAGTGGATTAGTGCCCTATCCTTATGGTGTCCTTTAACCTTAATTATCTCTGTAAAAGCCTTATCTCTATAAATATTGTCACACTGTGAGTGTGGGCCTCAATGTATGAACTTTGAGGGTTACTATTCGATTCGTAACAAGAGGGAAGATTTCTACCATTCACTCAAGCTTGTGAAATGATGATGCCAATAATATTTGATATATTATGATGTACCTAGAGCAACCTCTAAAAAAGCTTTGGAGCTATAAATAAAAAACACAGTAAATAAATCAAAATGGAATTCTAAAATAGGCTCAAGTAAATGACAGGAAGTCAGGCAAAAGAAAATGAACAGACAGAACGAACAAGAGCCAAAAAATAAGGACTAGAGCTTAACATGTCAATAATTACATTATGTGTAAATGGTTATGCTAATTAAAGGAGGTTGGCAGAGTAGATTAAAAAACATCACCTGATTATATGCTTTCTATCAGAAATTCACTTCAAATATATTGATATAGACAGATGGAAAGTGAAGTGATAATAAGACATATTATGCAAACATTAATCAAAAGGCAGTTGTGGCTGGTTTAATATCCAATAATTAAGATCTCAGAGTAAAGAAAAAGATTGATTTTTAGGAGTCAGTCCACCAAAAGACCCACCCTAAGTGTATATATCGAATTACAGATGTGCACAATATATGAAGCAAAAATACTAGAACAGAAAGGAATACATAAATCCACAAATAGATTTGGAGACTTCACAACTCAATCAATGATCAGTAGAACACCTAGATGGAAAATCACTAAAGGTATAAGAACTCAACAGTACTATTAAGCAAAAATACATAATGTATTATTATAAAACATTTCATCTAATAGCAGAGTACACATTCTCTTCTTAGAACATGTACCAAGTTAGACCATATCCTGAGCCACAAAGCAAATCTCATCCCAATTTAAAAGAATTGAAACCATACCAAATGTGTTTTTCTACCATAAGACTCAAACTAGAAATCAATAACCGGAAGATAACCAAACATTTGGAAAGTAGACCACACACTTGTATATAATCCTTGAGTCAAAGGAAAAGTCTCCAGGGAAATAAAAAAACACACTGAAGTTAACAAAAATACATTGCAAAGCTGTGGTATATATCAAAAGTGGTACTGAGAAAGGAAATCTGTGGCACTCAATATATGAATTAGAAAAGTAAAAGGTCTCCAATAAATAATTTTAGTTATCACCTTAATCTAAACAGCAAAATCCAAAAACAAATAAGGTAATAAGAAAGAGAAGAAATCAATTAAATTGGAAACAGAATAACAATAGAGAAAACTAATCAAGAATGTAGTTCTTTGGGAAGATTAATAAAACTAATAAACCTTTATTATTGATGACGAAAGTAGACAAATTGCCAGTATTAGGAATAAAACAGAATGTCACCGCAGACCTATTATCAGGGTAATAAGGCAATGTACAAATAACTTCAGATATACAAATTGGACAACTTATTTGAAAGACCAATTCTTCATAAAGAGGTACTACAACATACCCAGTGTGAAATAGACAAAAAAGGGCTACTGTCATGAGTGGCACATGCAGGGCAGCTCCAATGTGAAATAGAACATTTGACTATCTTCTGGCTATTAAGGAAATTAAATGACTATTTTAAGACTCCCTTAAAGATCTTCAAGTACAGATGCTTTCACTGGCAAATTCTACCAAAGTTTTGAAGAAAAATTAATACCAGTTCTACATAGCCTCTTCCAGAAAATGCAAGAGCAGGGAGCAATTGACAGTTTATTTTATGAAGCTGATACTGATAGCAAACCAAAGACAATTACAAAACCCCAAATTCCAGATTTACAAGCTAATGCCCATCATGAATATAGACGTGAAATTCTTAGCTGCAATGTAAGACTCTCTCAACAAGGCTAAAGAAGAAAACTGATATATCAATAGATGCAGACAAAGATTTGACAAAAACTGAGCACCTCTAACAAAAACTCTCAGGAAAGGAGAGATGTTACGGATTGAATTGTGTCCCCCAGAAAAATTGTGAGGTCCAAATTGGCACCTCAGAATTTGATCTCATTTGAAAACTGGGTAAATACAGATGGAGTAAGATGAGGTCATAAAGGAATAGAGTAGGCTCTTAATCGAGTTACACTCTTTCAAGAAGAGAAACACAGGGACTATGTGATGGGAGATATGGAAATCCCAGAATAGCCATTAACCCCGGAAGCTAACAAGAGACCAAGAAGGGGTCACCCCGTAGTCTTGGAGGGAGCCCAGCACTGCTGACTTTGGGCTTCTCGCCTCCTGAACTATGAGAATGAACTTCTCCTCTATGCATTCTACTTCGCAGTATTTTGTTACAGCTACTCTAGGAAAATAATACCAATGAGTACTTTCTCAATTTGGTAACATAAATCTACAAAAATTCTTGAGCTAACATTAAATGTGAAAGGCTGAATACTTTTCCCCTTCAGACTAGGGATTAGGCAAGGATGTTTGCTTTCACCGCTCCTGTTCAACACTATGCCAGAAGTTCTAGCCATAGAAACGAGGTACAAACAAAAATGTATAAATCAGAAAGGAAGACTGTAACTGTCCCTATTTGTAGATGACATGTTTATGTAGAAAACTGGAAGAATCTATAAAAATTAGAACTAATCAGTAAGTTCAGCAAGATTGCTGGATTCAAGATAAATAAAACTCAACTTTATTTTGCAAGATGTAAAAGTTTTAGAGCTTTGTTGTACAACAGTGTGCATATAGTTGGTAATACTGTACTGTACACTTCAATATTAAGAGGAAATTTGTTTTTCTCCTGAAAAAATACGTTATATATATTTTTATGCTGAAAACTACAAAATCATGATGAAGAAAATCAAAGAGGGTCTGAATAAATGGAGAGATACTTTGTTCTTGATGTTTGCTTGATTGTTCAAGTTATTGGCAAATTTTTTGCTGTTTTGAGACTGACATCCTTTTTTTATTGTTAGCTAGAATGCAAGGGTTTTCTCAGCTTCTAGAGCTCACCCACACTCCTTGGCTCCTATTCCCCTTTCTCCATCTGTAAGCTTTAAACTTTGAGTCCTTCTCAGGCTGTGTATCTCTCTCGTCTCATTTCTCTGATCCCGCGGGGAAAGGCTTTCAACCTCAGTAATCTGGGTCATTAGATTGGACTCACCTGGGTAATTTAGGGTCATTTTCCTATTTTAAAATCCTGTGATTAGGAACCTGAATTTCCTCTTCTGTTTCCTCTATTTGCTATGTCAGATAACTACGGCTTCTGATGTTAGAGAATGGCCATCTGCAGCGGGGCGTGCGGTTGGGGGGAGAGGGGGTGAGATTACTCTCCCTACCACATGTGCTAATGGCTTCCCATTGTCCATGACATTGTATAGATTTTTTTTCAGAAGCTCCTTCCTACCATTTTGATTTTATCTGATACAGCCACTTCTGTAACTGGGCACAGGCCATTTCTTTCATATTTAATGGCTTTGCATGCATTCCAAGTGCCTTAGAAACCGCTCTTTCTCTGACTTAACCTTGAAGACTCAGGCCAGGCATCAGCTGCTTTGCTCCTCAGAGAGGTATATGCTGTACCTTCTGTTCCCTTAGCACCATGATTATAGCATTTATTACATTATGGAAATAATTTAGCTCAACATTTGTTTCAACCACAAGTCTGTGATCTTTTCAAGGGCAGAGAACGTGTTTTATTCAGTTTTGTGTTTGTCATACCTATTGCAGTATTAGGCACACAGGGAGACCTTCCTGAAGGCTGAGTGACTTTGTTAATGAACACTTGTTTGAGAGGTAATGCAACATCACCCTTTGAGCTCAGTCAGTCAACTCCTCAGGTGTGGTGAAGACAGGGACTCCAGATTCATCATCCTTGGTTCAGTATGGATAAGTACCAGTTCTGAAATCGGAATTGATGATTTTGGCATGAAGGTTGGGACAGTGATACTGCATGGAAAGCGTCATTGCTTTGTGCTTCCTTTCTAGGTTGATAGAGTAAGGGTGTGAGCCTGGGTATCAGCAGACCTGGATGCTATTTCTACGTGATCATGTACTTCTCTCTGTGTATTCTTTTCCTTATATATAGAAATGGAAGGATGTTCAGTTTTATTTTAAAACCTTTTGTTGAGTGCTTAGTCTGTTCCAGGTGCTGGGGAATTTAAAGACAAATTAGAAATGGTCCCTGTTCTCCAGGCGTACGTGACTGGTAAGGTTGCCCTTAGGATGTGGTAGGTTTATTCTGGCTCTGACAATCTGTGATGCATTTATCTTTCTTTCCTTTCCTTGGAGCACATTTGGGAAGAGAGGTGATAACTAACTTGAGTCTGTGGGAATCATATACATGGATAGTGTCCTTGGGCCAGGAAGTAAATCTGAGACCTGATTATTGCCTTCTCTGCTCATTGAGATGATTGTATTTGCTTCATAAAGTCAACAGTACCTAGGAAACCACTTTGCATATCTTTGATTTCATCCTGTGTCTCGGGAAGCAGTAACTGAATTTCGAAGCATAAGCTGCTTTGAACATTTTAAGATGGTTTGAACATTTAATCCTAGAGGCCACCCTTTCTCCCTCCTTTTTTTTTTTTTCCTTTTGTTACCTCTTCACCTCTTCTTTTCTGTTACATGGAGCCCCCTGCTAGGAAGTGCTAAAGGGCAATATACTTAGTAGTTTTTCTGGAAGTAATTAAAAAAGAAGAGTTTGATATTTCCTGTTAGAGAATTTTAAGAGGTAGATTTTGCGTTAAATTAGTACTTAGCACATTACTTTATGTTTTAAAGCCATTTTTTCCCCAATACAAATGTCATACTAATCTCTCTGTCATTTCTATTCATGAAGAAGAAACATTTGCACATTGCTTATTCATCCATGAAGGCAGTTTATAGTTAAACCACATAATGCCTGATGGTACTATGCTGACAGGCACAGAATAAATAGAACAGATTTCGTTCCTTGAAGATTGATCATTTATAGATCCAGGTTGCTTCCTACATTGATGATGAGAAATCTTTTACTTTTGTAAAAAGCTATGGATTTCAATGAACCTCTGTCAGCACCACAGGCCTACCTACTCAATATCACTTTTTATCTTGAACATCTTTTCCAGAAATGATAAGAAGTAATATTTGCCCCTATTTTTAAAAATAATGCTGAAAATAGTAGAGGTGGGGGCCAAAGTTTTGAAAGAATGGGTTCGTTAGTGACAACTTGTTAGTACCACAATATACTGGCCTCACTAATTTCTAAGGAAACAGCGAGTCTTTTTACTTAATTTGTGTCTTAATATTTCAATCAATACCTTTACCAGCTTTTTATGTTTAAATATTATATATGTGTATTTTTTTGTTATCAACAATCTTTGCTTCCTCTGTTCCATGACTTTGTTTTTGTTGTATTTATGAAATGTATAGTCTGACTTTCATGAGGCTATTACCATTCTCTCTGATTTTATTCAGAAATTAATTCCTACCATGAGTTAAAAGATTGCAGTATAATTTGGTATAAGGCCGCTTTACATTTAATTTATTAAGTTTATTTTATAGGGAAGTAGCTTATATGTAATATGCTTGAGCAGATGTAAGTTTTACTGCAATGACGCATATTCTGTAGTTCAGAAGAGTTATTTAGTGGGTCCAGAAATAGTTAATTTGAGAACTTCTGTGAGTCTCAGCATTCTGGTTANAAACTGGCTTCTATTAGTTAGGCCAAAGGACTTAACTTGATTTACTTGGATTGATAGGCTTTTGTTATATTAGCCTAGTTTTAAATTATTTTTGTACAAGGCAGTTTTAAGAATAGTGACTTGATTTTTCCACAATGATTGAAAGTGTTAGGTGTATGAATAATCTTATATCACTTATGTTAGCTTTTGCATGTCTTCATGGATATAACTTTTGCATATATAGATTGTTAAAAATTCACTTCAAATAAAGTAGGAAGTCCCGCTGGGGGGCACTAATACAGGAGGGCATGATGAGCACAATCTGTCCACGTGCGTCAGTGTCAGCCCCAGTGAAACACTCAGGTTCTTTATGTGTTTGATTTCAAGCTTACCTGCTTCATGGGAAATGAGAATAAATACGGAGTAGGATGTCGACAAGGCAAACAGTTAAGTGGATGCCGTAGGTGTTTCATGAAACATTAAAGTGAGATTTGAAGTGCCTACAGGTAATCTGTGTGTTGCTGATAATGGAGAGTAAACGCGTCACTTTTGAAATAGCATCCTGGTTTGAAAACACGGACTTCTATTCAACTTTTTTCCCCTCACCTTCGCTATAATAGTGATTTCAGGCTTTTCTTTCCTAGTAGAGTATGAGAGTATGTTTCTTGCTTAAGCACATTCTCGAATTAGTTATTCCATGGCTTTCACTGGACCGGGAGGAGACAAGTGAAATAGTGGACAAGTATCTGTCAATCTAAATGACAAATTGGGTGTGTGTGTGTGGTGGGAATCAGAAATTCTGAACATTTATAAGTGAGTAAGCTGTATTCACAAGTGTACAAATGAAGATTTTTTAAACAATATTTTTTCATTTAAAAATGTTGCATTTGTTTTTCATATTTCATGGGAAATGTTCTATTGTGTCTTAAGTAAGAAAATGGTATTATATCCTGGTATGTGACTTAAACTTTAAGAAAAATTTTTTTAAAATATTTTATTTATTTATGAGAGAGAGAGAGTTTGTGAGCAAGGGAGGGTCAGACAGAGAGAGAGGGAGACACAGAATCTGAATTAAGTTTCCAGGCTCTGAGGTAGCTGTCAGCACAGAGCCCAAAGCGGGGCTCGAACCCACAAACTGTGAGATCATGACCTGAGCTGAAGTCGGATGCTTAACTGACTGAGCCACCCAGGTACCCCAATATGTGATATGTGATTGATAATATTTTGATTGGTTTTGATTACTGGATGAAATTTTGTCTTTAAAGTTCAATTTTTCAAAGGACACACACACACACACACACACAATCATATATGCAAACACATATATACAAAGAAATACACACAGTTATATATCCTAAATTTTTCTTTCCCCTGCTATTTTATTTTTTAATTTTTTTAAATGTTTTATTTATTTCTCGGAGAGAGAGAGAGAGAGAGACAGCGTGAGCAGGGGAGGGTCAGAGAGAGAGGGAGACACAGACTCTGAAATAGGCTCCAGGCTCTGAGCCGGCAGTCAGCACAGAGCCCGACGCGGGGCTCGAACCCACGAACCACGAGATCATGACCTAAGCGAAAGTCGGACGCTCAACCGACTAAGCCACCCAGGCGCCCCCTTCCCCTGCTATTTTAAAAAAATGGTAATATTCTTGCTCAAGGCTTTCTAAATCACCACTGGAAAAAAAGGTATTAACTTCCATTAAGGTAGTTTTTCTAAAATCAAGGTGAGTGGTTGTCTATTGGCAGTGATGTCCTAATTATATTACAGTGCTGTGATTTTACCAGTGGGTTTATGAAAAGAGGTGGCTTGGTCAAGATGAAAATGTTCATTTAAAAATAATGATGAAACTCTTAAAACTCTTAAATGACTAAACTTTGAAACTTAGGAAATTAGGATGCATTTCAGTGGTTTGAGAAATTTTCCTGCACTGTCGGTACAGAGCCTGATGCAGGGCTTGAACTCACGAACTGTGAGATCATGACCTGAACTGACACCAAGAGTTAGATTCTTAACCAACTGAGCCACCTAGGCACCTCTTCCTTCCTTAAATATTGCCCAATTTCTGCTCTTAGGAGAAGTCTGAAGTGAGGCTTAGTCAGTGGTATGTTGGTACATGTTTAATGGCCCGCTCTCTGGGTGGGAGGACATGCGGTGATTGGCAGCATTTCCTGATTTCTGCCTTGTATTGCTTCCCACAGGGCAGATTCTGGCTACTAACATTATGTTGCTGGACTTGGAACACAGTAGTGATGGGCATTATCTGGTTTATCTTATCACTGCTCTCACAACTTAAGATTATGTATCATGAGCAATTTCGTACATGATAGCATTCCTATATTGTATTTATGATTAGAATAAAACAAATATGAAATATTTGTGAGTATATAGCATATTGTGGTATTTCAAACTAGAATACTGATTATGTATAACTGCTTGTTTTCTTTCTTTTTTTTTTTCTTTTCTGTTTTAACAGTTGGGTGGAAAGTTTTGGACATGAGGGGCTTGGGTTATTACTGGACATTTTGGAAAAACTGATTAATGGCAAAATGTAAGTATATTCATTTTTATTTTCAGTTAAGCTACATTTGCATGTCTAGTGATAATTCCAGCAGTGACTGATGTTTTTTATGCCAATGCAGACAAGAAAAAATTGTAAAGAAGAATCAGCATAAAGTCATACAGTGTCTAAAGGCTTTGATGAATACACAGGTATGTACATAGGTAATTACATTGTATTCGTT
The DNA here is from genome assembly GCF_008692635.1 of Crocuta crocuta. Taxonomy (NCBI): domain Eukaryota; kingdom Metazoa; phylum Chordata; class Mammalia; order Carnivora; family Hyaenidae; genus Crocuta; species Crocuta crocuta. The sequence continues at coordinate 4,327,029 of NW_027527388.1, read as the reverse complement.
CTTTACTGGTACCTACAGAATTCTTCTGAAATAGAGGTGTGTAGTACAGAATTTGCACTGAAGTGACCTACTGCTTTGCTAAGCTGTTGAGTACACATCCTTGTGGGCAGATTAATCCTCCCTTTCTTCCCTCTGCTGCCCCCCCCCCCCTCCCTC
>NW_027527388.1:4324600-4326777 GCF_008692635.1 Crocuta crocuta | reverse complement strand
AACTTTCACGAGTATAGCAAAAATAAGCTTTGAGATCATACATGATAATTACACGTGACCTGGAGTAATACTTCTTATCAAAGAATCAAGTGGGAAAGACTTAGTTTTTATAGCCTAGAAATTTAAATCTACAATGAAATTAATGTCAAAAGATGTGAAACGATTAGAAACAGGTCCCAAAACCGGAGCAATGACCCTTAATATAAGTCATATTGAAACCAAAGGCAATATGGTAGGTCTGCAGAGGTGCACATTTGAAGAGGACACATAAGAAGAGAGGAATACTTACAGCTGCTAACTGAAGTTAGATTTTTCAGACAGTGTTTCCATTTTTAAATATTTTATATTGTTAATTGCAGAAATTGGCTCTATTGCATGCCATGTCTTTAGCTTCAACATCTAAACATATCTACCTCATGATGGGTACAGTAATGATAGGTGTTTTAGTTGCCATTAGACAGCAGGAGAGGAATTTTACCTGTGGCGTTATGATGATTTGTGTTTCATAGCAAACTGTATATTTCTGATTAATTTCAGTTTTTAATATTTCGTCTCACTCATTTTAAAAACAAGCCTTTAGAGGATCACACACTTAAGTACTGGTACTTCGATTATCAACATTCATATTTCTTTTTATTAAATGTAGCAAATACTTATATTTTCCTTTTTTTCTTTTTATTTAATGTTTATTTTTGAGACACACACACACACACACACACACACACACACACACACACAGTATGAGAGGGGAAGGGGCAGAGAGAAAGGGAGACACAGAATCTGAAGGAGGCTCCAGGCTCTGAGCTGTCAGCACAGAGCCTGATGCAGGGCTTAAATTAACGATCTGTGAGATCATGACATAAGCCAAAGTTTAATGCTTAACTGACTGAGCCACCCAAATGCCCCAGTATTTTGTAATCCTTTTTGTCTTATTTATTTTTCAGCATTTTCTTGAACTAAGTTTTCTGTTTTTACCTACCTAATAAGATTGTTTTCACCTCCCTGTCTTCTCTAATCAGATATGATTTTCTTTCTTTCTGGTTTTTTTTTTTTTTTTTATGTTTTATTTTTTGAGAGAGTGTGAATGGGAGAGGGGAAGAGAGAAAAGGGAGAAGAGGATCTGAAGTAGGATCTGCACTGATAAGCTGAAGGCAGCAAGCCCATTGTGGGGCTCGAACTCCCTCAACTGACTGAGCCACCCAGGCGCCCCTGCTATGATTTTCAGGGGGAATAGCTGATGTAGAAATCCTCTTTATATTGTTACATATCCACATTTTTTTATATTTGAATTTATCTGTAAGAATTAGTTTTTAGTTAGATTACATATTCTTTTGTACTATATGTCTTAAATGAAGAAAGTGGATTTTTCTACGCTGAGGATGTAATATTGCTTTAGAAAGGCTCCTTGTAAATTAAGAATATAGAATTGGAAATTTCACTGGTCATAAGGCTAGCAGTAGATAAAACCCAGGAACATGTTTTTAAACTAAAGGGTCATGTGGATCATTCTTTGATTTTGAGAGGAATACCATGATTAAAGTGAGATGAGGTGGTGTATGAAAGAATATATTCCTACCTGAGACTGACTTGGGGAGGGAGTTGACTTTATGTATTTAAGTTCTGATACAGTGCATTCCCTTATAATGGATGGCTTTTGCTTACAGTTTGTATCTGTGAGCTGGAATCTATTGCCATTTGTGTTGATGGCTATCACCTGTGCTAGTAAGAATAAAAAGTTACTGATACTTGAAGTTACTATTATATTGTCTGAATTCTAAACTTAATATACGAAATAATTTTTTCGGTAAAGGCTCCACCCCCCCCGTCAAGATTCAAGATTCATTGATGGTTTTTCATTTATCTCACTGTGTAGTCTTTATAAGAGTTTATTAAATAATGAAAAAAAACATAGGCTCTGAGAGGAAAAAAAATGGTACCTTGTTAGGCACTAGTAATTACATAATTACTGAGTAAATCTGGTAACAGATGAAAGTGAATTTCTTAAACCACTCAATTGGACTAAATCGTATTTTCTAAATGGAAAAGGATTTTGAATATTAGGTGAAAAAATAAAATGATGAAAAATTAAATATATTTAAATTAAAAGGTGGTTAGCACAGGGTGGTTAGAACCAAAGGTTCATTTGGGTCTGTTAACATTTCATGTGTTGCTTGAAG